>NC_133654.1:90518794-90847842 GCF_009905375.1 Apium graveolens
TCAGAATCTCTTCTCAGAGACAAAGCTGCTGTCAACAGGCTGCCTTCTCAAGCTGGTGAGCCATCTGAAGAATTTGGAGTAAATTCTAATGATGATGACTCTAATTCTTTGAATGAGAGCATGAACTTAGGGGGAGTAGCAGGCCCAAGTTCTGTTCCTGATCTTCCTGAATGGGCATGGGCAAAACCATCAACACCAAGAGAGTTTGGTGTCACTTTGGTCAGACAAGTCATGACAATTCAGAAGGCCCTTCAGGAGACTCAAGATGCTGGTACCAAGGCAATTCTTCAAGCTCATCTGGAATCTCTGCATCTCTTGCAGTTGCAGCATTACCAACAAAATCTAAGTGTGGATGAGCTCAAGCAGGAAATTGCTGATCTGAAATCCTACAATGCTGAGAAATTGGATTCAGTTATACCCTATGATACTATGCAAGATTTATTGGGGAGACTGAGGAAAGCATCTGATGCTGACAAGAGGCTGGCCAGATTGGAAGATAGGGTTCACATCATTGAAGACTCTATGGTCACCATCCTTCAGAATCAACAAACTCAAACAAATCTACTCATGCAGCTGGCACAAGCACAAGGCTTGACCCCTACCCTTGATGATAACAAAAAGGGGGAGAATAAAGGGGAAGGGGAAGGAGAGCCATCTACAACAGTTCAGATTTCTCAAGTGCTAGTTCCTGTCATCACAACTTCTCCAACTATTCAAGTCAAAGGAAAGCTAGATGGAATTGATCTAATCCAGATAGCAACAGCTGAATTGCAAGTCAAAGAGCAAAGGAAGAAGATTGATGAAAAGATGCAACTAATATTTGGTTCAACAACTTCTCAATCATAATCTGTGAAGCATAGCACAAAAGTGGAATCAATTATTATGGAACTCAAGCCAGTAGGGAGGCATAAGGATGGAGAAACTTCTTCCAAAGATCTGCAACCTATGGTTCTCAAGCCCAACAACAGATCCAATAAGGACTCTATAAAGAATCCTCTAAAAGAGGTGGATTTTCCTCTTCCAAAAGCTGATGAGGACAAGCTTTTAGGTAGAAGTATTGCATATCTCAAAGAGACCATGGATGAGGCTGTAACAAGAAACATGGCTATTATCTTCAGAGAGGGAAAGAGCATATGTGTGATGCAAGGACATCCCAAATTCTCAATAGCCAAGAGGGAAGAAACCAAAAGGTTGAAGGAAGAAGCCAAACAGCTAAAGGCTGACAAAAGAGTACAAGCAAAGCTTGAAAACAGAAAGAAATTGAAGACAAAGGTGAAGATGAAGCTATGGGGGACATGGTTGGTACTGAGATGGAGGAAAGAAGTTAGGAAGAATGGCAGAAAGGGAAAAGAAAGAAGGTCAATGCAAAGAGAAAGAAGGTAGATAAGACTGAAGAAACCCAATCAATATCCAAACCACTACCCTCTATTCCTGAACCCATTGTACCTGACCCCTTCATAAACATTCATGGTGAAACAATCATTCCCAAGGAGGAACCAATTGATTGGGACACCATCAAATTGCCCACCTTCCTAACCTCTTCTCCACCATCAAAGAAGCAGAAAAGAAGAATCAAATCAACACCCTCTAAAGCCTCAACCAAATTCACACAGAAGCCTAAACCTAAACCTCAAACCTCTAAAGATGATTATGTTCACATCTGTGACATAAAAGAATTTTCAGACATTGAACTCTATCTGGATGAGCTGGAGAAAGTAAGGGGAATAGCTGCCTACAGACAGCTACCAGAAAGACTAGTGTTCAAATACAAAGGAGCTGGGGAAAGAACATGGCCTCTTCACAGAATTCTGAATGAAGGCTACTCTACCTTGATTAGAGTCTACTCAGCCATACAAAGGGATTTTGGCTTTACCAGGACTGTCAAGACTGAGATTCTCAACAAGATTGCCAACATAAGGAAAACTTGGAGGGAGCCCAATGCTTTGCCTAGAACTTTACTCATTCAAGAAAGAGGAATTATAATTCACAAATCCCCTCATTGGTTGATGGAGTTCAGAGACAACAAAGGAATCAGAAGATTTTTCAGAATTGAAGATCAGCTAAAGATTGCCAGTAATGAAACTCTCAAGGATATGCAATCTAAGTTAGATATCAATGAAGAAGATGAAGCTGAATTCTACAGACAACTTCAACTTCAAATAGAGGAGAATGACAGGAGGCTAGGAAAGAAAACCAGGGATCAAAGGAAAAGAAAGTAATTTGCTCAGGCTAAAGGAGCACCCTTGGAAACAATGTAATTCTTCAATTCCATCTCAGCATATACATTTTTGTAGCACTTTTGAATTTCTGCTTTATTACAGTTTATATATTTGTTAAGTGTTTTGTTATCATCAAGCTAAACCCAAATTTATGCCTACAGTTCTAGTAGACATAAATAGGGGGAGATTGTTAGGAATATGTGTATTAGTTTGATGATAAGTTTAGCAAAATACTTAAGTAGAAATCTAGTGTTTGTAGCCTCAACGGATAAGACCATCTTGGCTATCCGTTGAAGGAGTAGCTTTACTTAGCAATAAGTTTAGTATTGTAGCACATTTCACTCTCTGGTTTCAAGCTGTAATTCTTAGACGTTGTTAGGAAATGATCAGTCATGTTGACTACTAATGGATGTACAAATAGGAGGGCTAAGTGTAAATATTTCATGCCTTGTAATTTTGTATAAGTGAAGAAGTGTCAACGGATATTGAAGACCTTCAACGGATAAGAAACAAAGCTTCAACGGATGTCTCTAATGCTTCAACAGATAATATCCATCAACAAATAAGTGCTTCAACGGATAAAGACTTCAACTGATAATACATCAACGGATAAAGCTTCAACGGATAAAGCCTCAACGGATAAGGCATCAACGGATGAAAGCTTCAACGGATGCTTAGTTTATTAGCAGTTGATAGTGACAATTCACAAGCTGACAGAGGCACATGGGTTGACAGAGACACACTGGAATGTGAAAGTCTCTAGGAGGAATCAAGAAAATGCAGCATTTTCATTCTGATGCAAACAAGGAAGTATTCAAAGATCTACAGATTATCCTAGATTGTATTGGATAGAGAAATGAAGAAGAAACATGTGAAGAATCTTTTCAATTGTATTTTACAGTTTGTCTTCACTTGTAAACTTGGTGATATATAAACCAAGTAGCAGCTAGTAATTTGATATGAATTTTCCTTGAGCTGTTTAGAAATATCAAAAGAGAAAATCATCTAGTTTGTACTAGGAAGCAGCTGTGATTTAATTCTTTGAACCACAGATTTTCTGAAATAACACATATCTGGTGGAACAACAAATCCACCAGAAAAGTTTTTAAGTTCTTTGTGCTCATTACATTTGTGTTTGAATATATATCTGTCTGCATCAGCTTCAAGCAATTCACACACATTTGATCACTCAAACACTTAGCCTTAGAAACTGCTCAAAACTTGAAAAAGTTTTGAGATTTACATTCAACCCCTCTTCTGTAAATCTCATTGTTAGTCCACTGGGAATAACATATAGAGATTATGAGCTTACCAAGCGTGTTCCAATTCCTAATAATCCAGAGAATGAGGATTCGTGGTTCTGGATTCGAGATGAGAAAGAGTTTTTCACGGTTAGAAGTTGTTATAGGTGGATGATAGGAGAGTTTATCAATGAATGTGAATTATTCTGGAAGCGACTGTGGTTCTTGAAGGTTCCCGATAAAGTTGGTAACTTTCTATGGAGGATGTGTCGATGATGTTTGCCAACAAAAGCTGCTTTGGTTATGAGACGAGTGGATGTTAGTGAGAACAGTCCCTGATGGCATAAGAATATTGAAACTGATGGCCATGTTATTTTTTGTTGTGATTTTGCTCAAACTGTTTCGCAGAATTCGGAATGTAAGCAGTTAGTTCAATATGCCTCAGGTGAGATAGTGTTTGATGTGCTAAGAAGAAGTTTTTCAGTAAGCTCAAAAGATCAGTGTGCGTTAATTGATATGATCTGCTAGAGTATTTGGAATATAAGAAATAAGTGGGTGTAGGATAGGGTGAATGGTTCGGTGTTTGGAGTGATTGCTGCAGCTCGGAATTTGCCGAGGGACTGGAAAGAAGCTCAAGCTGGAAGAATAGTGGGTGCAGGCCAGGGGAATGTTGCAATTGGTCGTAAGTGACGTAAGCCTGCAGAAAGATGGTTTAAAATCAATTGTGACGCGTCTGGTGTGGTTAATGGAAGTATAGGTATTGGTTGTGTAATTCGTAACTTGCAGGGCCAATTCATTGGTTCTCGTTGCCAAAGAATAGAAGGTTGTTGGTCTCTAAAAGAATCCAAAGCTATCGGCCTCAAGGAAGCTCTGTCGTGGGTCAAAGAACTGGGCATGAAATGCCGTGTTTTTTTGAAATAGACTCAAAGGTGTTAGTTATGATGTGTAATGGTCAAGGAGGTGAATCATATTTTCATACCATTATCCTTGATTGTAAGCAGTATTTGAAGCACTTTGATCATGTGCTAGTAGATTTCGTGTATAGGTCTGCGATTTGTATGACTCATTTGTTAGCAAACACTGTACATTCTATGCCTGGCCTTGAAGAATGGTATATCATTCCTCCGAATTTTTATTCATCATGTACTCGATAATGATATTCTTTTAAGTAATGCAAGTAAGTTTTATTAAAAAAAACAATCCTCATTTTGGGATTTACATATATTTAAAAAAAAAAGGAAATTAAAAACACAATAATTTAGGTAAATGCCCTTATCCCTTAATTCTAAACCTTAATTTAATTATAAACTCTAAATTGAACAATTTTTATTATTTTAGATTTCTAACAATTTCGAGCTTTATAAAAATTATAGAAGTGATTAAAAACACAATGGTATAGGGTTTAAGATTTCGTGTAGAGCCTCAAATCTAATTTGAGCGTAAAACCTAAACTAAGCAATTTTTATTATTTTAGACTTCGACAATTTTCCATTTGGGGTTAATAATTTTTTCTCGAATAATACTGACTACTTTTTTTGAAAAATGAAAATAATTCAATAATGAAAAGCCATACGACATCTACACATATGATCGAAATTGAACAAACGCATAATTATATCGCTGTTGAATCCTTCCTTCTTTGATAGGCTACCAAGCGATTTTTTGAAGTGATATCTACATGATGTAATCCTCCAATTGTTATTTTGAGCAATCGACCACAAATGCATCACTATAAAAACCTTTATCACCGAATCAAAACCATGAAAATTCCGCAGATTTGTAATCTCGGGCATGATGAACTGCAAACAAATCAAATAAAACCAAACTCTCACAAGGAGAGTCAAACAAAACCCAAATAAATTGGGAAATTATTGAAGATTAATAAGAGATGAACTAAGAGATGAACTAACAATAATAAAAAGAATAAGAGATCGGGGCTCTCCACCGGTGAAAGCCGATGGAAGCCCCTCAGAGATGATAGGGAAGTTACTTGAAGGTTGAGAGAATTTTAGGTCTGTTTACTTCAACTGTTTTCCAGAAAAAATTTCTAAGAAAATTGGAAAACCAAAAAACATGTTCAGATACAAAATTTTCAAAACAAAAAACTGGAAAAATAGAAAACACGGTTTTTCGATGTTTTCCAAATTATAACTATAAATATGAAAAGTGTGGAAAACAACATTTTGATATTTTTCAAACCTAGAAAAGTGAAAAACACATTAAACACCTAACCGCTTCGATCTCTCGTATACAAAAACATTTTATATTTTTATTATTTTTAACTTTATATGGCCCATTAACAATTTTGTAAGTTTACTTAGAAAGTTAAAAAAAAGCAGTGAGTAAACAACCAATATATTACTAACTTAACTTATGTAACTTATAAATTTTCAACTTTATAATACATATTTTTAAATTAAAAAGTATAATACATATTTGTAGTAAAAAAATTCAAAATAGTTTAATTTAACAATTATTTTGTTATTTAGATTAATATTAATATTTACAATATAAGAGGGAGCTTGATAATATAATAACTAATAACTTATATGTTAGAAAAATAAAGAAGATATTATTCAAAAAAATTGTATATAATTATTAATTGGATTATTAATTAAAAGCTACAAAATCATATATATATATATATCATATAATTATAAAGTTTCATTATTCAACCTATTTCAGAAAATTGTTTTATACTTTATTTGTCATATTTAATTATATTTTATCTAAAAAATTTATTTTAAACATGTTAAAGAAATATGTATATACAATTAAATTGTGAAATGTTTAAATTGTTTTACTGGTTGCTCTTCTATATATTTACTCAAATTATATCGTCATTTATTTAATATTTTTAAGAAAACAGAAAACTGATAATATATTATTTTAGCATTTGGAACACATTCTTTCAGTTTTCAACTATTTTCTTAGAAATAAAAATTTTAGAAAATTTTAAAAAAACAGAAAATAAAAAAATGGAAATATTTTCTACAAGTAAATAGCCCTTAGGGTTTCAGGATAATACAATACTGACTACTTCATCTAACATTTTGAACTTAAAAAAAAAGCAAAATTACTCAAGCCGCTATGTATCACAGCTATTTTGTACTACCTACTATTTTGTACTACCTACGTCCCACCATATTCTTTAAGTCTACTATTTGTGCGTGTTTTTAGACTTATATAAAGTATAGTTTCATAATATTTTTTTTAATTTTTTTAAACAAAACTTTTATTCAGAATATTTTTTAAAAAAATATTATAAAACAATGTTTTAAAAGATTATTAAAAAACGTGTCGAAAAATAATGTAGAAAATTTAAGGAGAGAAGTATCATTTTTGGAGAGAATATCATTTAAGCTCTCCAAGTTGTGTCGTACAGGCACAAGTCACAAAAATAATTCCTCTTCTGTTTCTAGGGCTCCATTTCCGAACTCCCTACTTGTTTCTTTCTTTTTGGATCAATTAGGGCAAATTTATATACAATTGGCGTGTGTATAATTAAGAGGACATGTCTCGTCACGATAATCGATACAATGGCGATGGCGATACTGATCAAGGCGCTTCTGTTTTCGAAGATCGACACCAAAAGGTTCTCTTTTTACTCTCGATTCTATTTTTTATTGTTATTTCAGTCATTTTATATTATAATTCGCACAATTGAAGTTTATTTTCTTATAAAGTCTGAATCTTTGAGTTCAGTTTGTGTTTTTTTTTAATTTAATTCTGTTAATATTTAAAAGTAATTCGATAATAATTAGTGTATTAGTGTTTATTTTTATGCTAGAAGGAAAGGAATTAGGATGGCATTCGAGATCGTTGGTTATGAGTAGATGTTCTGGAACTAGCCAAATTCCGTTCTCTATGTAAAGTTTTTGGCGGAATATTTGATAGTGATTTAAGTAAAATGGGATGTATATATTGGAAGAAGTGTTCGGTTTTTTGAAGGATGTTTATTGGGTGTTTATATGGTAGACTCTTGAAGAGAGTGATTTATTCGGTCAAAAATATTTGGTCTTATTCATTTTCTTACGGTGACTTATGAATTTTTGGTATATGTGCTTATTTAGTGAAGCTTCAATCTTGTCAGTAGCCATGTTGGATGTTGAAGTTACCCTTGTGATGTTAAGTGTATATTAATATGTCAAGATAAAACACTTTTTTTTGTCTGACATATAAATACAATTGCGGACAGAAATCATGATTACAACAGGTTGTCGTTGGACTTAAATTGTACAAAGAAAATGACTTGGTTGTTATGACTCCTAATTATGCTTTCTTTTGTTTGACCGCACCTCTTGTACAATATACTTGACTAATTTTGCAATGTAACTTAGTGGCTTGTATTTTTCAATAACCATTGCAGCAAAAATATAATGAGCCAGAACGTGAGAGGTTGAGGACTAGAGAAAGAGATCAAGATAGGGATACAGGAAGGGATCGCCGTCATAGTGATTACCACGATCGAAGTGGAAGAGATGGAAGAGGAAGGGGCAGAAACGAGGATAGTGGTCGCTCCAGAAATCATGATTACAACAGGTTGTCGTTGGAGCTTGCTGTTTCCACATTTTTTTGCTTCAGTTTCTATTCTTTCCATTTCGCCATTGTCATGAAGGACCCAGTTTGTATTTTTGTTTATCTTTTGTTTATAAACAGTTGTAACCCTGATGTTTTTTTCCCCTTTTGTACAAAATATGAAATAGAAGTGAGATGTACAAATGTTTACTCTTCGTAGTGATGCTTACATACCTTTATTTTGCATGCTAATCTTTTGCTTGTTAACAAAATTGAAAAGAACCAGCAGCTCATTTCCACTCACCGAGCATACTCTTTTTCTTGTTATGGATATATTTGTCTGAAAGTTCACTTTGCAGGCACCATGATTATGATCGTGATAAAGAAAGGCATCATAGACACAGATCACGATCCCCATCAGTGGAGAGATCTAGGGACAAATCCAGATCTCGTTCAAAAAGGTCTTTATTTGCATTCTTAAGCATTACCATGTTCCTGTCATTTTCTGCACTGAGAATATTTTTGTTGGCCAATGATTGTGTTTTTTGGCTGATAAGGTTTTAATTTATTTCTTTTCTAAGAGATGGTGCATTATATGTATGTTATATTGTGACATCTGTTTCGGTTATCTATTATTTTGTCTGTCTTTTGTAGTAACATCTGCTTATAGTAATGCTATTTACTTTTCAGTAAATTTAGTCCTGAAAACGTTCTTAAGAATTAGAGCAAGTCCAAGAGTGCCCTAAATTGTTGTCATAAACTAAATTTTGAGGCATCTTGAACAATTAGGTGCTCCAACAATGTCCTAGTAATGCCTTAAAACACTAAGACATTCATCATATGCCTTATTTATAAGGCACCACTTTACATGCCCTATAAGGGACCCCTCCATTTTTTAAACATCACTTTCTTCTCATCTTTTCCCTTCCCTCCAATTATCATTTAAATATATTGTTATTGTAAGGCACAAATATAAGGCATGTTGTTGGAGTTGATGTACAAAAACCTTGTCTTAAACACTAGGAAACTATAATTATTATATTTATTAGGCATTTACTAGGACATTGTTGGACTTGATCTTACGTTGCTATTAGGAGACGATGTGAATATAAAATGAATTTAACTAATATTAAACTTATTTTAAATATCATAAATATGATGCAAGGGGATGCAGATTGCCTTAATTTTGTTTCGTGACAATATAAATAACTGATAAATTATTTTTGTTGTCACTGAAAAAAAAAATTGTTGTCTTTCCATGCATTCGATTAGTAATGCATGATGGTTATAAAATCTGATCAAATCTATTTAAAGCAGACTATCGTCCTCTCTTTTCCAAAATTTTACACGAATCCATCTGTTTGTGGTTTGGGTGGGTTTTTTTTTCATGGTTATCTTCCTTCTGTTGTTGTATATGAAGATCGTATGTTTTCCATGTTTCTTAGAATCAAGTGCTGTTTGAGTTTCCTGGCTTAAATGTCAGCAAAAGTAGCTTAAAAGATAACATGCACATTTTTTTGATTTATAAGTCAGAAATATGGAAGCGCTAATGGTTCCAAAATCCCTTTTCATTCACATTTCAGTATACGTACACGACGGCGTTTGCTATTCTCTTTTGATGGTTAAGTTTTCGCCCTTAGTTGTGAAAACTGAAAAGTGTTTTTTTTTCTGATTTTCATGTTTAACAACTATGTTCTGACCTCTTTGTTCTCGTATTACATAGGACCACAGATGGTTTTATTTAGCGTAGATTGTAGGATTGGGATATTCCGTTGTATTCTATGTTATTGCTTATTAAGTCATGTGATAATTACGTTAAAACTTTGCTGATTAAATGATTGGAATTCAGATGCATAGTGATTATAATATTGTTGTATTATGAATTATTATTTCCACAGCAAGCGGACAAGTGGTTTTGACATGGCACCTACGGCTGCTACCTCCATGCCTGGTGCGCCAGGTCAGCATCCGGCTATCTCATATGCATGCATTCAATTACATTGAAAAGATTATTTCATTACAGATACTCCCCATATAAATATACCGTGTCATGTCTCTAGTCATTATGGTGCATGTACATTTTGTTTATACAACTATTATTGTTATTATTATCATCAAAACTGAGAACAATTGTTGTGTTGTTGTCTGTTGTGTGTGGTTGTTTCTTTGTGTGTTTGTTTATCATTTGCGTAAAGAAGGCAATGTTGGGTTGCATGTCCTACTGTGCTTCACTTGGACATTACATCAGTAGATTATTTTTTCAACGGGGAAGGGATGCTCGATTAGCTGGATCTTGTTCTCCTTCAACTGGCAACCCGTTATATTATGGTAGACTCGCAATTGTTTTCCCAGCATATGAGGTGGAACTTATTTCTTATTTTAGAGTCTCAATGATAAAAAGATTTAGGTATGGATTAGGTTTTTCGTTGAATCTTTTTTTATCTACATTGGTAATAGTAATTCTTTGCTCATAGGGAGAATCTTTTTTATGTGTGCTTGCAGCATGCTATGTTCTTTTGGCTGCGGAATACTTCTTCGGGTATTTACTTCTTACTTTACAATGCAGGCCAGCAGCCAGAAGTTCCTCAAGCCATGCCTGGAATGTTCCAGAATATGTTTCCTTTTGGAACTGCACAGGTTAAGCTCACATACGTCCTGCATTCTAAACTCGTTACTTTTTTGTTTAATCCTTTATGAACTCAATATTTGTATTAACTGGTTTATCAGATGGGAGCTGTTCCCATGATGCCGGCACAAGCCATGACTCAGCAGGTATATTTATAAATTTTTATTTAGTAGACCTTTATTAGGTTTCCACATCTTATGTGCAGCTAATAATCCTTCAATTCTATAGGCTACCAGGCATGCACGCCGAGTTTATGTTGGTGGTCTTCCTCCGCTGGCTAATGAGCAGGTTGTAATAACAGTTATTGAGAACTTACAACTTTTTAAGCTTCGTTTATGTCAGTCCAACCTTATTGTTCACTTTCTACCATGTTTGGAAGTAATGTTTTGATGCAATTGTTGATCTGATATATAGTTGTGTTTTTTTACATCATTTGATTTTCATGCTTTATACAGAGCCAGTAGTCCATAGCTTTCCTCTTATATTATCTTTGTTCCTAGCGGTAGTCCTTCAAAATTTTTAGTTACCCTCGTAGCACATGGTCCCTGTTCTGTTCTGTGGTTTAAATTTGTTAGCAGATGAGAACTAATTGAACTTCATATCACTAAATGGAGTTAACGAGATAGCCTCGATCATAGATTGCATTGTTTTTGCTAGATTAGGGCTCCATTGTAGAATAATTTTGCTTTAAATTATATACTCTTGTTACCAGCATGTTGCTGGATTAAATCAACAAATTCTGTTTCTGAAAGATTCTTTGTCCTGCCGGGTGCAATTATCGTAACAGTTTGGTCACCGCATCCAAAGACATATATATTAAAAAATTCTTTTGTAGTTTTTAGTAGTATTATAACAAATTATATTATACTATGTATTATTGAATAACTCTGTCATCACTGTTTTGATTTGGGTGACAAAGTTTAAAGTGATTAAAGGGAGCCAATGGTAGTTCTAATGTTTAACTAATTACTATTGGTCTTAATAAAAAAGCTAGGAAGACTGCAAAAACAAGTTATGGCCAGACTTTTGGCACCAATGTACTAAATGGTTACCTAATTTTCCGCAAAATCATTTTATTCCTATTGGTATATTGACTTATGTGACAACAGATGGACTTTTAAGTTATATTTCTAGATTTCAAAGAACTTCACACTTTGGTACGGAATAAAAACACTTTATCCGTATACAAATATACATTCTTACCTGTCTGTTTGATATTTGCTAGCACATGTTTAAACTTAACATCCTCATATAATTGAATATTGTTTTTTATATCTGGAGCAGACAATTGCAACCTTTTTTAGCCATATCATGACAGCAATTGGAGGAAATTCTGCAGGCCCAGGCAAGATTAGCTATAAGCATTCTTAATGTTATGCCTCGTTTTCTTGATTCGTAAATAATAATTAGTACTTGGATTAATTTACCTTATAAGGAATTTGGTGTAGGTGATGCCGTTGTGAATGTGTACATTAATCACGAAAAGAAATTTGCTTTTGTGGAGATGAGAACAGTTGAAGAAGCAAGTAATGCAATGGCATTAGATGGGATAATGTTTGAGGTATGCTAAGTTCTGACCCTTGAGCACATATTGTTGTTTCCGTTCTTCAACCTTGTATCCGTTTAAAACAAGTACTTTCAAATATTTAAAGAACACTAAATCTTGTTGTCATCATTAGGTTTATTATTTTGAAGTAGTAGCTACGTCCTCTTACCGTTTAAACAGCCAAGGATGTGCTTTAAGGGAATGACAACTTGGATATCTGATCTTGCAAGACTGGAGAACGTTTTGTATTTTGCCAAATTATTATTAGAAAATGTATTTGTATGATGAAATAACATGGCTAAACTACTACTCCCTCCGTCCCTCCCAATTGTTATCGTTTCTAAGAGTGTGTCTGACACGCATTTTAAGATGAATAGAAAGTATAGTTCTATAACTTTTTTAAAAAAAAATCTTTTTCTGAATAAAAGTTTAAACATTCTATTTTTATTCAGAAAAAGAAAATTTTAAAAAAAAGTTATAGAACTATACTTTATATTCATCTTAAAATGCGTGCCGAACACTCTCAGAAACGATAACAATTGGCTGGGACTAAGGGAGTAATATTTGTATGATTAAATTGCAATGTAATAAAATTAAAGGGTCACGATCAATGTAAAATGACCGAACTAAGTTCTCCACCTTAAATATATTACATACAGGTTGTCTTGACAAAGCACCTAATATGAGTGTGCATTGTTTGCAAAATCTACTTGAAAAGTGATAATTATGATTCTGATATATCCTTTTTTTGGTATTTCTAGGGAGTTTCTGTCCGAGTTAGAAGGCCTACTGATTACAATCCTTCGTTGGCTGCAGCTCTTGGTCCAAGTCAACCAAACCCTCATCTTAACTTGGCTGCTGCTGGACTTACAACGGGGTAGTTATCATTCTATCTTTACTACTGCCTAATTGCAAACAACACGATTAAGAAGTGTACATACTGATTTAGCACGTGCTTCCCTAAAAAAATGAATCAGCTGCTGATACATGGTAATGCCTAGCATTCCAAGTATTAGCAATATTCTATTTAAACATAAGTGAAGTTCAGTTATGAAATGATTCATATGTAAGCATAGTGCATAAAGTGAAAGGAAGAAATAGAAGGTGTTGGCATATAAAGCCAACAAGGGGGTGTATTCAATCTAGATTTTGTAGGATTTTATAAGTTTGGGTGTATTCAAGTTAAATTTCAAAGAATCCAATTAGAATTTGGGTATTTTTAAAAGAAATTTTGAAAATTCCTTTAAAATCTGATGGTATACATTTAAGATTTGAAAAAGTTTTGGAGTGTAGCTAATACGGATTTCAAAAAGTTTTTGAAAATATAGGAGTATTCATTATCCGGATGGTATTCAAAAACTTATTAACTTTTAATGATTTATTATTGAGGATTTCATATGTCTTTTCGCCTTTTTGGAATCCAGCATAAATCCAAGAGATTCTGTTTGATTTAAGGCTCTACTTTGCGTGGGCTATACCAGCCCTGTACAATGTATATCAGCTATAGTCTTTCAAAATCCATCGATTTTAATAATATCTTTAAATTATTTAAAATCCAAATTAGTGGGCCCCTTTTTTCCTCATTCTTAAATCCAATGTCCTCATTCTTAGAGGTCTCCCCGACTTCTTATAGCTACTTACTTTAGGTCGAGGATTTGAAAGATCTGAGAAAGAAAGTAAACACATTCTGATAAACCCTTTATTTCCCGAAAAGAACTGTCAGCTGATGAAAAAGCAACTCAGCTTTCCCTTGCTTCACCAATACGTGCCAAGTCCAATTCTTTTAAACATAAATGGACAGTGATTAATGCGAGCAGGATCCATATTTCAGTTCTCCAAAAGAGAATTAATTATTTGTTTTTATATCCAACAAGTAACCTAATATATTCTGATATTCATGTATATGGTAAAAAGATACAATTTTTACATCATACTTTAGCTATGAGTTGTTGGTTTGTTGTATTAACGTTGACTTCTATTGGTAGGGGGCTAGGTGGAGCTGAAGGACCTGATCGTATTTTTGTTGGTGGGTTGCCATACTACTTTACTGAGGTGCAGATAAGAGAATTGCTAGAGTCGTTTGGGTATGCTACTTATTTGTGTATTTAAAAAAAAGTTTGACGAATAATAAGTTTACGAGTCGAGAAGAGTTATATGACACTGTCAAATGTTACAAACTAAATGTAATTCTGGATTTGATGGATACTTTCAAATTATGCAGACCTTTGCGTGGTTTTGACCTTGTTAAGGATCGTGACACTGGAAACTCTAAAGGATATGGCTTCTGTGTCTATGAGGTGAACCTAAATAAACTCTCATTCGCTGCCAAAATTAAAGATTAGCTATTTTTTTTCAATTGCTTCTGCTATTAAATTTTTATAGCAATTTGTTACTGATATCATGCATGGTCATGCCTGCTAGTACTGCCACTTGGCCTACCATGTTGTGAATACTCGGACCGCCAGTATCCTTGCATCCCTCCATATCATTTTTTGGATTTTGCATATTAAGGTTTCTATATATGCCATTCAGATGTGGATGCTTAACTAATATGTGTTCTTCCCCAGGATCAAGGAGCTACTGATGTTGCATGTGCTGCTTTAAATGGCTTAAAAATGGGTGATAAAACACTTACTGTTCGGCGTGCTACCATCAGGTTAATACTACACTAAAGGGCATAGTTTGAAATGAAAATCGGCATTTTGCGGGATAAAAACCTCTCTGAAGTCTAAAGTGTATACATCATAACTTTGTAGTTGTTACTGAATGTATAGCTATAATTACAAGGAACTAAGAGTAGGTAGTTAATTAAATCAACATGTGACATGCGTATACTTCTAATAGTTCTAGCTATTTTAGCAACCCTTAACACATTTGAATTATTTCCTTGGCTTTTAATTATCTGGGTTCAAGACCACTCCTCAGGCTTTGTAAATGTTAAGTTTTATATGCGTGTTAACAAATCTTTTTAGGTCCAGAGAGCCAGGAACGTTGTGAAACGGACACTAGGCTGATGATATATATATATATACTTTGCAGGTCTCGGAGTATTTCTGAGTTATAAGAGAAACATAATATATCAAGTAGATTCAGTTTTTGTTAAAATTAAAATTAAAGACTTAACCTCAAGACAATCGAAGATATGTTGTCTGCAAGAGGATATATTAGTTGTACTTAAATTTGTCCCAAAACGAATCTGAATTCATTAATAGCAAGAAATTATTAGAAGCTATTGAACAATTAAGGGAATCAACAAAAGAGCCTTTAGTAAGATAAAAATGTTGCACAAGTCATGACAGTCTTCACTGACATAACATAAAGGTTCTCAGTCTTGGCTGTGTTGGTGCTTACAGCAATGGGCAGGTGAAGTCCGAACAAGAAAGTATATTAGCTCAAGCACAACATCATATTGCAATACAGGTATAACTCCAAGTGTTTTTGTTATAAACCTTGTATCCCGTCACTTGTACAAGTGTTTAGCTAATAATGGTTTCTTTTTTAGAAAATGGCCCTGCAAGTTGGTGGTGTGTCTCTTCCTGGAGTAGATACAGACGAAGCTAATGCAACTCCAACCAAAATTTTATGCTTAACTGAGGTATCTTCTCTTTTAAGATTTACACTTTTCTACTGTTGATCAATAATGAAAAAAGACACGATTAGTACTTGCAGCTATTTTACCTTTTGGGCAAGCTTATTTTGATGATTGCATGGTATTCATAAATTCTGTTTGCTCTGACTTTCTATGTTTTGGGGGCATGAAGGTAATAACAGCTGATGAACTGATGGATGATGGCGAATATGAAGAAATACTAGAAGACATGAAGGATGAAGGAGGAAAGTTTGGTATACTTTTCTTTATATAGGCGTATATTGTGTATTTAAACTACTTCACATTTTCAAATTGTGTATTAGATCTCGTTATGGTAGTGTATCTCTATGAATTGAAAACCAAATTAGAAGAGTAAGGATCTGAAAGGATCAAATATATGTACAGGATCATTGTCTCTACAGGATCATTATCTCTGGAAATGAATCTTGGGATTGGGATTGGTTCACAGTAGAGTCTAGTTGCCGTAACATTCATGTAGTCATCTCATTTTTAGTTTGGGCAAGAAATGTTTCTTGGTCAGCAAAGATCTTTCCAAATTCCGCCTGTGATTTGGGTACAATAGTTTGAGTCTAAAATGAGATTGTCTTTTACATATAGTTTAACAGATGTGCATTCTAAACAACTTAAGAATGACGAGCTCGGATAATTGATTACTTGTCCTGTATTGGAAGTAAATGTTATTTTACTCTAACAATAGCAAATGGAACTACTCAAAGTATTATTAAAGAAACTGATCTTCATTGTCATTTACTATTTTATGTATATATGGGTGTTGCAGGAGATCTGATAAGTGTTGTGATTCCACGTCCAAGCCCAAGCGGGGAGCAAATTGAAGGTCTTGGGAAGGTAAGTCAATTCGTTGTTTGGCCTTCAGATTTTTGTCCAGTAAATATATATGTTGATAATGGAATCTAATTGAGCTATATTATGTATCATGTTTTTGCAGGTGTTCTTAGAGTATGCTGATACTACGGGATGTTCGAATGCAAGGGAAGCTCTTAGTGGGCGGAAATTCGGTGGTAACAGTGTCATTGCTGTCTATTATCCCGTAGACAAGTTTTATGATGGAGACTATGGGGCTTAGAAACTGGTATCTTTTCCATGTTTAGGCATATGTCACATTTTCATGATGAGAAACAAGTGAAGGTATCGTATAATGTACCTTTAGTTTGTAATTTGATATTTTTAGATACTAAAAGTGACACCGAAAAACTATTAGTCCTTGTAAGTCATATTAAAGACAACTACATAACTAAATACTGACATATAAGAATATCTTATCCTCTTATCAGCCCAGATTATACTTCAGATTTATTCATCATCAGTTTTGTAAAGTTATTTGGGAAATCTCTGTCCCATTTATTTGGGCCTATCAAGGTAGCTCTGACATTATGTCAAGTTACCAGTTCTATCTCAAGGTGTTGGGAATTGTCATATCTCATATCTTAGAGTTAATTGCAGTTTGCAACCCTTATCTTTATCTTTCATTTAAATTCAAAACAGTATACCTACTTTGTAAAACACAGTTTGCAACCCCTAACTTTCAAAATCAAATACAACATGCATCCTCTTCATAATTTTCAGTTATAAAATTGGAATTGAGGTGTTTAATATTATTTTTAATATTATCTTGTCTAAACTATTAACCAGCCTGCTGTAGAGTGTTCTTTAAAATCCGAACAATTTCACTTGATAAACATAATACTGGTACTTTATCAATTTTCGAATCTCTTTGAAATTCATACATGATAACTATAACTTTGTTGTGTTCATGACCAAAACCAACTCAACGTATATACTGCATTAAGCAGTGCATAGGGTATGATGCGGGTAGATTAATAGTTTCGCACTGCAAACGATTGTTCTAAAGCAATTTTTTTTTTATTCATAGGCAAGTTTACTACTAGGAAACTCAATTATCTGTACGGGTCGATATCACATAGGGGCATAGTCAATGTATTGGCTGTGGGCGGTTGTAATTTTTGTTGAAAATTTTATTTTTGATCCCACTAAATATTTTATACATAATAATAACTTTTAGCTTGATGCCACTAAATTTTACAAATAATTAATTTGTTCCTTAAAACTTTTTCTTTTTTTTATGAATATTTATCTTCCTAATAAATTTCATACCCATCTTGTACTACATGCAAATTGTTAACCCCGGTAACTCAATTTCTAGATACTGTTTTCTGGCCAAGAGTAACAAAACTCCCTTGCTTGACTTTGTTCATATTGTTATTTTATTTTATTTTAATATGAGATACTTTCTGGAAGTAAATAAAAAGTGTGGAGAAGAATTTTCTTCATTTTAGAAGTTCATAATCTAACCACAGAACATAATACTATAATATTCCAAGGAAGGATAACACGTGCAATCATAATATCACCCTTAAAACACAAAAAAAAAAAAAAATCTCGCAATAATAATAATAATAATAATAATAATAATAATAATAATAATAATAATAAATAGAACAAGGTATAAATAGTACGGAAGTGGATCATTTTGGTTAGACACCCATATTAAATTAAGTATCAAAATGAATATTTCATAATACGAACCCTGACATCAAATTTGAGTTTAAATTGATCAAATTTAAAACTTAGTGCAAAATATAAACGTATGACATTAATTATTCTTTAGAATATGAAAAATGCTAGGTAGCTCAAAAAAATTCCAAAAATTTTAATATGTAAGTTGTTAATTTTTCTTATAATAATACAAAATCCACCCTATATAAATATGCCTACTAATCACAAATTAAAAGTTATCATGCATCATATCATTCATGTAATTTGGAAAATTTTGAATAAAATATTTGGGGTAACAAGCATATCTCTTAGAGTACTAATAAATTATTTAAAATGCGTTCAGTAATGTAAAAAAATAATAAACTAATGTAAAATAATAAACTAATGTGAATCATCAAATACTTGGACACAAAATTTTCATTAGTGACGTGAAATAAATTACCATTTATGGTCCCGTTTTTAAAAACTTGGATCAGAAGAAACAACTACCATTTTAAGAGATTCCTCTTATTCATTCAGAAGTTCATTATTCATTCCCACCAATAAAAGTTGAAAGCTTGGAAAGAAGTTCATTCCCTCCCACTCACTCCAGAAGAAGGCCGAGTGTTTAAATAAATGTATACTGCGTGTCATCAAAGAAATGAAAAATAATAGCAAAGAAATGGCCTGATACAGGTGACCCTGAGTCTACCTATTTTTTTTGGCTAGTTATTTAACAAATAGATTTCTCCAGATCTGTATAAAAGTAACTTATTGAAAAAGCTTACAAGTATAGATACAAATACAAGGAGTACATTTATAGCATCGGCTCATATGTAACATCCATTGGAAAATAGAACGTCTGTAATCAGTATCGACACTGACAAATCAGTAGTTGGGTATAGAGATACAAGAATGTATGCATCATTTGTAACTAGAAACATAAACCTTAAAAATTATGTAACTTGAAACATAAACCTTTATGTAACTTGAAATATAAACCTTAAAAACTATGTGAAGATGAACGGAGTAGATACATGGTGAGCACCAGACTGATATATTCAAGTCAGATATAACAAGGTGGGCACCAGACCACCTTTTGATCCCCGACAACATATTTGATAATTTGTATATGGAAAAACGTACAAAGAATATTAACCAGGTCGACAAGAATTTCTATATATGATTACACGACCTTCTGGAAACCACAACTTCTATTCTCAACCTCTCTACATGCCGCAAAATTGACAATAATTTGGCAACGGGAAGACGATCATAGTAAAAATACACACATATCCCCCCTTAACCTTAAGCAGCTAAAGATGCCAAACCATAAATGTAACTGTTCTATAAATAATCTATTCCAAAACTAAAAGCAGGCAATCCTATTTCACCCAAATATTTGGTGGTGTAAACTTGCCAAGTCTTCCGTATATGGTCCAAAGCCAGATTCAGATATTAGCTGTACTGTGGGCAACAGATGAGATGATGACGAGCGTCCAGCAGCTGAATACATTTTCAAACAAACTTCCCATGATTAGCAACATAAAGCCACACGCTGCGCATTATTCACACATCTATCTCCACCTCAGCGCCTCCAGAGGAAAGCACAATTAAAACAGCCCCATAAATATGAACAAAACTTTCACCCTCTGCAAGCAAGACAGAATTACAAATGCACTTTCTGAAACAACAAACAATGAGATCTTAATATTGTTAAAGTACTAAAACAAAGGGAAAACTTCATTTGCCAAAATTAAAATCATAAGATGAACATATACTTTTATTACATAGGGTCCTACTTTTAGATATTTTTCTATATGAATTAAACATATACTTTAAGTAGAACAGTATTTGGGATTTTCAAAACATTATTCATATATAAACCACGTGAGATTGTCAACTGTGTTTACTGGCTACAATTTAAAGCTAATTATCATGTGCTTCAGTTATAATTGCTGGTTTTAATAAAAACTAGGCTGATAAAAAAATTATCAAATGTTTTACTAGTTTTAAAACATTTTATCACGCAAATATGTCATTTCTTTTTAAGTTTTTGTAACTTCTGCTTGTGTTCGTCAATTACATACAGAGAAAAATAAAAGAAGTTTCTGCTTAATCCAGATTCCAGGCATACATGAAAACTCCAGAACTTTAGGAGATCGCAAAATACGACTTACCAGTTAATAAAACCAATCAAAGAAGCAATCTATACAACTCGGACCCAGGTCCCACCACACATGGGACAACCACAAACCCAGCGGCTGATCCACCAGGTCTCTCTATCATTTTGACTAGCTGGGCTGTTGGCACCTGGTGACGCAAAAGCTGAAGTCTGCCTTAAACATCTAATGCACTGCATTAACAAAATATCAAGACAATTCAACAAGAGTCCAAATTTAAACACTAAGTCATCAAAAATGAAAAGATATAATAGAACATTCTTTCTTTTGTTACGGTTTCTTGTCTCGTTAGAGTTATAGAGAGTTATATTCAAGATATGCTAATAAATATTCTAATTGTTTCGAGGAACTCTTTAGGGCTTAGGCAATTTCCATAACTAACAACAATTAAATACCACCATCAAATTCCAACCCCTAGTGCAGTCACCAAATATAATCAGCCTTACTAGAAGTGGTCTATAAGAGAGTTTACAGCTGAAGCAAAGATACACTAGGGCTCTCTCCGCATATATAACATGAAAGAAAATCCTGTTCAACTTCTCCGCATATATAAGTTGCTTTAGTACTGCTTATATTTTTTAAAAGTGGCCTGTGAAGAGACAAAGATACATCATATATCATTGCTCCTTAAAACCTGTAGGCAAAATCTGATTATTCTAATAAGAAACTTCAGTATCCTAATAGAGATGCAGAAAATGCATAGAATGCGGTCAAGGTATTGACTCTATAATGCTTTATTAGTCCCAAATCACGAAACAGCTTTATAAACTAGAAAACAATATTCTGAAAAAACGGATAAATAAATCACAAGAAAAGCAACTCAAAAGTATAATATCAAACCTTAAACCAAGCCCCTTCCAGCCCTGTCTTCCACAAAGCAGTTACAACATCTCTTCGAGATCCCATTATCCCAAGATATGCTCCCAAACCCATTGAAGTATTCAAGCCAAAGGCTGCATCCCTCTCTGACATCCTGCGCTTCCTTGGCCACAGGCCCTGTGCTCCATGATACACTTCACAGATTTCTGGTAACTGCATGTCAAGTGAGCAAGGCGAATTGCACATTTTTGATGTGTCATCCACTGGCCCCATATCCTCTGGATCAGACCAGGGACCACCAAACATATTTCGCCTGTGCCATTCTTCGGCAGGGGGGTGCAACTCTAACTCACGGAGTAACAAACCGGCAGCATCAGCACCCCTAGGCCGGGGCATATTCTGTCATAATACAGTTAAAGAGGTTAATTAGAGCTTAGCAAAAAAAAGAGGTTAATTAGAGGTCCCTATCTTTGCAAGTAAACCAATGCATATCATTAAGCGTCTGATAACCATAAAATCGTGAAATTTTTATATTTTGAAGTTGTCCCATAATATCACAAAGATGAAATCAAACAACTCAGTCAAAAGCTCTCTCCTTAATCTCTTTGTTCCTTTAAGTAAAATGAATATATATACAGCTGTGCCCCTTCTATGCACACATAATCCGAGAAGAAAAGGATAACAAAATCATATAAATCCACAAGTTTGTTAAATGCGTCTTTGATTAGAGGGTTGTGACTAGTAAGAGTAGTTATTAAGAAGAATGGTAGTACCTGCATATGGGGGCCAAGGGCAGCTTCTACAACTTCGGGCAGAACGGTGTAGTTCCCATCAATATAATGAAGGCGAACCTGTATGTTGTTGCTTCCCACTTGAGATACTGGCAATGGATGTGCCAACCCTGATGTTCGCCGACATAGATCCATTAGTATGAGGAAGAGAACCTTTACCTGCAAGAAAGTAACAGTTCCCGAAACAACTATATTGAAATTAGAAGGAAGATTCAGAAGTTAAAGTAATGCTTATCAGATGTCAACTTCTAGAAACAAAAAAAAAAGCAAGTTCCGAAGTGCTTAATATATATTCATGTTCCTTATACGAGGTTTCTTTCTTTACAAAATTTCACAGTTAAATTATAGGTAGATCATCTTTTACCTCTTCAAATGCGTATCCTTGACCAGCGTTTCCAGAACCCAACCTTGACCTGCTAGCTGGACCATCCTCAGCTCCTTTAGCTCCAGTAACACCCTGACCAACCCGAGACGCTTGCGCTTCTTCTGTCCTAACCATAGCTGATGTGGGTTTTGTAGGAACAGAACTAATTTCTTCTACCTTACCGGGGCCATTAGGGTGCGCTTTTTGTGTACCAGTATCAGCATTTCTTTGA
Organism: Apium graveolens; assembly: GCF_009905375.1. Taxonomy (NCBI): domain Eukaryota; kingdom Viridiplantae; phylum Streptophyta; class Magnoliopsida; order Apiales; family Apiaceae; genus Apium; species Apium graveolens. The sequence continues at coordinate 90,541,458 of NC_133654.1, forward strand.
GCCCCACCAATAAAGCGAGGTAGTTGGGTTCTGCGGAAGAAAAAACAAAAAAGCAAAAGCTGGCATAGTCTATGGAGGAAATGACAATCTCCGATAAGCCTTACAGCTGGAGTTCCCGGAAAAGTTCCTGTATTGATACTTATCGGCATAAAAGAGGAAGGGCCATTTACGGGGGTTGAGGTTGTAGTGGGGACTCCATCTGAAGTGTTACTGATCTTGGCAATGGCTCCTTGTACCCAAGCTTGCATCTGAGTACTTCCGGTGGAGTTTGCTGTACCACCTTGACTTCCTGAAACACATCAAGTACAATACTGCAGATGTTATCTCAAAAGACGGGGAGCACTAAACGAATATCATGCAACAAACCACTGTACACGATCAACTGATATTGATAACAAACAGATTAAAAAAGAAAATGATATAGTTTAAACTTTTAAAGTTGTCAAAACTGAATATTTAGTTTACAGTTTACACCTACCCGGAGTGGCTGCTGGAGAAGCAGAACTTTGAGTAGGACTCGTCACCATACTCCGGCCAACACCTGTGCCTGTTGTAACAGCATGGCTTGCCAATGTACGGCAGAAACTTGCATAACGTCGCAAGCGTGTAATGAAATGGGATGCTAAATCAAGTATAGCATCAACATAAGCCTGAAATATACAACCAGGTAATCAGTAATAAAACACACTGGCATACCCAAAATATGGCTTCAGCATTTTGTTCTACTGATATCAGTACTAGAAAAAAGTAGGAACTATATACTAATATTTATACTTCTGTAAAGGATTGGACAGTTGCTAGTACATATTGTGTTTCTTTCCCACCTAATCGCTATGTTACCTGGACTCAGTTGAAACTATCCAACATGGACATAAATCTAAGGGTCGTGCTCGGATACCTTATAAATTTATTCGACTGCTCAAAAGAATCTTGCAATATTGCTATATGATCAAAAAGTTAAAAGTTTGGGATGTAAATGGCTCAATCGTTTGCCTAGTTCCTAGAAATAATGCAAGTATTTCTAATTGTCTTATAATTGCCTTGTGGGTATGTATACATCTTCCTCTCGCAACATGCACGCTTTTATATCATATGTGCATAAACCTCACTCTAGTGAGGCACCCTTGCTTTATACTTCAGCTCTAGCTACCCTTATAACCCAACAAAAATCCGTAAACCCAATAACACTAAGACTTCATATACCTGGATTGATAAGACTAAAGCAGGATCCACAGCCATTGCTTCAGGATCAATGCCGGATAATGTCTCGCCAGATGCTTGCCAAGGCTCTGGTACCAGAGCTGATGGATTAATTAGCGCTGATTCAATTCCTTTTCCCAGCATATCCAGCAACAACCTAGCTTGCATATCAAGAACCATTGCCCTAACTTCTTGGGCATTTGTACCTTCTAGCAATCTGCACTTTATTCTATCCAGACTCTGTGTTTAAATAACATTAGATCTGTTAGTATCATATTCTCGTAGCTGCATCAGAAGGATCTGACTATAAACATGATGTGTTTAAAAAGGGACAGAATATGAGAGACAACATGTCAAAAGCTTAAAAAAATAGAAACTACATCAGGCATGCATGTTCCTAAACATAAACTGCCATTTAGATTACTAGCATGAACTGAAGTAGGTGGGTCATTATAGAGATCAAACATCACATAAACATAAAATGATGGTTGCAGAATCATTCATCCTAAACAGAGTTCACATCAAAACATTTTTATTCATAATTTATACAAAAATTATAACTAGCAGAAACTTTTGATATTCTAGATATGGAGCTCTCTGGTCAAAAATATGTTCGTGGTTGATAGCAAGTTAATAAGGGAGGACCTTAAGGCACTACTAAAATATTATATATGAAAAACATTTAACAGTATAATATTGTATGGTACAGAACAATTTTAAAAAAAACATAAAAAAAGCCATGTAAAAGTAATAGCAGAAAACCTTAAAGAGACAATTATAGACAGTTACAGAAATTATAGAAGATGAAGAGCAAAAGTTTAGGAAAACATACAGGACCATACTGTTGCCTATGCGGTGTAGAAGGGAGAGAATGGAAATCTGCATCCAGCACTGCTATGACACTATTTAAAGAAACTGGTAAAACATAAAACAAAATGCAAATAAACAATAGTCAGGAGATGGAACATCAACAAAAACTATGTAATTGGACTAACACAATAAAGCTCAATACCAATTCCATCCTCTGCAGCACTCTGTGTACATCCAACAGCATCCCACCAATCAACTCCCACCAATAGACTCCACCAAAATCTGTCAAGTTGAAGCAATATAACTGAATGATTGTGTTTGAAAAAACAACCGTTTTGCATGACAAAAACAATGAATCGACCTGGTTTTACATAATCACTTTGTATAGCAGTCAGATTCAACTACCTAGCACTGCAAAGAGAACTTGACTTGGATATACAAAATTACAAGGCCTTGATACCCCCACTATAATAAGAGTCACTAAAATATACCTCTCTGCAATTGCTCGTTCCCATGTTGCAGTGTTTGCTTTGATTTGATTACTAGGAACAGCAGGAGGTAGAACACGAATTATCTTCAGTATGGTACTATCCTTGCTCGTATCATGCCAGACAGAAGCTGAACAACAGCTTGTAGAGGAGAAAGCAGGAGAAGCAATTGCAGAACCAACATTAATCTGGTAGTTATCAACAGGTGTAAAGCTTGGACCAGAAAAAATGTGAACTCCGCCTCTCAGAAAAGCAACTGCAATCTCACCCCCGTGAGCAGAATATACAATACGAGCAAGAGTTCTTACATCACTTGGAAGATCAAAGGGATCAAAACTGACCCTATTCTCATCATCAACACCTGCGTCATATGTATGGCGCCCATCTGAAGATAACCCGCTTGCAGCTACTTGGCGAGTTTTAATATCACTAGTAGTTGGAATGCATTTGTTTACTTTAGTCACCCAAACTGTCTGCATAGGTGCCTGTCCCCCCAAACTGGAAGTCGGGTTCCCGAATATTTGATGAAGAACAACATGCTCAACAGACGATTCCCAGCGTTGAACCCTCCATCCTGTAATTGATGGGCCTTCATCCGGATCATAAGGGGACATGTATTGACCTGCAAAGAAAAAATCATCAAGTATTTGGTCACACTGCTAATAAACAATAGTAATGCATTACCTTTTGATATATCATTTCTTAATTAACATTGGGTATAAAAAAATTGTAGCTTTTGTAACATAAAAACTTAAATAAATAAATACCCTAAAACTATGGACCTATTATATGCTATGAAAACCAGTGAAAAGTGTGGAACCAAGAGCTACAATGAGAAGATTGGAGAGCCACCCTTTTCTAGAATCCTTCACCGTCCAGAGTTCACTTTTACACCAGTAAATTAGCCAAATGCAAATGCCTTCATATGTCTAGACCTACCACAACATGTATCAAACCCGCCAGAAATGTTGGAATTAGGTGTAGATTGGTATACCACACACTAATGGAGGACTTGGATCACTTTTTAATTAATAGAACAGCAAATTTGAGGAATTTGGTTGACAAATAAATTCCAAATAGCATACCTATGAGCTACATTGGGAGTTACATGACAAACATATTGACTTCTTTAATTGCTGGCTATTTTTGGAGGTTCTTGTTATCACAAGACCTCTGTAACCCTGGTGCCAGGGTTTACAAAAATATATAGCCGGTGTGCATGCAAAAAATGAGATATGAAAACTCGAGATAAGTACCGAATCAATTATATTGACAAACCAACTCGAACAAAAAAATAAAAGAATATACATCACTTAACTTAAAAAAGACTAATTATCTTAAAATCACAAAGAAGTCAGAAATTAAACAAAAATTATAATATCCCAAAATGTATTAATATTATCGTCGTGGAGTCTAACACTGTTTTGTGCTAAAATTATAATATTAACATCTATAAAAGACTATTACTTTACAGTAAAAGTACTGAAATAAAATTCTAATATTCTGTATTTAAGACTGAACAGTACCACTTCATTGAACTTTATATCATAATTAAAATATTCTGGTTTATATTTATAACATATGTTTTTTTCTTAATGAGTTAAATAAACCCAAACAACTCATGAACCACAGAGAAAACCTGTAACGCTCACCCGGGGAAGCAGATGCATACTTGTAATTGCACCTGAATAGCTAGAAGAAGAATAAGGATTGATAGAGTAAACATGGATCTGTTTCTTTAAAATTTAATCTCCTCAAGTATGAGTTTCACTGCTATAACTACAATAAAATCCGATGCTAACCTCAATACTTTCTTATTGACAGAAAAACAACATTCCCCGGCTATACAGAACAAGTTTTGGGCCCTCATTCGTTCCGCCAAGGGCCCATGACCTTCTATAATAATCTCACTAGGATAACATACTTCATACACATTTTAGGCAATTTCTTGAAAGATTACAAAGAATTCTTTAATTTAGAGGTTTACTAGAAAGAAAACACAATTTTCAGAGGTTATATCAATAGTAAAATTAAATTCATAGCCATAGACATGGAAAGAAGAAACGTTTTGTAACGACTTGATAAGCAAACACACATAAAAATAAAAATGATGAAAGAAGCAAGAGAACCATTTAGCAAAAAAAAAACAAGACGGAGCAAGAGAACCATATTCCGCCTCTATATCATATTCATGACTCATAGTTCAAAGGTAGACTGACAAATTCCACAAGATTACCATAGCTACAGAGAACTAGTTTATCTACAGTGTAGTGTGAACTAGATTAAGTGAATTGATGCAACTTGCAAGAGAACTAAGATGTTCTAAATTAAAGAAAATGTCAGTCCTCAAGTTAGTCGATCAGCACTTCATAAATGAATTTCATTGAAAGGCCAAGAAATCATAGATAGTTTACTACATTTTAGGAAGGATAAAAGATTATCATATCAAATCAGACAAGATGAAAAAATTAACTATTACTAGGGAAATATTTAAAGTCTCTGTCAACATCCCACTGTGACATTGATAAAAATTTGACTTTAAGATCTTCACCAGGTAACAAACTATTAGAAGACCCCAAAGTTACTATTTTAATATAAATAGTGATCATATGTTACTGTCTTCCTGAGTATATCTACAAGTAAAATGCATTGAAGGCATAAGCAATAAACTATAATCAAGTCAACACTTGCCGAGAAGATTTTTCGAAAAACACCAATTTATCTCATCAAGACCTTACTCGTCCAAATAGCAAGTTTCAAATTCAGTTAAAGGTTTTCAAAAACAGCAACTGCACACACATGATAGGTTATATATATAATGTCAAGATTAAAAATAAGGACTTGCTAAACAGTCGTAAGACATCAGATGCAATTTCATTATATATCAGTACCTTCAACAATTACAATTGTTATCACTGAACCACCGCGAGTAGGATCAAAAGCAACTGCAGTAACTCCAGAACCCCAGGTAGTGGTTGCTGCTGATTGAGCTGCAGCTTCTGGACTTACATATGCAGAAAAATTTGAAACAGGTGAACAATGAAGCGCTACCATGTCACTGTATTCTTGCTCTGTTTGTTTTTTCCCTTGTTTTTCTTCTAATAACAGATACTCTTGCCAACTAAATAAATAAGCAGCCAAAGAAGAGAATCCATCCCAAAAAGGAGGATTCAGGGAGGGAGGAACCCCGCTCCCCACACTTGCCTTTGGGATTGTTTGAAATCCATTTCCAGGGCCTGGTGTAACTTCCCAAATAACAACCGTAGATGGGTTTACTATCGGAACCCCAGCCACATGCATGGCTCCAGAGTCTGTTACTATAGCATCAGCGGCCATAATACCGCTCGGCCCTGCTCCCAGCAGTCCTTTGCTTGTACAAAACCATTTTGATGCTGCACCACTCTGAGGGGGCCACTGGGACCAGTGCAGTTGAACAGATCCAGACGAGAAGACAGAGCAAACACAGAGAAAATTTGGCCAACCCGCTGCAAAAAAAAAAACTGCTGAAGTTTTTGTATCATGCAATCAAAAATTATAGGAGAACTCTACAACAGCTGAAATTGTGCAACTACATCTTAAAGTTATTAATTGACATTTAAGTATCCAGGAACATCAATTTCCTAGGAAGTAATAGTTTGCAAAGTTGTTCGGTTGACAGTTATATGGGAAATAGTATTTCCTAGGAAATCAGAATGCCCACACAATGTGGAAGTTGCTTACTCACCCTTTCTTGGGGACTTAACTTCCTAGAAAGTACAACTTCATACCTTTTAAGTTTTAACCAAACAAGTTTTTTCACTTCCCAGAAATTTCACGAAGGAATTAAACACCTAGGCATCAAAATTTCAAAAGAAAATAAATACTTACAAGCAACCAAACAAGCACTTAAATATGTACCATACGCCTTAGTTTCACAAAAACTTCCAAGTACATTTCAAGCTATATTTCCACCCACCCACACGGCAACACGCAATGAAAAAGAAGCATTTCAACCTCAATTCCTCTTGATTAGACCGCCTAACAGTAGTGTCCTGTTTACTTCATGTGAGCTTTATATAATGTTGCAATGAAAGGACCAAATTTAGTAGCAAACAATTATCTTAATTTGGCAATACCAGTTAGACAGTGTGACTAGTGTTGACAAGTAAAAGGCAGCTAAAGATTTTCTCATATTTTCTATTATAGATAAAATCAACCGTCCTATGAGATAACTACGATCAAGATCGCATTACTGGGTAAAAACTTAAAGACTCGGCAATCAGTCACAATAACAGGCCAACAGGAAACTCACCTGAAGCTTGAGGCTGCTGGCTAAGAAACTTCTCTTCTAAAGTTGTCTGTGCGTTACTGCCAGATCTTGAGGAAAGCCACCTGTACTGAAACTCATAACAGAAGTCCAAAGGACCATCACTATCCACAATGCAGATAATCTATATTAGAATATAAGACAAGAATAAATAGCATACCGGAGACATCCCTGATAACCATTTTGTAACAACCGCAATATCCTGCCTCCACTCATAATCTCGCAGCCAACAACTAGCATCTTTTACAAGGTTAGCTGTTCCCTGAGCATATCAGATGTAAGCTCGAAAATATATAACAATCTTTTAAATAACTTAGCAGGACATTATGAAACACCAAGCGAAATTTCATTTACATGCATGATCGGCAGTATGTGCCAAAAGGCTGTGCAGCGGTGCTGTTAGGACCAGTATGTAACTAAGTACTTAGAGAATAGACTTGAATGATGGCAGCTTACCTGTGTAGGGTGAGTCCAAATGGTGATCCGGCCATGGAAATTAGCTATTAGTAATGCACGAGGGCAAGCAGTAGGAGACCATTCAATAAATTGAACTGAATCACGAGGAGAATCTGCAACATGATCAGGTGGAAGGGGAACTAAGTCATCAGAGTTATCTATTTTCATTACGTGGTAAAAAAGGTTCTTATTTGCTTCTACTTTCCTCTTGATCAGGAAAGATAAGCTTACAAAATACATTGACACAAAAACTAGAGTTCACTTCCTTTCCTACTACATATAAAGCCATTAAATTGTTGTGCAATTACTTCAACCAGAATGCATAACAAGGCAAAACATTAACCATCCAAGGCACACTTCCCAGCTTTTTGATAAAAAAATATCATTTTCCAACATAAGATTAAATTGTATGACACTAACCAGATAAACTAATTACAATTATTTGGACAGCACCGATCCATGGCCTATTCTAGCATCTTTACAGTTATATTTATGCTTCTTTTCTCGATTTCTATTAAAATACTTTGAATCAGTACTGTGAAGAACTTAATGCAAATCTTTCATATTTTGCGGATTGGCGCTTGTGGTCTTGGAGATCATTATCTTGAACTGATAGCAGTCAGCAGTAATTATATCACATTCCTGTGTTCAACATAAAAACTTCGAGCACTTATAAATTTGTCCTGGAGTAACATAACTACTGTATTATATGCCATAAGAGTTGTGAGGTAAAATATAAGTATATGATTGCTCTAGTTATTAAAGATATACCAGTATAGTACTATAACTAGCTGGAAACATCATAGGCTTATATACATAAGTTTATATGGTCAGTGTGTCAGGATAGCTAAGTAGCAGTACAAGTGTAGTATAGAGTAGCAAGGGCAGTGTAGTAAATTCATGTATGTCTTAGTTACATAACAGTCATGTCTATAAATACGTGTTTTTTATTATGTTGAATATATGAAAAAGGGATTTGCCACCAATCTCTGTCTCTCTCTATAACTGATTCTTCTCTCGTCTCTCTTCTCTCTAGGGTTTCTCTCTCTAGAAATCTATCTTGTTCTTCAAATTTCTCTTCTCATCTAAACTCTGATCTGTCTATCTCTGACATATTTTTACGGTTCATATTAATACTCAAATTATTGTTCTATAACTATCATCATTGACATATATTTATTAAATAAATAAACAGTTACTTGAAATATAAAGGGGTAAATACGAATTTTCTTCCCGCCACCACACCCTGAAACAAAAAAAATTCATGTAGCAATATTTTTTTCATCAAAGGCTCCTATCCGGTCAGTGCATTCTTTTATTCAGCATTTTAAATCAATTGGCCGCTCATATTATATTTAATGAAATTGACTTTGCCAAAAAAAAAGGATAGTTTTGAAAAAAGAAAGAAGAGAAAGAACGGGAATATGCGAGAAATAGAGCAAAGGCACAAACACATTTCCAATCCCATTAGTTATGAAAGCAAACTTAATCAATCTACTGGCTTAAAACCATAACACCCCTCGCCCCATCTAAAGTTAATGATCTGTTTAAAATTCAATAGTCTAGTCATTTCATTTAGAATTTAAATCTTATGATTTATTTGAAAAATTACGATACTTAATTTGGTACATTACTTTAATTCAAGACAATTCACAGTATTTAAAATTGTACTTCTATTAGATTCAGTTGAAAAATATGATGGTAGTTCTGAAAAGTAGATAAAGCTAATTTTTATCGATCAAATTAAATGGGACATCTATTTAAGAATGGAAGATAAATAAATCATCACTTTTGCTTTAGTACCTGCTATAACATTGAAAACCGTGCACTCAGTCGGTCGTTCTGGTATCACGATATGTATAGGGATCCAAAATGGTGCATTTGCAGTGGAGCTACAGCATATTTGCAATAAATAACATTATTCCACATTGAGAGAGAGAACTTATGCAAATAAAGCAATATTTTACATATTTACAATTTCAATCCACTCCTTTTAAAACATGCACGAGCTTTTAATCTGACCTTGGAATTCTTGCACAGGTTTCTGATGCACATGCTATAGCATTTAGCTTCCCACACCAAGCGACAGCACTGTAAAACAGCAGGAAAAGATGAGAATAGATGAATGTTATAACTTATAACAGTAATACTTTTATCTTCTTGACTTTCTGATAACTTTATAAGAAACCTGAGAACCATTACAAAGCGCGAATGACAATAGTAACAACTTTGGATGGACATGTACATTAGAATAGACAATCTAAAAGCACTCGAAACATTCAACGACGAAAACAAACTCAAATTAAAATATGTGTGTAGGAAGCACGGAATTCAACAAAAGATTCACTCCACATGCTATTTCTTTTTGCAGTGTGAAGTCTCAGCTGTAGGAAATCAGTGCACAGACAAGCCAAGAATCACCATAACCATGTATCCAGTTGACAGAGTACACATGTAAGCGCACGATCTTCGTCATGAACATTTCTATGAGATGAAGACAAATATACCTGATGCGGTGCACAGAACTAAGAAAAAAGGGGATTAAATTTCTTTAAATTTATATTTAAAGATAACATGTTGCATCTTTCTTTATTACATTAAATATTGTAATAGATAAGTATTATAATGATAGTTACAAATGAGGATTAGTTTCTTTTATCTAGGGATCTCTATGTAAACAGTCATAATCTTTGCTATTGGACAGAAGTAAATTATAAAATATTGATAAATACATCTGCTTGCTGATTGTGCTCTCTTCCGATTCTCTGACTTCTGCTCTATAATTATATAAGCAGTTTATACTTGCAATTTTGCGGTCATCCTTACACTCCCAATATACATCAATTTTATCAAGACTTCTATGGAAAATAAATTTTGATAGCAATACAAGGTTTTTAGCATGGACCAACGCGGGCATTATGATCCTAGAAGATCTATTAACAATTAATTATAGAAATATAATACTATATATGTTAAACTCATATTAAAGATACAACTACTTATGATAAAAATGAAATAATTATGCTGATTACTCCTACTTAAGATTTACTTTCTAGTCATTCAACCAGCGCACTCCAATACAAGCTTCTCTTCTTTAATGAATGGGACTGACTCGGCTAAGTAAAGTGCAGTATCGGTTCTAATAAAGAGAAAGAATCTATCCTTACCCTACAGCAGGAAAAAGCTTTAATTCAATAAATATGATTTCTTATTCAAGATTTATCAATTGTGATAATATAAAAACCCATTATAATTAAAAAAAAATCAAACAATTTGTAATTTTGTAGCATATGTTAATTCTATAATACTTATTTTTAAATTTGTAATACTACATAAATTTATAAACACACTTATAAATTTAAGCATATTAAGTAACAAATATAGTTCGTCGTCAGTCATTCCTATTATAGGACAATAAAAATCAATTTAAAGATTTGTTTGTAATCTTAAAAAAGTACTTGCATCATAATACTTTGCATACCTTAATCTATCACAATAGACGAACATGAGATCTTTGTAATCAGCCATTAATTTTAAACACGTTATTCCTTTCACATTGAAGTAAAATAATGTAATAACATCAGCCTTATTATATACTCCCTCTGTCTCGTTCAATTGTTAACATTTTCTATTTTGTGATATCTCATCCAATTGTTAACATTTCAAAACTTTCCCAAAATAGTAAAAAAAAATTATTAATTTAAAAACTCAAATGGACCCACTACTTCCCACTAACTCCTACTATTTTTATATTCTATTACTTAAATATTAATGGACTCACCACGTACCCACTTTTCTTACACATTTCCATTACTTTATTCTTATTTCTTAATCTCCGCGTTCAAACTAAATGTTAACAATTCAATGAGACAAATGGAGTATTTTATAAAGTCTATCTTGTTCAAATAAAAGTGCATCTTTCTTAGATCATTTAAATCGTTCATTCGGGATACGGGCCTACTAAAAAGTTAAAGATTATAGTCGGTCATTAACATATATATTGGGGGTTATATTGTAAATCTTCTACATCTTTCGTAAATTTTTGATCATTTTGAATATTACAAACCTAAAAATAATTAGAAGTTGAGTTCTGTTAAAATAGTTTATAATATTATTACAACTATTTTTGAATACAAGATAACATCAAACTTATTTAAATACAAGTATGTTCTTGCACAGGATTTATGCATGGTTTTAAACAGTAAAAGTGTACTACGTAAACACTATATATTTTCCCCTCATAATTGTATACTCACTTTCTCTCTAAAACTCGAATGCTCTTTCCACCTCTAGTTTTATTTTCCAAATAGTCTATCGAGAAGCTAACAAGATTACTTCATCGTCTTAAATGTATCCAGTGAAAGAAATTAGATACTCAATTTGCATTTTTCCTAGGCATCTCTATCTGCAAGTATAAATCCCAATTCTGATCCAGCTTCCGACATGAAAACTTTGCTAGTACACAAACGAGAGCACGTGAAAAACACTTGCTCAGTTTCTAAACAGAGTCTTAATAAAAGTTCCTACCTGATAAAAAAAGCAGCAGGACTTTCTGCAGTCCAGAATGTAATCAATTGTACTTCACTTATCTCCTTTTTGATCCTAATCTCGGGAAGAATTACAATTTGTAGATAATATACTAACAGACAAGTTAATTTTCAAGGTACATATATGTCTTAATCTCTCAATCAATCACAGGATAAATATGTTTAAATACTAAAAAAAACAACTTATAACACAAAATCACCTAAATTCCGATGACATTATGAACAAAAACAAAACTCACAAATTTCAACAATTACGCTTTCCAAATAGCACAATTCATTCATCAAAAGGATCAAATGCAACTGCAAGTAAAAATACACATATACGAAAAAACACCTGAATTTTCGACAAAGCTCGGGAACACTCATTTTATGCAACAAATTGGAGCGCGGCTGTTTCAAGCGAATACAAAACACAACAGCAGCTGTCGCCTCCACATCCTCCTCCATCGGATCATCACTCTTCATTTCCACTCTTTCCTCCTCTCCTTGTTCTCCTCCGTGTTTCGCCTCTTCGGCAGCGATCAATTCAGGCTTCTCGGAGCCTTCAACAACCGTCGAATCAACCGTCGTAGCAGCAACAATAGCGCCAGGAGATGACTCTGGTTGTTGTTGTTCAGAGTCCTTGAGAGTAGTAGTAGTAGCTGAAGAAGATTGAGTCATTTGTGTGAATTTTTATATATATATAAGCCCTAGTTTTATATAGAGAGAGAAAGTGGAGTGGCGGAAAGTCGCGAGTGATTGCGACAGAAATGACTGTGTAGATAGAGACGAGAGAGAGAGAGGGGAGAGAGATATTAGTTTAGGGGTTTTTTTGGTGTGAAAAGGGGTAAATTGTGGGGAGATTGGGGGCGTTTTAGTGTGTGTGTTGTGTGTGCGGGGGTTTTGATTGGGTGTTTGATTGTGTTTGTTGAGTCGATGTTGTTTTGGTGGGGGCCTGGGGGCACCTTTGTTTTCGTTTAAGCTTTGCTCATTCTGGTGGTTGCAACTTTTTTGAATCAACTTGCTAGAAATTAGAATAGATGTTTGTCTCGTTATATTTTAACGAATTTTCTTTGTTCATGGGTACAAAATAAAAAAATATCTGTCAAAATTTAATTGGTTTTCAATTATAAATATTGATAAATCCATATATTTACATCAATTTTATAAAAAATACTTCAAATTCATAGAATTTAATATTTAATATGTGCTTATAGCCACACAGTAGACAAACCCCATATTTTAATATATAATGGTGTGTTTTTTTATTGTTTATTAGTAGATTTTGGTTTTTTTATTAATTTATATAATTATATTCAATAAAATATTTTATAGTATATTATAGTTCGAATTGAACATTTATATTTTGTCAACTACTCATAAATCTAGATTTTAATACTTTTATCAGCCATTACATAATAGCTTAATTCTAAAATTGAGCCTTAAATACTCTTATCGACCATTACATCATATCATAATTCTAAATTTAAGTACATATTATCATAAATACAAAACATATGGGTTTTTGTCGATAACATCCTGACCATCTAAAGGATCAATATCATCAAAATATTATATATTTAGTTAGTGGCCTGACGAGGAAGATCATACGTTAGTAATCAAATGATAAATGTGGTGGAAAGATCTAAAATTCTCATAATATATATAACTTGCCATCAATGTATAATGGGTTGAGACTAAACTGAACGAATTATCTGCCGTTGATCCTTGCAAATAAGGGTATACATATCCGAAAATTATTATTGATTAACATATTCTTAAAAGCACTCCAAAAAATTCCTAAATTCCTATATGTGTTCTTATTATTCATTTTTTTATAATTTAATACAGAAGCTCATTTTTTTTGTAGAAAATGGGCTTCAACAGGAATAAAAACATAAATCCAAATATTATGTAATGCAAAATTATTATCAATCAATTTGTTTGTCCCACCCAATTTTTTATAGTAGGTTTCGGCTCAAACTTTAAGAAAAAGTGTAAATACAAACTCCAAAATGTACTAAATTAATAAATTAAGAACTAATATGGTTTTATGTCAAAGTGAATGAAACTTGAATAAAGTATATAAAATGATAGATCTATTAAATATAAATACAAATATACAAGATATAAGTAAAATAACATTACAAATACTCAAATTTCTCAAATAATCGAGTATATTATAATGAATATGAGTTAGGATCGACGAAGAAAAATACATAAAATAGTGGCCTCAAAAATGGCTCACAACTTTCGAAGGAACTAATCTTTTCTATATATACTTGAAGTTATAAAGTTAGTAATACATTGTATTCACGTGAAATAACACATTTTCTCGTGTGTTTATTTAAAAATGCTATTATTGAGAACTGAACTTGAGTCTAGGCACTAAACTACACACTTCTATCCCATCCCACTATGCATATATATGATTTGTGTTTTTAATTATGTATTTATATTTATGGGTCACATGTGAGTTATAGAATAACATTTTTAATTATATATTTGTCCTTTTATATATTTCAATTTGGTGATCTATATATTTCAAAAAAATAAATAAATTATTATAATAATAATACTAATTCATATTAATATATAAAAATAACTATTTTGCAAAACAAATAATTAAATTAACATATAACATGTTTTTAATTCATGATGTAATATTTATAGAAATGATTATATATATATACATGTATACAAAAAAATATACTACGACTTTATTCAATATTGATGTGATGTTTACTAGGCATAAGAGATTATGATTAATATCCAATGACTATGTATACACTTATACGGAAGAATAAAAATCTAAAATACGTGTTTCTTTGATATTGAAACGATATTTTTGTTTAGTACCTTTTAAATTAGAATCAACAATACAAGGCATATGGGCAATATATAAACTAAATAATTAAAAGAAATAAAAGGCCAACAAAACTGGTGTAGTGGTTGAGCTCGTGTCCCGCTTGCGAGAGACCACGAGTTTGACTCCTGACGTGTGTGTATGTGGTTAATTATAAAAAAAAATAGAATTAGATATTATTATACTATTTTAACGATTATTCGTTAAATATGATAGTAGACTATATAACAGATTGATTAGTTAAAATAAAAAATATATATTATGTTACTTATATTGTTAACTTTAGAGATATAATACGAACGTCAAACATTATTACAATCAACACAAAATTTATAATACATGTCCGAACTTATATAGAAAAACAAAATAAGCTAAATACCAAAAATACCCTAATATATATAATATAATAATAAAAATAAATATATATTCTAACATTCCCCCTCAAACTCACGATGCTGCAGCAATGAGCATTGAGAGTTTGTCAGAAAAGAAACGAAATCGCGAAATAGAGTGAGTTTTTGTAAAAATATCAGCAATCTGCAGCGAAGAAGGAACAAAAGGCAATGAGATAGTGCCTTGCAGCAGATGATGGTCAGTAAGATGACAATCAATCTCAATATGTTTAGTGCGCTCATGAAATACCAAATTACGTGCAATATGAATTGCACTCTTATTATCACAATATAATGGGGTAGAACTAGGAAGGCTAACACCCAAATCTGCAAGTAAGCGATGTAACCAAACAATCTCACAAGTAGTGGAAGTCATGGCACGATACTTAGTTTCTGAAGACGATCTCGAAACAACATCTTGTTTCTTACTCTTCCATGAAATAAGAGAATCACAAAGAAAAATACAAAACCCAGTTGTTGGTTTACGATCCTGGGGATCACCAGCCCAATCAGCATCACTATAAGCACACAACTCTAAAGATGAGTTAGAAGGAAACAAAAGACTCTGAAACTGAGTCCTACGAAGATACCTGAGAATGCGAAGAACTGTAGCCCAATGTACGGTAGTTGAAAAAGTGACAAATTGACTAACTATAGGAACAACATGTGCAATATCCGGACGAGTAACAGTGAGATAAACAAGACTACCAACAATCGTACGATATAAAGTAGGATCTGCTTAGGGAAGACCATTAGATGGAGAATATCTAACATTCATCTCTAAAGGAGTTTCCACGGTCTTGTTATCAGTAAGACGTGCATGGTCAAGCAAATCAGCAATGTACTTAGATTGACACAAAAGATACCCCTTTGGTGAGCTAGCAACTTCAATTCCCAAAAAGTAACGGAGCAAACCCAAACCTTTCATAGCAAAACAACGAGCCAACTCACGTTTCAATGACTCAATACCATCACAATCATCACCAGTAATAATCATATCGTCGACATATAAAGACTATAAGATACAACCAGCACTCGTAGATCGTACAAAAAGAGCATAATCTTGATTACTAAGACGAAATCCAAGTGAATAAAACACCGTAGAAAACTTCTCAAACCAACAATGAGATGATTGACGAAGACTATAAATAGATTTACGAAGTCTGCAGACATAACCTGGTTGATGCGGAAGTCCTGGAGGAGGTGTCATGTAAACTTCCTCGTGGAGATCACCATACAAGAATGCATTCTTAACATCCATCTGAAATATTTTCCACTTTCGAATAGAAGACACCGCAATCAAAGTACGAACGGTTGTCATCTTTGCAACAGGCGCAAATGTTTCTTCATAGTCCAAGCCATACTCTTGAGAGTAACCTTTAGCAATAAGTCGAGCCTTATAACGCTCAACGGATCCATCAGCTTTTGTCTTAATTTTATATACCCAACGACAACCAATTGTATGTTTTCCTGGAGGTAATGGGACTAAATCCCATGTATGAGTTTGATGTAAAGCAGTAAGTTCCTCAGCCATAGCATTCTACCATAGAGGATCATGAACAGCCTCTCTATATAATGCAGGCTCAGACAAATGGTGAACAAAAGTAACGAATGAAGCAAAATATGGGGAATAAGATGAATAAGCAAAATCAGGTAGTTGGGTGGACTTACGTATGCGAGTAGACTGACGAACTGGCGGAGGAGTTGAACTTTCGGTAGACGATTGAGTGGTTGTAGAAGCAGGTGAAGACGTCGGAAATGTTGGAGTCCGAGATGTAGATGTAGAAGTCGGTGGAGATGTGGGAGTTTGAGATATAGATGCCTCCGGAACTGAAGTATTAGAATTTGTGGTTGAAGCATCCTCAATATTTGTGTCAAAAGGATCAATTTGAACAAGCTCTTCTTGTGTCATATGATGCGAACCAGCAGGAACAGAGAAAACAGAATATGCTCCAAAAAGTAAACATGTCGAGAAACATACAATTTTTCACTGACCGGATCAAAACAACGATATCCTTTCTGGGTAACACCATAGCCCAAAAATACACATAAAGCAGATTTAGCAGACAATTTACTACGCTCAACCCGGGGTTTAAGAACAAAGTAGGTACAACCAAAGACACGCAAGGAAGCATAATCAGGCACTTCATCATATAATTTCTCAAAAGGTGACAAACCAGAATTTTGAGCAATTGGAATTCGGTTAATCACATAAACAACAATAAGAAGTGCTTCACCCCAGAATACACTTGGAACATCAGCCGACAACAAAAATGAGCGAGTTGTTTCAACAAGATGACGATGTTTTCTTCCAACAACACCATTCTGTTGAGGAGTGTCAGTACATGAGGTTTGACGTAGAGATGCACAAAAAGCCTGGGCCCGAAAATCTGGCCCGGCCCGATCCGGTCAAAGCCCGGTCAAGCCTGGCCCGGTCAAAGCCCGGTCAAAGCCCGGTCAAAGCCCGGCCCGGTCCCAGCCCGGGCTTCGGGCCTCGACGGGCCCTATATTTTTAGGAAAAGCCCGGCCCGGCCCGGCCCGGTTGAAAGCCCGGGCTTCAGCCCGGCCCGGCCCGATTAAAAGCCCGAAAAACCCGGTTATAATTCAGATTATTCTAATATATTTTCTTATATATTTATAAATTCATATTTACTATAAATATAAATAATACTTTAAACACATATATATTTACATATTTGTGATTACTAATATTATTTATATACTTCGTTGCATAAATAATGAAAGAAGATATAATAAGTACACTATATATATTTGGATATCATTGTTATGAATATTTGGATATCATTGTTATCATTGTTATCATAACAATGATAAAACATATTATTCTATAAACATGTTTATTTTTTGCCGAATTTAAATATTTTCAACGAAGTAATGTTTTCATAAAATATTCCATGTAAACTAATACATTTTTACAATGATCTAGTTGCTAACACATGTATTCTTCGGAATCTCTAATAATACTCGATCCGATTTATATTAGAAAAAAGCCCGGCCCGGTCCGATCCGGCCCGAAAAAAGCCCGGTTAGGCCCGCCTCGAGGGCCCAAACGAACTCTGACATTTCCGGAAAGCCCGGCCCGGTCAAAGCCCGGGCTTTTTAAGGCCCGGTCAAAGCCCGGCCCGGTGGGCCTTTTGTGCATCTCTAGTTTGACGTATAGTCCCATCAGAAGCAAGCAAGCGACAAAAAACATTAGAGCTGAATTCACCTCCCAAATCACAACGAAAACATTTAATGACATCTTTATGTTGAGTTTTTATATGAGCTCTAAAATCTTTAAAAATATCCAAAAAATCAGACCTACGCTGCATAAGATAAATCCACGTATAACCAGTGAAATCATCAATAAACGAAACATAATATCTGGATCCTCCTTTTGTGGGCATAGGAGCAGGTCCCCACACATCAGAATGCACAATATCAAACGGAGCAAGAGAATACGTAACACTTTTATGAAAAGGTAAAGCAGTGAATTTCGCTAATTTACAATTGCTACAGTCAGAAATATCATGAGCTTTTAGTTGTCCCGAGGCTCCAGTTGAAACTAAAAATTATAAACGAGATTGAGAACATGACCTAAACGAGCATGCCATATGTAGAAGTCAGAAAACAAATCACTCAAACGAAAGGATGATAAATCAACACTAGGAGTACCCATAACAAATACATTGAGTTCATCCAAAATATAAAATCCTCCCTGCTTACGACCTTTCCCAATTACTTTTTGAGATCTCAGATCCATAACACAACAAGTAGTAGAAGAAAAAGAAACCAAGTAACCAGATTCACATAATTGACTAACCGAAACAAGATTTAATTTGAGATCCGGAATATAATAAACATAAAAGAGAGATACCGTTGGGGTAACTACAGATCAACACCTCGTAATGACATATGAGTGCCATAAGCAGTCATGATGGATAAAGATGAATTATCAGAAAATGAAATGAAAGATGACCAATGAGGAGACATATGATGGGATGCACCTGAATCCAGAATCCATAGAGAAGAATATAAACTTGAAGTACCAGTTGACAAAAGACCTGTTGATGATGAGACATACATGTCGAGATATTGCTGAAACTAAATTCAAACCAAATCAGAAATAAAGTCGAATCCAAATTCAACACCAAATTTAAACTGTATCCAAATTCAATCAAGAAACCAAAACTGAAATCAAATCCAAACTCAAATAACCAATTCACCAAATTTAAACTGTATCCAAATTCAATCAAGAAACCAAACCCGAAATCAAATCCAAACTCAAATAACCAATTCCAATTCCGATTGCAAATCCAAAAGTAATATCAAATCTCAAGCAGATAGATCAATTAATACAATTGTAACATCCCTATAATCGAGTACTAAAAAATCCAATCAATCAAATAACCCAAATTACAAGATCAACAACGATGAAAAGAATGAATTAAAAGTAAACAGTAACCTATTGTAAATATGATCTTCACTATTCAAAATTTGGATACCGATGTAAAGAAGACGTGGTTAAAATTTCAGGATGATCCAACGGTTGAAACTCCGGGAATCGTAAAAATAAGTTGGCTGATATGTGTAGAAAATTTTCTGCAAATTTTCAAGAAACTTTTGTTGTTGTAACGTAACTCTATCTATTTAATGATTCAACTAAACTTCCACGATCACTCAAAACCAAGCTCTTGATACCATGTTAACTTTAGAGATATAATACGAACGTAAAATATTATTACGATCAACACAAAATTTATAATACATGTCCGAACTTATATAGAAAAACAATATAAGCTAAATATCGAAAATACACTAATATATATAATATAATAATAAATATAAATATATATATTCTAACATATATGACATCATATGTTTTTACATGTAGATCATGACGACGATACATTATTTTGACAAATAAATTTTTAGGATATATAATTTTATAGTTAAATGCCTAACTATTGAGATGACAACTTTTAAAGATAAAAATTAAGGGTTCAATGAAATAAGAGTGTTGGCCCTGTCAGACATAATTTTATTAAATAAGGTCTCAAACATTACATATTTGAAAATATGGCCCTTAATTTTGGCATTATTATAATGAAACTTATAGCGATGTTATTGAGAAACGCAAGGTCATATGGCGTTTCTTCTCCACTAATACACAAAGTCTATGTAAGGGTTCAATGAAATAAGAGTGTTGGCCCTGTCAGAAACAATTTTATTAAATAAGGTCTCAAACATTACATATTTGAAAATATGGCCCATAATTTTGGCATTATTATAACACAACTTAAAGCGGCGTTATTGAGAAACGCAAGGTCATATGGCGTTTTTTCACTCCACTAATACACAAAGTCTATGCCCTAAAACAAATGTTTACTTAGCATTACACAAAGACTATGTTTGTACTATACAGGAAATGCATCCCGAACTTACATTTTCATACAACATCAGATTATATTGCATTTGTTAATAACCATACAAATAGGTTTTATATATGTGAGGTCAACGTACGTATTATTATACATAATACCCTATGTTGTTTGTAGAAATTCGTAATAACATGAAAACGGAGGTTTCTAGAATCACAGAGCAAATTATGTTAATTTGAAACTATTTTAACAAAAAATGCTGGATGGAAATTAATGAATGTTGTAAATGATCTTGTCTGATGATTCTTAGAATGTCAGAGTAAAAGTGTTTGTTCTCCTTTATTTCAGATTTTTGATCATCTGTAAACAAGAGGCTTGCGTACATTTTTATAGAGGTTTAAGCCACACGTAGTTCTTAGAGGACAAGTTATCTAAATGGGCTTGGGTTTTGTCCAGTCCATCAAGACCCAGGTTCGTTGACCCTGGGCCGTACATTAAAAGCTCATATGTGTCCATGGACCAAGCCCAATTAGGTTGTAATAGGCTATCATAGAGCTAGGAAAAGATATCTTGTTGGTGAGCATGGCCTCGCATGTGACCCCTTAAATTCTGGTCATGCGATGTGGCTTTATAGAGAGCATGGCCTCGCACGCGACCCTTTAGAGTATGGTCCTGTGATTTAGCCGTATAGAGGATGCGTGCGATCACGAAAGACTTAGCCACACATAACGATCCTTCCTCCCACGACCTTTGAGTCATGGTCATAGGTTTTTGAGTCAATAGAGAATAGATAGTGTAAGTTGATAGTGATGGATTTTAATCGCAGCGGAGGCATGGTAAAACACTTTTACACATATAAAATCCAAATAAAAGCATATAAATCGTGGTAAAAACATAGGGATCGATTACTAACCTTTAATATGCGATCCAAGAGCAACAATCGGAGATCCTTAGCAGCTGCTCCTCAAATGTGAAGCACTCCACCGGTATCCACCAAGAAAACGACGTTAAGGAGGAGGAGGTGGTGGAGAGAATTAGGTTTTATAAAATTTTGGGGTTAGAATAAAAATAGGGTTTATAATAGTATATTTATAGGCAAAATTTTCAGCTGAAATTTTCCCATAAATATTATTATTATTATCCCATTTATTATTATCATTAATAATTAAAACACCTTTTAATTATTAATCCTTTTTCTAAACACTTTAGAAATAATTCTCTCTCTTGATTTAATTTCCAAAAATTAAATTCTTAATTAATAATATTAAGAACTTTTCTTAATTAATTTATAATCAATTAAATCTCATTTAATCAATTATTAAATTTGCTAATTAATTATTTATTTCATAAATAAATAATTATTAGCCATTATTAATTAATTCCTCCACCATTAAATCATTCTCTTTTTATGGTGTGACCCTGTAGGTTCAAAATTAAGCCGGTAGTAGAAATAAATAATAATAAAACTATTTTATCATTATTTATATAAATTCTCTAATTTATTAAATATGATTAATTAATTAATCACATTTATTCTACATCGTGAGGGATACTTCTCAGCATATCGCGACTATCCGGATAATACGAATTCACTGCTTAGAATACCAAGAACCTATTCAGTGAATAGTTACCGTACAATAAACTCCTTCTACCCTACAATGTCCCGATTAAATACAAGGCATGGATCTCGTGTCAAGCCTATCTAATTCAATCATTTGCTTACCATTTACTATGCGTAGTTCTATGCAAATTAGAAACTCCTTTCTAATTTCATTCACTCTGGCCAGAGATTCCTGAACTAGCATAAGTGGATCAGCCTTGAACATTCGCTTCCTTCACTGGAAGGGGTAGATCCTTTATTGATCATATACTATCTTCGTGTACAAATTCCTATACCCAGTAGAGCCCTAATAATTGTCCCTGGAGACTAAGAACTAAACCAAACATAGTTCAGTGTACACAAGATGACTATGATGATCTCAAGTCTAAGGATACTTGTACAACTATCACTATGTGAACAACTGCTGACACGTGAGTGAACTCCATCAGTTGTTTAGCTGTGCGAGTCATGTTCAGTGAACTTATTCTATAATAAGCACCTACATACTAGCTATAGTGTCACCACACAAATGTCTATGAGAACAGACATCCTTCATAATGAAGCAAGCATAGTATGTACCGATCTTTGCGGATTATTAATTACCAGTTAGGAATCCTATGATCAGGAACTATTTAAGTTTAGAGTTATCATCTTTTAGGTCTCACTATTATGATCTCATCATAATCCATAAAAAGTTTTACTCTAAAT
This sequence comes from Apium graveolens, assembly GCF_009905375.1. Lineage (NCBI taxonomy): Eukaryota > Viridiplantae > Streptophyta > Magnoliopsida > Apiales > Apiaceae > Apium > Apium graveolens. The sequence goes on from NC_133654.1 coordinate 90,564,191, forward strand.
TATGGTATATCTTATTTAAACACTTAAATAGATAGAGCCCGTAATAAAAACAAAACAAGTCTTTTATTAATATCAATGAAATCAAAACAGATTACACAAAAAGTTATTCCTAAATCCTAATACATGATTGGACTGAGGACATATTCTTTTCAATCTCCCACTTGTACTAAAGCCAATCACTCTGGTATCTAATACCCATCTTGTCTTTATGATGATCAAAGTGACTTTCATAAAGTAGCTTTGTGAGTGGGTCTGCTATGTTGTTATGTGTGTCAACTCTAATTCAATACAATATAAGAAATGTTACCACGCTCCCACTAACCCTTTTGTAGACGCATGGTTCATCTACGTTTTTTGATAAAATCAAACTCTTTGATTGTCTCATCAAAACGAATATTCCATCTTTCGAGAAGCTTGCTTTAAACCACATATGGTTCGCAGCAGCTTACACACTAGGTTTTCTTTTCTCTTGGAAAGAAAACCATCTGGCTATTTGCCAGATCTCATAGTCATCGTAAGCGGCAATCGCAAGCAAAATCCGAACTGATTTTAACAGGGCTACAGGTAAAAGGTTTCATCAAAGTCAATCCATTGCCTTTGTTTGAATCCTTTTGCCACAAGCCTGGCCTTATAGGTCTCCACCTGGCCATCTGCTATAATCTATCTTTTGTATACCGTATACATAGATTCCATTCTGGATTTTATGGCACTATGCCATTTCTCTGAGTCAACACTACTCATAACCTCATTATAGGTCACAGGGTCGTCATCATCAATGATCGACAACTCATTGTCATTCTTAATGACAAGGCCATATTACCTCTCAGGTTGGCGAGACACTCTCCCTGATCTATGAATGGGCTGTTCCACAAAAGGTTGTTTAGTCAGAACAGGTGTTTCCACTTGATCCGTAGTAGTTTGTGCTTCTTGAACTTCATCAAGTTCAATTTTGCTCCCACTATTTCCTTCAAGGATAAACTGCTTTTCCAAGAAGGTAGCATGTCTGGAGACAAACACCCGATGATCGGTGTAAAAGTAATACCCTAAAGTCTCTTTAGGATATCCCACAAAACTACATTTTACGGATCGATATTCCAGCTTATCTGGGTCAACTTATTTGACATAAGCTGGACATCCCCAAATCTTAACGTGTTTAAGACTCGATTTCCTTTCTTTCCATATCTCATACGGAGTTTAAGGAACAGATTTGGAAGGCACCTTATTCAGTAAGTATGCTGAGGTTTCCAATGTATAACCCCATAGGAATACTGGAAGATTCTCTTAGCTCATCATGGACCGAACTATGTCTAACAAAGTTCGATTTCTCCTTTCAGATACCAATCTGGAGGAGTCCACTGGGAGACTATACCATTTACTTTGAGATAATCTAGAAACTCTCCATTCAAGTATTCACCACCTCGATCTAATCGAAGAATTATAATACTATGTTTGGTTTGTTTCTCCACTTCATACTTATACTCTTTGAACTTTTCAAAGGCTTCAGACTTGTGTTTCATCAAACACATATCTGAATCTAGATCTATTATCCATGAAAGTAATGAAGTATGAAAATCCACCCATGGCTTGCTTAGACATTGGTCCACATACATCTGTGTGTACCATTCCTAGCAAATTTGCAGTCCTTTTTCCATGTCTACTAAATGGAGACTACAGTGCCACAATGAAGTGAGATTTTCATCATCCCTTTTCTTTTATTAGTTTGTTCAATCTGAAGTAAATTATGTCATATATATACAGACCATTATTTAAAGCACCACGTCCATAAAGAATATTATCTCTAAGAATAGAACATTCATTATTCTCAATAATAAATGAAAATCCAGCCAAGTCTAATATGGGAATAATATTCCTCACAGTCGAGGGAACAAAATAACAATTATTTAAAATAATAGTCTTGCCTGTAGGCATATGTAAATGAAATGATTCTACATCTACAGCAGCAACTCTTGCTCTATTTCCCATCAGTAGAATCACCTCCTCTTCCTCAAGAGTCCTACTTCTCCTTAGTCCCTGCAACAAATTGCAGATTTGAGAACCACAGGCGGTATCTAATACCCAAGTAGAAATTTGATTTAATGACATATTCACTTCTATCATGAACATACCTGAATCAGAAGCGGTAGTCTCACTACCCTTCTTCTTCTTCAATTCTGCAAGGTAAACCTTGCAGTTCCTCTTCCAGTGCCCCACCTTGTTACAGTGAAAGCAAACAACTTTGCTCTTGGGGTCTTCAGCTTTTGGTGGAACCGGCATTTTCTCACCTACTTTCTTTTTCTTGGAAGGGTTCCTCTTCCTTTTCTTAGGATTGGAACCTTCACCAATTAGAAGAACAGAACTCTTCTTAGGGGGAAAATTCGATTCCGCAGTCTTCAACATGTTGTGGAGTTCAGGCAGGCTGACATCCAACTTATTCATGTGAAAGTTCATAACAAACTGCGAGAACGAACTCGGAAGCGATTGCAAGACCAAGTCTTGGCTCAGCTCCCCATCCATGGCAAAACCAAGTTGTCCAAGACGTTCAATCAAATTGATCATCTTAAGTACATGGTCATTCACAGATGATCCCTCAGACATCCTACAACCGAACAACTCCTTCGATATCTCATATCGAGCTGTCCTCCCTGCCACATCATACAACTCTTGTAGATGCATGAGGATAGTGTGAGCATCCATATGCTCATGTTGCTTCTGTAGCTCAATGTTCATGGAAGCTAGCATGATGCATTGAGCAACATTTGCATCATCTATCCACTTATGATACACAACATGTTCATCATTATGCGCATCGCTAGCAGGTTCAGTAGGCTTAGGTGAGTCAATCACGTATTCCAGCTTCTCAATCCTGAGAACAATTCTCAAGTTTCGAAGCCAGTCAACATAATTAGGACCAGTCAACTTGTGAGCATCCAGTATACTCCTGAGTGATAGTGCAAAAGACATAATGTATATTATAAATCTGTAAATGATAAACACATAACAACACTTAGAAAATATTCGATTTCATTTTAAAACACTATATGAATCGGGTCTTTATTCATAAGTGGCTCCCACTAGTTTACCTAATTTATTCAACCCCCTACGTGAAAAATTAAGCATTCATAATGCTAGTGGGAATAGGGATCCTACATTCCATTACACAACCCCGGCTGTGGCACGAAACGCCATGTAATGTTCAATAGGCAGACAACTCTTGTCAATTACATCTAATGTTATTCCCTAATCAAACTTTAGCCTCTTGAGTAATTGAGTCACGGCTGTGGCACGACAAACTCAATATTCTAAGTCAAGTCTAACCCGACATTACGTACAATTGAATCAGTCCCCAAAGGCCCACGGCTGTGGCACGTAATGACCTTTAGATTCTTATTCAATGTAACCATCTCTATGTAATAGACAAGTATTTCTTATTTCAAAATCAAAGCCCTCGGCTGTGGCACGAAACGACAATGATTTAAAAATAAGAACTACTTTCTATCATGTTGGAAGGCTATGACCGACACAAGCCCGTTGTGTAACACCCCCAGATCCGGGGTCGGGGATCCGGGTTGTCACGGTCTTTCTTTCCACAATATCACTTCACTTAATTAATAATAAATAACCTCATACTGTGACCCCACACTAACACACACCACAACCCGTTATAGTCTCAGAGATGAAATTGAAATAAGTACAAGTCTTTAAATCCACAATTTTAAAATTATTACAACCCAAAATGATTACTTGATAATTTACAGTTAATTGCCATTATCTGCCATAAGTTATAATTATACATAATTTGATTCTCAAAAGTAGATGGTCTAAACTACAATGGATCTACCTCTGCAGCTATAGCAGCTACAACATCATCGGGAAGACGCGGGACGCTTCCCACGCGCTTGCGCTGGGTCTGCTGGAGTCTGGCCATCTCTCCTAACTGTTGTTGTGTGATGAAGAAATAAAGCAAGAGTGAGCCTTACAGTTCGCAAGATAATATATATAGTGATAACAATAATATAAGTATCTAAATGGATACTTAATAGCATCTCTATCATATGCAAGATAATTACTTACTAGATATAAGTAAAAACAAGGAATGAAGTTACCAATACTTCACCACACTTATATCATATATAAAGTTACTTGAACTGCCACCGTTCGAAGTATTATAAGTTTTAAGAAAAACACCCCATAGATGAGACCACAAGTTAAGACTTGAATAGATTCAATCTTTGAAATATTATTGAATGAAAAAGTTATGAGATACTTTATTTAGTCCCGATATATATATATCCACATATATATATCCCTTTAAACATTTCCTGGAACCTCTGTTATGTAAAGTATGAACAGAGTTTGAAACATCCAATGAATTTTGGAAAGGAAAAGAATTTTGGCATAAACCAGATATCTTGCTGATCAGGCAAAGATACCAATAAGTAACCTTTTCTACTGTAGATGGATGAATTCCTCACCGGTCATCACCCTGGCCGCATTAGGACCTCGCGCTAGACCGTTACCCGGCCCCTCACGCGTTGATGGACTGCCACCCAGCCACTTACACAATAATAGACCGTACCCCGGCCTGTCGCTTATGCCGACTCAATCAAATGGACTTACTTCCCGAACATTGGGCAAGTAATCAAATTGTTTTCTCAAAACAGCAACCTCGTTGCGAATATAAAATACACCACAGAGCCGGATTCCCCAGGTTTTGAGCGAGTATTTAAATCCCCTTAAAAGGAAGATCTTAAATATAAAAAAAGTTTTGGGATCCACTCTGACTTTTAAAAATCATTTTGAAGACTCGAAAACACTTTAAAGAGTGTTTGGAGTAAAGCTGATTTAATGAAGTAAATCAGTCCCCAGAATATTTAGAAAATGACCGAATATTATTATTTAAATAATATTCCCATAAAGAATAGTCTTTATAAAAATAATTGAAGTAGAAGTATTAAAATTTATACTTGAAACGAGTATTAAATAACCAAAGATATACTTATATGAAAGTATTATCTTTATTTGAATAATCGAAAATAAGTTTGATTATTTACACCTTATTCTTTAATAAAATAAAGAATATATCTCAGCAAATAATCGGAGTCATAGATCCTCAAATGAATATTCAAATAATATTCATTAAATAATATAAACTGAGTCATAAGCCCTCGAATGAATATTCAAAATAATATTCAGATAAATAGATAAAAGGAGTCATAAGTCCTCGAATTAATATTCAAAATAATATTCATTTAATATAAAGGAGTCATACGCCTTCGAATAATATTCAAAATAATACTCAATAATAAAATAAAGTTTAAAGTTATCGAATAAACCTTATTCGATTAATAGTTTGGAAAAACTATAACCATATATATATATAAATATATATATATATATATATATCCATATCCATATATACAAAATGTACTCGGGATCCTCGACTCCCGGTTTTAGAAAATATTTTCACCTTTGGGTCCCTATACTAAGGGTATATGCAAGTTACCGCTATCCTCTAGCATAGGTATTATCAACTGAACCAACAGATATATATTCCAAGAATATGAAACAGGCATGCATATATACCATATCACATGCTACAATATATCGCAAGAATTTGCTAAATAACCAATACGCATTTATCGCAAGATCATGCATATACAAATGTATACATCACAACAACAGTATAACGGATAGAATACTTGCCTGAGCGACTTGGGGTGATAAAAGGCTCGGGACGAGTCTGGTAACCTATAAACAACAAGTAAGTTGGAATTAAACCAAAATCACTTGTAAATCTATACTTTAACTAACTTAGACTCTAACGCTTGTTTTGCGCTTACTGATTCGCTTAAGTCACTCGGGTACCCTCGGCTCCACCATTTTTAATAATTTAACCTTTACGAGTTTTAAAGCGATTCCTTCGCGAGTGTCTTACCAACTGCCTAACACACTTACCATAAATGTTTCATACATTAATTAACCCTTATTGGTCTTTAACCTATGTTTCAAAGTAAGGCGAGGGGAAAAGTTTTGTTCGCGAAACGCCGTTACTTGAAACGGTCGTTTCTCCTAAACCGTGCATCGGAATCGAACGAACTACATATCAAAACGAAGCTCGTAACATGAGCTATCTAAACATGGCAGTGGTCATAATCTAGCAGGGGGTTCTCGGGTCCTAATATTATGCACAAAAACAGTCCAAAGAAAATCGGACGTTACGACGGCTATGTTTACGCGATTTCCCATTTTTTAAACCATCCACAATCAACCCAAATCAACCTCAAATCCAACATACAACCATCCTCCATCCTTATCACATCATAACCACCCCAACCAATTCAATTTAATCTTTCATACTTATGCTTAAACTTAACTTTAATCATTCTTAAGTTCTTTTAAATCAAAACCACAATAATTACCATTCCATTCACTACCATACCAAATCTCAAACTCTAAATCATAACAACAAGATACAATATCAACCCACTACTCAAAATCACCTTATAATATATATGAACCTAGGGTTTGGAAATGGTATACCTTCCTTGAAGTGGTGGGTGGAGCTAAGAAGCCTTAAGAAGCTTTGAGAAGCCTTATGAAAGCTTGGATCTTCAAGAAAAACAAGAAAAAGTTCAAGTTAAAAACTTGAAAACACTATTCATTGTCTTCTTCCTTGATTAAATGAAGAAGTTAGAGAAAGAATTAATGGCTTAAACTCATGATATAGCCATAACTAAGCATAAAGATGATTAGGGAATTTTCTTACCAATTTAGGATGCTTGGATCTTGATTTTTGAAAAATCTATGCCTTTAAAATGTAAAAAGCCGAGAGCTCCTAAGAACAAATGCCTTGGTTGTTTTTGATTTTTTGATGAAATGATTTTGCTAGCTTGGTTGGCTTGATTTGTATTTGATTTAGTAAATTACTACCTTGCCCTTGAATTTGTGTGGTCCTTATTCAACCACACCTCCTTCCTTCCCATGTCATGCTTACCTCATCCTCATGATGTCATCCTTCCTTCCTTGTCTTCTTTCTATTGGTTGGATGACATCATTCCCACTAATCCCTTTGATTAACTTCCTAATCGTTTGCCTAATGACCGCTGATCTGTTATACGGTTCGCTTAACTTTCGTTCTCGTTTATCGTTTGAAGGATCATACCCGGGATCTTATTACTTAGGTTCCCTTAACCTTTCTCAATACATTATATTCCTTTTTATGATCCTCTAATATAATCCTTAAATTTAAATCCTTTTTATCCTGTTACCTTATACTCAATTCTCTCCGTATCTTGTGGATTTCCGGGAAAAACCAAAGTGTTCGGAATTGGATTCTGACGATATTTACATACACTTATATACTTCATAGAGTACTAATAAAATCCCAGAATATCCATAACAGAACCCCTACATAGTGTGGCGCGAAAAGTTTTCTCATTCAGCTAAAACACTATTCACAAGGGTTACAAAAAGTTGAAAAATTTTGGGGTTATTACAATCTCCCCTCCTTAAAAGGATTCCGTCCCGGAATCAGATAGAAAGTGAATAGGGATACTCTCTGAGCATTGCACTTTCTAACTCTCGAGTAAATTTTCCCACATTGTGGTTCTACCATCAAACTCTTACTAGTTTGATAACCCTTCTCCTAAGCACTCGTTCCTTTTTACTCTATACCCTTCCTGGTTGCTCCATATAGGTTACGTCTGGTTGCATGTCTATGCGCTCATATGCCCCTATTTGTCTGGCATCCGAATTAGACTTCCTTAACATTGATACGTGGAACACGTTATGAACTTGCTACAGGTTCGGGGGTAGGGCTAGCTCCTATGCTAACTTCCCAAACGTCTTAATATATCCAAGAGTCCAACAAATTGTAGACTTAGCTTTCCTTTCTTTCCGAACCTCATCAATCCTTTTCAAGGGTTTCCAAGGGGATACCTATAACATTACTAGGCCCCCTATTTCATACTCTTTGTCCTTTTTTGAGTCAAATCAGCATACCTCTTATGTCCATCTTGGGTTACTACCAGCCGTCCTCTGATTAGATCTATTATATCCCTGGTCCTTTGGACTACTGCGGGTCCGAGCATCTTGCGCTCTACAACTTCATCCTAACATAAGGGAGATCGACATTATCTTCCCTCAAGGATCTCATAAGGTGACACCTCGATAATGACATATGATCTATTGTCGTGATATAACTAAATCCGCGTTAAGTGATCATTCCAAATTCTTTCAAGTCTATTGCACAGACTCTCATTATAGCATTTAGCATTAGAGCTTTTGCTTCTCAATACCCATTCTTTTCTAGTTCGTAATCGCTACAACCTTCCGTTCCTAATATTATACTAGTTATACTTTTGCTCGTTAGCGTTCTATAACCTTTTAATGACCACGACAACCTTAGTATCACGAATGTGTTTCCATTCCGCATACTACCACTACTTTATTACTCCTTTTTCAGTTGTTTCTATTTTCCAAAATTTGATCAATCAAATAGAAGTAAAGGAATTTGTTGAGAGATCACTATGATCATGAACACTTGTTATATTGCATAGTTAGTACAGAAGGTGGCCAGCCTTTAGTACTTGACAAGCAATTAAACAATAGATGGTATCCTACTAGGCTTCTATCACACAGATAGATAGTCATTCGGCAATACCTCCCCTTCTGGAAGGGTTGTTCTTCTCAGATTACATGAAATGAAAAGAAGAGAAAAGAACGAACTGAAGAGAATTGTATATATAAAAAAAAAAGAAAAAAATATATACTTCCACAAAATATCTGGCTTGGAACCTACCTCTGAATTATAGAGGTTTGTCATAGGAGAACAAAACATAAACGTATTTATATCAGCATCAAGTATTATAGCATCGTATTTCCCATGCCTAAATATTTCTATTCCGTCCATCATTCTATGGACCCATGCTCTTCCTCGAGCTTATACACAATCACCTTTAAAACTCCCTCGATATCGAAAATCGAATCTGAGATCTCATTCTAGACCTCATCGTTACTAGAATCCATTTCTATACCGCAACCTTCTTCGTATGGGTAATACTACTCTTTATCGATAAGAAGGAATAAATATATCATAGGTAGATAATTGACTTAATTAGTCTATCAATGATAACTTATACACCACCACGACCCGATTAGTGGTACTTACTCTCAACATCCATTCCAATACAACTCTCACGGTTGTAAGTAATCAGCTCATTACTCTCAGAATCATTCCTACATTACTATGGCCCACCGTTGACCTACTGTAGTCATTCGTTTTCCATGAAGTTTTAATAGCTAACCATACGGAGTCCATTCATATCATATCGAATTCTTCTAAGGAGGTAACATGATCACCGTTCTTGATTCATGAAGAACACTCCTGATCCTGACGTACATTCATGACGTGAAGCAGATAAAATTGCAGAAGAGTTTCAATCAAAGCAACGATAGCAGGTTAATACCATTCTTAATCATATGCCTTAAATAGAAGACTTAACTCAAAGGTTCGTCTAGTCCTTTTGGAAACATGGTCCTGGCTTATCCCAAGATAGGACCTCCTAAGATAGATAGCCCGTTCATGGCGATTACACGAATTAAACTTTTACCAACTACTATTACGGTTGGGTATTGCACAGTCATCAGAAGGAATGTCAATCTTCCAAACCATAATTCAACCTTCACATTTTTAACCATCATCACTGTATTCTTTTGGCACACGCGCCTATAATTATCCACTTACCTTTAAAGTGTCGGCCACCTCTTTGGCCTTTCCTGATAGTAAAATTTCCTTACAGTCAATGTCATTTTAACCACCTCCAAATAAATTTTCTACCTTATTTCCGATAACTGCTTGAGTGAAGATGTTTTCCTTAAAATCAGATGGGAAAAAAATATCACCATTTTTCCATAAGTTATTGCCTCATTCTTTAGAGGCTAATCACTGTCAAGACTGACTCTCAATCATACTTAGAACATTTTTTTTTATCTTAAGTCCTAATTGCCCTGAACAATTTCGACCATTACTGGTTCGATCCATACTTTCTCGTGGTTTAACACGTGCCCCACTTGGCATCATTATAATTACGTCATATTTCCTTTATCCACATTTCTATTCTTGAGAATTTTGAATATTACCTTTTTCCTTATAAAACCTCTAAGGTTATCCTTCAATCGTTCCTCCTGTATTCCCTAGATACAGGGCATATCACAATACCATTTACTAATAGTAGAACCATTGTCTATATACTTCTGCAAAATTTCTCCACTGATTCTTAAAGGTTGTTGTTACCTTAACCCTTTCCCAATCATACTGTCAAAACTCATACTGTCCCTATTAAGGGTGACATGCCAACCTTTATGCAGTCCCCTAGGATTCATTTTAAGTTACCAATGTTCTATCCTTAATTCCACCTTTAAAAGGTACCTGCATCCTTCCACGAATAAATCAAGTCATATTTCCTTGATAGATTATCATATTCATCATTCCCACCTCGATAGTCTATACCTAACTTCATAATAGCATCCTTATTCAAATTGAGGTCAATTCATATGGCCTCCAAAAGATAACAACGGTTATCCGCTAGTCTTGCCTAATTTGGTAACGATAACAAGGATGTTCTGGAAGATATTGGTCGTGTTCAACGTGAACTTCTTCTTAATAATTCCTTATTTACTTTTGTTGTTTATCTCAACAGTCACCTCAATGTTGGGATATCTTTCATACCTGGCGTCTCCCTTTCTGGGTATCAAGCCACCGGTCTTACATTTCCCATTCTTGAAGGTCACTTCCTTCATCCAATTTTCTTAATTTCTTACTTTCTTGTCTCCTCAGTCTATCCGCGTCTCATTATTTATCCTTCGAATTACCTCAAGGTTTCCTCGAATCCTCCCAACTTAAAGGGGATAAAATATACATAACTCTTATGCCTTCAACCATCAATTTTAACTCATGGTGAATCACTCTCATCCTGACGATTACATACTCTTCTATTTCTATTTCTACGAGTCTTTAGGGTTTCCTCATACCCAACTCCCTTATCATTCCTCAAACTCTCTTGCCTTTATATTCCTTTCTCTTATCGTTATTTCATGAACCAACACAACATAAGCATTGATTTCAAACATCCCGTCATTCTGGATTCGTGTCTTCAGAACGAATCTTGATAACTTTTACAACTTAGATTCATAATTCATCATACTCGTCTGCCTTTGTTCTGGCTCTAAAGCTTTTACACTATTCCATAACCTTGGGAATTACTTTCCCGAAAACAATTGGCTGAACTTTAATCAGTTTATTATACTCTCTTGCTCCGTGCCTTCCTTGGCCTTTCACCAGCGGGTGGTCTCTCTCTTGGGAGGGTAAGTGACAAAAACAGTCCTTTTGAGATTCGTCAATCATTTAGAATCTCAAATGATTCCTATATTTCCTTTAGCCAGGCTCTTGCCTCGGCTGGGTCAGCTTGTTCCTTGGAACTCTGAGAGCTTAGCGACTTAAAGGTCATGAAAGAATTTCTCACCGCACTGTCTCCTCAGGGTGGTGGTTGGGGATAATAGTCTAAGTTCTTTTTAGACAGGTCCATGAATTGCCGTATAGGAGTACCGTCTCGGGTCTCCTTTCCTTACTTGACTTTCTGTTTCCTTAGTATGAAATGTTTCATCCTACTCCCCATAATTGGGGTCATCTTTTAATTTAAAATCCTTATTTTCCACTCCATTATGTCATGGGTTCCTTCTATCTTGATGACTACCTCCCTGACTATCACGTTCAGGGTTTACTCTAAATCTTATTCCTCAAACTATGGCTCTCATCTAAGTTCTCATCCTTACGCTCTTGAACTTTCGGAACCCAATTCTATAGGAATACCTCATTATTCCCTTATCATCTTTCTCGATATTAATCTTTTATCTAATTGTTGGCTCCCTGCCTTCATTCATAACTTTTTCTGGCACAATATGATCTTTTCCAATAATTCGGGCTGTATTACAATCTCAAACAGCTTTTCGGTACCGGCTCCGGTTACCTTCACTACTATTTCCATTTTCTCAAAATCTCTTATCAACTCTCCCAAAGACATTATCATCTTGAGTCTCTCCTTTTTACTAATGGCATCAGCCACCACATTGGCTTTCCCCGAATGATAAAGAATCTCCCAATCATAATTCTTGATTAGCTCTAACCGCCTCCTCTGGCGTATGTTGAGCTCTTTCTACGTAAGAATGTACTAGAGCACTTATGGCTTAGGTAATTCTCGCACTTCTCTCCATACAAATAGTGCCTCCAATCTTTAGGGTAAAACTATTGCCACGAGCCTAAGCTCATGGGCGGGGATATCGAATTTCATATTACCTTAATTGTCTTGACGCAGACGCGATTATCTTGCTGTGCTAAGAAGCACCCTAATTCCTTATGCGAAGCGTCACTTACAAATCACAAAATCTCCTTTTTCCATCCGGCAACGCCAACATAGGGGCCGTCACCAACCTTTGCTTCAGTTCTTAAAAGCTGTTCTCGCATTTCTCTGTCTATTCGAACTTCTCAGTCTTATGAGTAAGCCACGTTAAAGGGGCTACTATCTTTACAAACTTGAACGAACCTCTGGTAGTGACCGGCCAATCCTACCTCTGGTAGTCGACCCAACCAGGGTCATCAATTCATCAGTGGTCCTTTATCCAATCTCGTCAGGATCCTCCATGGGATCCTCCTCAGCAACTATCCCTTCTAGGACAACATCCTCAACCGCTACATCCTCAATATCAACATCATCCGGTCCTGCGTTAGGACGCTCTATTGGATCCACAATCTGATCTCCAATTAGTAATAAAACATCATCGCGTTGATGTTCCTCAACTTCAGGGTTCGGAGTCCCGCTACCATATACGATAACGAACTACGCTTCTATCGCTACATTTATATGGGTTCCCATAAGGGTTTTAACTGTCAGTACTACGTTAGGTAGTCCGACTATGAACTTGGCAAGAGTTCTTATTATCTTAGTGAACTTATTATCTTAACGTCCCATCATCTCTGAGGTTTATAACGCTTAGCTCTGATACCATTTCTGTAACACCCCCAGATCCGGGGTCGGGGATCCGGGTTGTCACGGTCTTTCTTTCCACAATATCACTTCACTTAATTAATAATAAATAACCTCATACTGTGACCCCACACTAACACACACCACAACCCGTTATAGTCTCAGAGATGAAATTGAAATAAGTACAAGTCTTTAAATCCACAATTTTAAAATTATTACAACCCAAAACGATTACTTGATAATTTACAGTTAATTGCCATTATCTGCCACAAGTTATAATTATATATAATTTGATTCTCAAAAGTAGATGGTCTAAACTACAATGGATCTACCTCTGCAGCTATAGCAGCTACAACATCATCGGGAAGACGCGGGACGCTTCCCACGCGCTTGCGCTGGGTCTGCTGGAGTCTGGCCATCTCTCCTAACTGTTGTTGTGTGATGAAGAAATAAAGCAAGAGTGAGCCTTACAGCTCGCAAGATAATATATATAGTGATAACAATAATATAAGTATCTAAATGGATACTTAATAGCATCTCTATCATATGCAAGATAATTACTTACTAGATATAAGTAAAAACAAGGAATGAAGTTACCAATACTTCACCACACTTATATCATATATAAAGTTACTTGAACTGCCACCGTTCGAAGTATTATAAGTTTTAAGAAAAACACCCCATAGATGAGACCACAAGTTAAGACTTGAATAGATTCAATCTTTGAAATATTATTGAATGAAAAAGTTATGAGATACTTTATTTAGTCCCGATATATATATATCCACATATATATATCCCTTTAAACATTTCCTGGAACCTCTGTTATGTAAAGTATGAACAGAGTTTGAAACATCCAATGAATTTTGGAAAGGAAAAGAATTTTGGCATAAACCAGATATCTTGCTGATCAGGCAAAGATACCAATAAGTAACCTTTTCTACTGTAGATGGATGAATTCCTCACCGGTCATCACCCTGGCCGCATTAGGACCTCGCGCTAGACCGTTACCCGGCCCCTCACGCGTTGATGGACTGCCACCCAGCCACTTACACAATAATAGACCGTACCCCGGCCTGTCGCTTATGCCGACTCAATCAAATGGACTTACTTCCCGAACATTGGGCAAGTAATCAAATTGTTTTCTCAAAACAGCAACCTCGTTGCGAATATAAAATACACCACAGAGCCGGATTCCCCAGGTTTTGAGCGAGTATTTAAATCCCCTTAAAAGGAAGATCTTAAATATAAAAAAAGTTTTGGGATCCACTCTGACTTTTAAAAATCATTTTGAAGACTCGAAAACACTTTAAAGAGTGTTTGGAGTAAAGCTGATTTAATGAAGTAAATCAGTCCCCAGAATATTTAGAAAATGACCGAATATTATTATTTAAATAATATTCCCATAAAGAATAGTCTTTATAAAAATAATTGAAGTAGAAGTATTAAAATTTATACTTGAAACGAGTATTAAATAACCAAAGATATACTTATATGAAAGTATTATCTTTATTTGAATAATCGAAAATAAGTTTGATTATTTACACCTTATTCTTTAATAAAATAAAGAATATATCTCAGCAAATAATCGGAGTCATAGATCCTCAAATGAATATTCAAATAATATTCATTAAATAATATAAACTGAGTCATAAGCCCTCGAATGAATATTCAAAATAATATTCAGATAAATAGATAAAAGGAGTCATAAGTCCTCGAATTAATATTCAAAATAATATTCATTTAATATAAAGGAGTCATACGCCTTCGAATAATATTCAAAATAATACTCAATAATAAAATAAAGTTTAAAGTAATCGAATAAACCTTATTCGATTAATAGTTTGGAAAAACTATAACCATATATATATATAAATATATATATATATATATATATATATATATCCATATCCATATATACAAAATGTACTCGGGATCCTCGACTCCCGGTTTTAGAAAATATTTTCACCTTTGGGTCCCTATACTAAGGGTATATGCAAGTTACCGCTATCCTCTAGCATAGGTATTATCAACTGAACCAACAGATATATATTCCAAGAATATGAAACAGGCATGCATATATACCATATCACATGCTACAATATATCGCAAGAATTTGCTAAATAACCAATACGCATTTATCGCAAGATCATGCATATACAAATGTATACATCACAACAACAGTATAACGGATAGAATACTTGCCTGAGCGACTTGGGGTGATAAAAGGCTCGGGACGAGTCTGGTAACCTATAAACAACAAGTAAGTTGGAATTAAACCAAAATCACTTGTAAATCTATACTTTAACTAACTTAGACTCTAACGCTTGTTTTGCGCTTACTGATTCGCTTAAGTCACTCGGGTACCCTCGGCTCCACCATTTTTAATAATTTAACCTTTACGAGTTTTAAAGCGATTCCTTCGCGAGTGTCTTACCAACTGCCTAACACACTTACCATAAATGTTTCATACATTAATTAACCCTTATTGGTCTTTAACCTATGTTTCAAAGTAAGGCGAGGGGAAAAGTTTTGTTCGCGAAACGCCGTTACTTGAAACGGTCGTTTCTCCTAAACCGTGCATCGGAATCGAACGAACTACATATCAAAACGAAGCTCGTAACATGAGCTATCTAAACATGGCAGTGGTCATAATCTATCAGGGGGTTCTCGGGTCCTAATATTATGCACAAAAACAGTCCAAAGAAAATCGGACGTTACGACGGCTATGTTTACGCGATTTCCCATTTTTTAAACCATCCACAATCAACCCAAATCAACCTCAAATCCAACATACAACCATCCTCCATCCTTATCACATCATAACCACCCCAACCAATTCAATTTAATCTTTCATACTTATGCTTAAACTTAACTTTAATCATTCTTAAGTTCTTTTAAATCAAAACCATAATAATTACCATTCCATTCACTACCATACCAAATCTCAAACTCTAAATCATAACAACAAGATACAATATCAACCCACTACTCAAAATCACCTTATAATATATATGAACCTAGGGTTTGGAAATGGTATACCTTCCTTGAAGTGGTGGGTGGAGCTAAGAAGCCTTAAGAAGCTTTGAGAAGCCTTAGGAAAGCTTGGATCTTCAAGAAAAACAAGAAAAAGTTCAAGTTAAAAACTTGAAAACACTATTCATTGTCTTCTTCCTTGATTAAATGAAGAAGTTAGAGAAAGAATTAATGGCTTAAACTCATGATATAGCCATAACTAAGCATAAAGATGATTAGGGAATTTTCTTACCAATTTAGGATGCTTGGATCTTGATTTTTGAAAAATCTATGCCTTTAAAATGTAAAAAGCCGAGAGCTCCTAAGAACAAATGCCTTGGTTGTTTTTGATTTTTTGATGAAATGATTTTGCTAGCTTGGTTGGCTTGATTTGTATTTGATTTAGTAAATTACTACCTTGCCCTTGAATTTGTGTGGTCCTTATTCAACCACACCTCCTTCCTTCCCATGTCATGCTTACCTCATCCTCATGATGTCATCCTTCCTTCCTTGTCTTCTTTCTATTGGTTGGATGACATCATTCCCACTAATCCCTTTGATTAACTTCCTAATCGTTTGCCTAATGACCGCTGATCTGTTATACGGTTCGCTTAACTTTCGTTCTCGTTTATCGTTTGAAGGATCATACCCGGGATCTTATTACTTAGGTTCCCTTAACCTTTCTCAATACATTATATTCCTTTTTATGATCCTCTAATATAATCCTTAAATTTAAATCCTTTTTATCCTGTTACCTTATACTCAATTCTCTCCGTATCTTGTGGATTTCCGGGAAAAACCAAAGTGTTCGGAATTGGATTCTGACGATATTTACATACACTTATATACTTCATAGAGTACTAATAAAATCCCAGAATATCCATAACAGAACCCCTACATAGTGTGGCGCGAAAAGTTTTCTCATTCAGCTAAAACACTATTCACAAGGGTTACAAAAAGTTGAAAAATTTTGGGGTTATTACACGTTGTGTCATTGGCCAATTACTACTTGATATTATTTAATTTTAGAGGGATTATATTACGTTACAATCATAATCATATTATAAAGAGATTCTTCCTTTTAAATTAAATATTTCAAATCAATAATCAATAATCAGATGATTCCCAGATCGGGTGGAGCATTGTCAAGAGGCGTCACTTAATAACCCTTTCTTACAGATAGAAATCTGTTGTTGACAGAATCATCCTTTCTCTCATATCGAAAATTCATATTCAATTACGTGTTTCATAAACACAAGAATCTCATGATTGTATTCATAATATTATTCTTAAGGTTATGAAACAATTTCACTATACTAGGTTGTCTAACAAACGCCTTTTGTTCGTTTAAGTTCACCTAAATCTATCATCGCATGATAAACTAAGCATATATCACATATATCAACATGAATAAACATCAAGGTAGGCATGTTACATCATCTAGTATATTAGTCTAAGCAATATACATCTCTATGTATCACATGAAGCATTTAAAAGCAATTAAAACGGTCAAAAATAGGTTAAAAACACTTCTGTCAGCTATAAACAGTTAGAAACAATTTCATAAAATATCATATAATATACCATTAGAAGCGTCTCGAAAAGACAAATTCAACGGCACCAAAATCACCCAATTCTGAGCTTCCACGCGCCCGCACGCGCCGAAAGAAGGTCTCCCACGCGCCCCCACGCGCACACGCGCACACGCGCCTGACGGCGCGTGTCTGACTTTCCTCCACGCGCCCTACGCGCCACACGCGCCCTAACTCCTATGCTGACGTCATCTGATGACGTCAGCATGACGTCAGCACGACGTCATCAGCGCGTGTCTACCACGCGCCGCGCGTGGCACGCCAGCGCGTGAGCCCCACGCGCGCGTGGTCGACTCGCGGTCCTTCGTTCTGCTGTGAGTCGCCGCTTTTTTTTTTGTTTTCTTGGTCACCGTGCCACCGTACTATACTCTGTGCCTGTCTTTTCTTTCTCCGTGCTACATTAAACACAGATAATGCAAACAACAGCAGAAAAGATATATATACATATTACATACTAACAAATAATATATATATATGTTTATTTAATTACGAATTTAATTGCAAGATCTTTAAAAATTCATAATAAAAAATCTATACATCATAAAATTATGAAAAAAATACCCAGACAATCTACAACACTTGTAGAACCCAGATTAACATTCAAAATTATTCTGAGAAATGATTTCTCATCAAATAAAATTAATCCATGATATAACTTGTAAAAAACATAATTAATTCATACAAGCACATAAAATTCTGAAATTTTTACCACAGATCTATATGCATACAACCTAAGCTCTGATGCCATTGATGGATTTTAATCGCAGCGGAGGCATGGTAAAACACTTTTACACATATAAAATCCAAATAAAAGCATATAAATCGTGGTAAAAACATAGGGATCGATTACTAACCTTTAATATGCGATCCAAGAGCAACAATCGGAGATCCTTAGCAGCTGCTCCTCAAACGTGAAGCACTCCACCGGTATCCACCAAGAAAACGACGTTAATGAGGAGGAGGTGGTGGAGAGAATTAGGTTTTATAAAATTTTGGGGTTAGAATAAAAAAAGGGTTTATAATAGTATATTTATAGGCAAAATTTTCAGCTGAAATTTTTCCATAAATATTATTATTATTATCCCATTTATTATTCTCATTAATAATTAAAACACCTTTAATTATTAATCCTTTTTCTAAACACTTTAGAAATAATTCTCTCTCTTGATTTAATTTCCAAAAATTAAATTCTTAATTAATAATATTAAGAACTTTTCTTAATTAATTTATAATCAATTAAATCTCATTTAATCAATTATTAAATTTGCCAGTTAATTATTTATTTCATAAATAAATAATTATTAGCCATTATTAATTAATTCCTCCACCATTAAATCATTCTCTTTTTATGGTGTGACCCTGTAGGTTCAATATTAAGCCGGTAGTAGAAATAAATAATAATAAAACTATTTTATCATTATTTATACAAATTCTCTAATTTATTAAATATGATTAATTAATTAATCACATTTATTCTACATCGTGAGGGATACTTCTCAGCATATCCCGACTATCCGGATAATACGAATTCACTGCTGAGAATACCAAGAACCTATTCAGTGAATAGTTACCGTACAATAAACTCCTTCTACCCTACAATGTCCCGATTAAATACAAGGCATGGATCTCGTGTCAAGCCTATCTAATTCAATCACTTGCTTACCATTTACTATGCGTAGTTCTATGCAAATTAGAAACTCCTTTCTAATTTCATTCACTCTGGCCAGAGATTCCTGAACTAGCATAAGTGGATCAGCCTTGAACATTCGCTTCCTTCACTGGAAGGGGTAGATCCTTTATTGATCATACACTATCTTCGTGTACAAATTCCTATACCCAGTAGAGCCCTAATAATTGTCCCTGGAGACTAAGAACTAAACCAAAGCATAGTTCAGTGTACACAAGATGACTATGATGATCTCAAGTCTAAGGATACTTGTACAACTATCACTATGTTAACAACTGCTGACACGTGAATGAACTCCATCAGTTGTTCAGCTGTGCGAGTCATGTTCAGTGAACTTATTCTATAATAAGCACCTACATACTAGCTATAGTGTCACCACACAAATGTCTATGAGAACAGACATCCTTCATAATGAAGCAAGCATAGTATGTACCGATCTTTGCGGATTATTAATTACCAGTTAGTAATCCTATGATCAGGAACTATTTAAGTTTAGAGTTATCATCTTTTAGGTCTCACTATTATGATCTCATCATAATCCATAAAAAGCTTTACTCTAAACTATGGTATATCTTATTTAAACACTTAAATAGATAGAACCCGTAATAAAAACAAAACAAGTCTTTTATTAATATCAATGAAATCAAAACAGATTACACAGGAAGTTATTCCTAAATCCTAATACATGATTGGACTTAGGACATATTCCTTTCAGATAGTGAAGTGACCTTTATGTGATAAGATAGCATGTTCTCACTTCTTCTCTTGTAGTAGCTAAGATTAGCTTTTCCTAGAGATATTGATGAGATGTGACCCCAAATTGGGATGGTTCCCATATTCGTTATTTTAGCGATGCGACCCCTAGATGGGGGTATGCATAGTGACGAGAAGTGATCTCTATTCATGAGGTCTCATGTCTGGGTAATTTATAATTGGATTTTTTAAGGGATGTAGGCCTGGCGTGAGAGTTTGTTGGGCCTCCTAAGCAGATAACCCATACCAAGTATCTTTGACGAACATCTTAACCATGTTGTTCTAGTAGAAATAAGCATACTGAGATCATGGTCACTCATGAAGAGCCACCACCAAAGCGGACCAAAAAAAACACATGATATTTATTCAATCATCCTCCTGGACAAGTCAGCCTACCGTTTAGAAAATTGGCGTATATCCATATTGCAGAAGATGATATGTATACCTGGACCCAACAGTCCATGAAGAATTCTAATGCTTCCATAACTCGAGCTATAGCTGAACTTTTCTATCATCAGACCACTTGTCACAAGGAGATTCAGGCTTTGGCTTATTAGAACCAAAAGATGAGCAAAAAACTAGCAACCCTCGAATTTATACTTGCACATACTCAGGCCAATGCAGAGGGCTCAAAGGATACTTTGGAAGAAGAAGTTTGAGAATGCAGTTGAGAAGCACAAAATTAAACTTCAGGATTAGAATACGGCCAAAGAGAAAATCAAGCTGGATCATGTAGTTGGGAAAGAGAAGATGGAGTCCTAGTTCAAGGACCTTACATATCGCATTGCTAAGTTGAAGAAAGAAGTTAAGGATGATGTTGATGTTCTCCCCATTATCATTGATAAGGTTGAATACATGAGAGCTGTTAACGTCATGAATAACTTCCTTGATAGGATTGATGACTTTGATTGGTACCGATTAGGTGAAGAAATTAAGAAATTTGCTGATAATCTTAGGAGGAAGCAGCTAATGGGGCTCCATGATCTTCAATTTTAAATTCTTCTTAGAATTTATCTACTAGACTCGTTGGAGATGCGGGCATTCCATTTATTTGCCTTGCACTTTTGGACTTGATTTCTTTAACTTGTTTGGATGCATTTGGAACTCAAATTAGCTTGTTTGATCGATGCATCTTCATTTTTTGTACATTATTTTGAATTCTCCAAAAATAAATTTCTAGTCTCCCTCATGTTATGGTAAGATCCTCGTAAAATTTGTTACATAACCCATGTTGACCTTACATTGTATACATATTTCTAGCCACATGCCATCATTCACCGGCCTAGCGAGACTCAAAATACCTCATGCTACTATTTATAAATATTTCCATTATGCTTATAACTTGATTTTAGCACATGCAAGATGTAAAGACTTACGGACTAAACCATCATCGATTGCCAATGTGGCCAAAAGGTCTCATACTACAAGATGTCAGGTTTGCTGCCACGCGTCGCTAGATGTTGGTCTTGCCCTGGAATTTTCATATGTCATGTCAAAGTATGTGTTAATATAATGCCACTACTCCCGTTTCCCTGTTATCATTATAGATGTGATGAGGAATAAAAATATTGTAGTGCTTTTTTGTACTATTTGAGTTAACTCCATTTGTTCAACATTACACCGGGTCACATGATCTCTTTAACGCAACCCCGGGGGCATGAGGCCTTATCAAAACTACCTAGGGGGTGGTTGACACCGACGTCTTTATGTATTTTATTAGAAGTGGGTTCCCTCTTCTCTATCCACACACCTCAATGATAATGTGTTGAAGTTTACCTTATAGAGAATCTTGCTATAAATAACATAGAATGTCCTTTGTTACTCGATATATATTTTATATTATAATCCATGGTTAATTCTTTAGACATGCTAGTTTTGACTTGAAATTTCAAGGGAAATAATTCCAAGCAATATAGCCTTTTTTTTAGAGTCCAACTTTTTCAACTTTTTCAATGCATCTGCCTCTTGATTCTAATCCTTAGAGATGCGCTCAACCCTTCAACTCGGGAGCTAGCTTGAGACCAAGTAGGGCTGAGCATCCGGTCGGTTCGGTCCAAAATCGGACCGAACCGAATAGACCGAAAAACTGAATTAGCATTTTTTTTGGACCGGACCGGACCGAAATTATAATATGGAATGGACCATACCGAACCAAAATAATTCGGTTTGGACCGAACGAACCGATTTTTAAAATAAAATAAAATTGTATTGAAATTTTAAACCAAAAATTATAAAATCTAAAATATAATTAAAGTAAGGTGATATATAAAGTACTAAGAGTGTATAAATACAATTAAAAATTATGATTATAATTTTTAAGATATATGTAAAATATATGTAAAATATATATATAATATAAAATTATAGTATTTATATTTGGTCTATTCGGTTCGAACCTAAATATTTTTTAAAAGAACCAGACCGAACCAAATTTTATTCCGGTCTATTTGGTCCGGACCGAATAGACCAAATTTCTGAAAAATCAGGACCGAACTGAACCGAATTAGCACGGTTCGGTTTCAGTTCAGTTTTGCTCAGTCCTAAGGCCAAAGATAAGGGCCTCATCAACATATAGAGCCCACCGGGGGCACTTTTGGCACGTTCTTGAGGGGTTCCGCTCCTCATCAGATTCTGTTAAGCCTTTAAATCAACTGTAGAGGGGATGAACATAGTTTAAATAATCAAATTGAATTAAATAACTCAACATAATGAACATTTTTATATTAATAAATAAAAACTGATTAAAATACTTTGTCAAAGGATGAACAAATATTCTTGAGAGCTGCTAGGTTATATGAATAATATATCAAGTTCGAACACCTATAATGTTAACCTAACCTGTGCTTATATACTGCACAACTACATAATCAATCTAGAAGATATGTTATAATTGAATAAGGTATCCTAATACATATCCAACTATTGATTGTTTCATTAAGTAAAGTCCTACACCGACATATCTCTACAAATAAATTCTCCTTTGATATCTCATGATTTCCAGCTTGATAAATACTGATATGAACAAATACTTATGACATGTATTGATCAGTAAATACTGATGATAAATGTTGATGACCTCATCTTTGTCAAACTCGGATATCAAATGCCGATGGCAAACTCTAATAGCTAAATAGTGATATCATCAATTTCATCTAGCAATCTCCCCCAACTTTTGTAATATGTAAATATGTACAAGTTTCTAATTGATGATGTCAAAACTATCTAAAGAAATACTAACAAATGTATAATCTTACAGTCAGTGTATTAGACTTTATCTTCAGTCTACCTTGGCAAATCCAATAGCATCATCAAAGAACTTCTTGAGTAGATTTTCTTCAAGAACATTCATATACATCTTCATTCTCTGTTTGATATCCTTGAGCTCTTCTGTAGATTCATCATTCTGATATATAGCAGCTCTGAGGTCATGATTTTTTTGATCTTCCAAGTGAAAAATCATCCAGGTCTAAGAATCCAACTTTCTTGCCATTCGGATTGAAAGTAAGAACATTTATACCAATGGATGTAGTAACTCTGGATCCTCTTTTAGGCATATCAACAGTATTTCCAGTTTCATCAATGTACTTTGGAGTGTATTTTGATTTATAAGTCATTCCTCTCTTCTTCATAAATACTAAGTCTTTTAAATAAGTAGACCACATAGTAGTTGTAGAGTTAATTACCTTTAGTAAAGTTATGACATATTCCAACTCCTACCATGGTTTATCTCTCATTTGTTCTAGTGAGATCTTCAACCTTTTCCCAAACTCAAGAAAATATAACATCTTTTCTTTTGGTTTATTTGTATCAAACAAATCAAGCATTATTTAAACTGAAATAATCTTTTGTAAATCTTCAAGCTTCAAATTTTCGTCTATCCTTGTTAGATTTACAGGCTCCATTAGAAGTAAAGAATTCCCTGTGAAGTTATCAGCATTTGGAAGTCCCAAGCCACCTCTTCTGCCAGCCATTCTAGTTTGTAAATTATCACTGTAGATCTTTTTAATGGTCTTAGAAGAATATCTTTTAGGTGTAGGTGTCTTGCTTCCCCATAACAACTTTTTCTTCTCTTCAAAGGTCAATTCTGGTTTATTAGAGTTTAAGCCTTCTAAATCAGAGTTTAAGTCTCCTTCAGAAATAATATGATCAGCTTTTGTTCGTTGAGCAGTACTGTCAATAATATGGGTAGAATCAGAGGTTGTGACTGTTTGAATTTATGTTTCCTTAACTTGAGCAATGTCAGAGGTTAATTTTGCAACTTCATCAGCTTTTACCAAAATGTCTTTAACATGAACTTTGTCAGGGGCTGAGATGTCAGAATCAGAAATTAAGTCTTCCAATGCAGGCTTTGAAGATTCACCAACCTTTTTATTTCTCTTATACATCCTATCAATATTTAAAATAACTTGAGACCTTAGAACATGTCTTTCAGCTTTAATTTGGCTGCTTTCTTTGATCACGACACCTTTGGTTGGTCTTTGTCTAGGAATATCAGCATATGGTGAGACAATATCAGTATATACTGGTCTCAAAGATTTGAATTCTTCCTTTATGAACTTCAGCTGTCAAGATCAACTCCTGGATTTTCTTTTTCAAAAATCCTTTTACTCACCTCAGAATCATAAGCTGTTATTTTAGGATCCTTTTAGAATAGAGTTGTCTTCTTTTCATTATATTTCAGAGTTTGTAAAAACTGACTTGCCTCATCAAAAACTTCTATCTCCAGAACAGCTTGGTCTTCATCAGCATTTATGACTGTCAGAGTTCGCTTTGTAGTCACAGTCAGTTCTTTTATAAGCACAGTTTTTGAGACTTGCTATTTTCCATTTTTCCTTCTCCGCCTTTTCTAGATTGGCTAGTGGTTTTAAAAGCACCACTAGATCCAATTAGATCTCCACTTTTAAATCTCGCAAGTGACTTTCCACCTTTACTCCCATCATCTGGATTGCATCAGCCTTTAGCTGGAGCTATTTGCATTTAGACTTCTAAATTTTCTCCCCCCCTTTTACATCACCAAGCAGGAGGGAGATCATCAGCTCCGTTGATCATTGTACCTCATCCAATTTCCCGGACATCTTATTTTGAGTTACTTCCAACTTACCCTGATTGGCTTCAATTTTGTCTTGTCTGGCAATGATAGGCTTTAATTGCTTTTGAAGGGCATGCTCTGATTTGAAGTTAACCTCATGGAAAGAATCTTTGAGAGCATCTAGTTGGGTTTGAGCCTTAGCTTCTGTGGAATAGATATATTTGATCATCATTGTGGAAGCTTTAGGATGAGCAAGCAATGAAGGATTCTTGATTTCAGACTCTGTTGTCTGCAAGCATGATGAAGAGTCATAGGATAAGTGTGATATTTCCATTAGAGTTTTATTCCTCATAATCTTTGAGAGCATCCAGTTGGGTTTGAGCCTTAGCTTCTGTGGAATATATATATATTTGATCATCATTGTGGAAGCTTTAGGATGAGCAATCAATGAAGGATTCTTGATTTCAGACTCTGTAGTCTGCAAGCATTATGAAGAGTCATAGGATAAGTGTGATCTTTCCATTAGAGTTCTATTCCTCAGCTTCATAAGTTTTAGAGACTTTAGCTACCCTTGCATTGATCAGTTTTTGCCTCTCATTTCTGGCATATCTTCATCAAATATGATTTCATCTAAATCTTCATCAAGATCTAGATCAATATATTGATCTTGGAGAAATCAACATCACTTCTATCATCATATGTTAGATATAATTGATGATATCAGGAGATAAACTATCAGGACTTAATATCAGGATTTACTAAAGGTGACGTCATCAGAACTTGTCCATCAGTACTTGATGATCAGCATTTGATGTCATCAGGATTTAGTCACATCAGTTAATATTCAAGAAGGAAAAGGAAAGCAGAAATTCAAAGCGGTGAAGGACTTATCTCAGAAGCAATCATACATGGATATGTATTAGGTTTCCTTATTGTAATAGAATAGGATTCCTTATTTATTGTGTAACTGTGCACTATATAAGCACATATTAGGTTTACACTTTATGTGTTCACGAATTGTAATATCTTTTAGATAACCTAGCAGCTCTCAAGGATAATTGTTCATCCTTTGAGAGAGTACTTTTGTAATCAGTTTTTATCAGATTAATATAAAAACTGTTGATTCTGTTAAAGCTTTATCGAATTATTTGCATAAACTGTATTCACCCCCCATTACAGTTGATTATGGACCTAACAATTGGTATCAGAGCTTGTTGTTGACATATAAACAGTTTTAGATCTGAAAATCAATCTTTAATGGTAGACAAAGAAGCACCACAGAATCCACTACCACCCCAGCCACTTCACAGATTAGCAGTAATATGAGTAGGTATAAAGCCATCAAGGTTCCAATCCCGAAGATACATGAATATCCAATCTGGAAAGTTAGGATGGCCATGTGCTTGGAAGCAACAGATCCTGAATACGTGAGTAGGATTTATGATGGTCCTCATAGACCAATGAAGGTAGTTGTTGTTGTTGCAAGAGAAGAAGAAAAGATTGTTAATAATGACAAGAAGGACTATACTCCTGAAGATCTTTCATCTATTATAAAGGATGCAAAAGTCAGACATATCTTGCATAGCAGTCTTGATAGTGTTATGTCCAATAGGGTAATTGGATGTAAAACAACATAAGAAATTTGGGATGCTTTAGAAGTAAAGTGTCAAGGCACCACTGCTATCAAGAAAAATAGGAGGACAATACTTACTCAAGAATATGAGCACTTTGACTCAAGAGATAATAAGTCATTAACTGAGATCTATGACAGATTTCAAAAGCTGTTGAATGACTTATCTCTTATGGACAAGGAATATGATTTTGAGGACTCAAACTTGAAGTTTCTGCTTGCACTCCCTGAAAAGTGGGACTATAAGGTCACATCAATAAGGGATAATTATGAACTTGATGAAACACCTCTAGATGAGATCTATGGCATACTGAAAACTCATGAACTAGAGATGGAGCAAAGAAGTAAGAAAAAAGGATCAAAATCTAGATCAGTTGCACTTAAAATTGAAGAGAATCCAAAGGAGAAATCTAGGAGAAAAGGTTACTCCAAAGGAAAAGATATGATTACAAAGTATGATACTGAGTCATCAAACTCTGATGATGATTCAAATACCAATAGTGAATCAAATATTGATAGTGATCATGACAACACTGAAGACATGGAACAAATGGCTGCTCTATTGGTTAAAAACTTCAAGAAGATGGTCTACAAGAACTTTAAGAAAGGGAAAAGGTTTTTCAGAAAAGGTTCCAGTTCCTCAAACTCTGATAAGAGGAATGACAGCAGAACTACTGATATGAAGGAATCAAAGTTTGGAAAATCTGATAAGTCAAAGGAAAGATACTACAACTGTGATGGAATTG
Organism: Apium graveolens; assembly: GCF_009905375.1. Lineage (NCBI taxonomy): Eukaryota > Viridiplantae > Streptophyta > Magnoliopsida > Apiales > Apiaceae > Apium > Apium graveolens. The sequence goes on from NC_133654.1 coordinate 90,591,683, forward strand.
GACACTTTGCAGAAAACCAAAAGCTGAGAAGAAACAAGCCTTGATCATAAAGAATAAAAACTGGGATGATTCATCAGATTCAGATGATGGTGTCAACTATGCTCTCATGGCAAATGCTGATACTGAGGCTGACAATGCTGAATTAAAGGTACCTCAAACACCCTTGCTTTTGATATTGACGATATCCATGAATTAAGATTGTTTCTTAAATCTCTGCATGTTAGTTATAAGGATCAAATCTTAGAGAATAATATAATCAAGAGTGAAAATTCTTAGTTAGAGAAAAGGAATGATCACCTAGAAATTGAGTTGCTTTCCATGCTAGAAATTCAAAAAGAAAGAGATAATATTGTTTATGTTAAAAAAAATTGTTAAAAAAGCATGCTTATCTAGAAAACGAGTTAGCTAAAGAAAGAGAGGTTATTAAGCTTTGGACTAACTCAGGAAAAACAACTCAGGAAATTTTAGAGAATGGATGTTGGGGATCAGGATTATGATATGCAAATAGATCTAATTCTGATAAGAAAATTGAAAAAGAAACTGAGAAAACTAAATCTGGAAATACTGATACTAAGGTTAAACAAAACAAGGTTTAGTTGAAGCCCGTTAAGTTTAATCCAAGTGCTGATGTTGTTAAGTCAGTTAATGAGGTAGGTTCAACCTCAGCACCTAGATCAAAATTAAATACCGATAAGAGTGAACTAGTTCACACAAGATCAGTAAATATTGGTTTAATGACTTAGAAATAGCTTAAGCAAAAGCTGAAGGAATTATACATGAAAAATAAGGAGAAAAAGCCTAGGAAAAACAGGAATGGCAAGGTAGGTGTTAACAAGAATGGTAATTATGTAACTGCTCATAATGCACCTAGAAAAACTTGCTTGAACTATGGTAGTACTAATCATCTTGTTAATTCTTGCAGGAAGAATAAAGAGATAAATATTATTCCTCCCAAATCAGAGTTTAGGAATTAATCAATTAGATATAAATCACAGAGTCATTGTTTTCATTGTTGTAGTGTGCGGCACTCTATTTATACATGTAAAGAGTATCACAGTTTATATTATGATTATTTTGAACTGAAATCCTCTTTAAAAAAAGCAAAATTTGTCTCTGCATTTGTAAATACTGATAGTAAGAATGTTAACATAAACTCTGATATGAAGTCTTCTGCTGCATATGTTAACAAACTTAAAAAGTCCAAAAGATCCAAGCAAGTCTGGGTCCTTCAAAACACTAACTGATTTTAAATATTAATTGTAGGGTAACATGAGAAATTCTCTAGTCCTGTACTGTAACACCCCCAAATTCGGGGTCGTGGATCCGGGTTGTCACGAGTTCCATTTCCCTTAATAACACCCAATCTTAATAAACAACCAACTACTGCGTACTGTGACCCCAAAATAAACACACACACCACAAGTTATAGTCTCAGAGATGAATACCAGAATAATACAAGTCATTTTATTCCATAATTATTAGTCATTATACCTCAAAAGGGTTTCTGAATAAATTTACATTTCTTTGCCATTATTACAATTCATAAAGATACATAAGTCTGGTACATCAAAAGTTGAAAGCCTGGCCTATTGGTAGTTACTACCTCAGCTACAACGGCATCAACGCCTATAGGAAACTGCGAAACGTTTCCTATCCACTCGCGAAATCTATTGTTGTGTGATGAAAGAAGAAAGCAAGGGTGAGCAACAAGCCCACCGAAATAATATGTATAATAATTAACATTATATGAGCATTCTCATAGTACTCATGAAAGTCTTGGTCAAGCAGATATGAACCAAGTTTGATATCTTAACGCGACCAAGTCGCAAAATAATCAGTATATATGTATATTTACTTTTCAAAATCTTGGAAATCCTTTTCCATGCATAATATACATAGGATTCCAGTTTATAACTGTATAAAAATATCTTTGCAAGGTGATCTCATATATCTAACCTTGTCTCAACGTTTTTCTGAAAATCTTTGTCATGCATAAGATAATCATTAACTAGATATAAGTTGAAAAGATGAAGTTACAAGATACTCCAATATACTTATATCTTTTCCGAATACTACTTGAACTACCACCATTCAAGTTATAATCAGTTTCAAAAGTTCATCACACAGATGAGACTACAAGATAAGACTTGAATAGATTCAATCTTCGAAATATCCATTAAAGAAATGAAGTTACTAGATACTTCATTAATTCTCGATATATATATACACCTATATATATATCTCATACATTCCTTGAAACCCTCTGTTATGAAAAGTATAAACAGAGTTATAATACCCAATAAATTTGAAAAGAAGAAAACTTTGGCATAAGCCCGATATCTTGCTAATCAGGCAAAGATACCAATTAAGTCACCTTTTCTACTAGTAGATGGATGAATCCCCCACTGGTCATCACCCTGGCCGCATTAGGACCTTATGCTGGACTGCCACTCAGCCACTTACGCATTGATGGACTCCCACTGAGCCACTTACACTTTCATGGACCCCATTGAGCCCATGTTGCTTATGCCGATGCATTTCGATTGGGCTTACTTCCCGAATGTTGGGCAAGTAATCAAACTCTTTTATCAAGTTAGCAACTTCGTTGCTCCAAAAATACACCACGGAGCCAGATCCCTTAGGTTTTGAGCGAGTATTTAAATCCCCTTCGAAAGGAGTATCTTAAATTTGAAAATGAGTTTTGGGATCCGCTCTAACTTTTAAAATCATTTTGAAGACTCGAAAATATTTTAAAGAATGTTTAGAGTAATGATGATTTAATAAAATAAATCATTCCTGATATGTTAGAACATATCTGAATATTATTATTTAAATAATATTCCCATTAGGATAATCTTAATAAAATAATTGAAGTGGAAGTTTTAAAAACTCATACTTGAAACGAATAATAAATAACAAAAGATATACTTATACGAAAGTACGATCTTTATTTGAATAATCGAAAATCAGTTTTATTATTATTCAAAACTATCGAACATACCTTATTCGATTAATAGTTATAGAAAACTATATATATATATATATATTATACTCGGGAACATCGACTCTCGGTTTAGAAAATGTTCACCTTTGGGTCCCCTATGCTAAGGGTATACGCAACTACTGCTTATCTCTAGCATAGGTATTATGCAACTTATAAGCATTTGAATTGATAATAAAATATCAAGATTACGAAACAGGAATGCATATAAATATCATATCACATGCTCCAATATATCGCAAGACTTTGCTAATAATAACCATGCACTTATCTCAAGATAATGCATCAATATATTACATCACAACAACAGTATAACGGGTAGAAAACTTGTCTGAGTGTTCCGGGTTAGACTTAAGCTTAGAGTGGGTCCGGTTACCTATGAACAACAACATAAGCCGGAATTAGACCACGTTCGCTTAAGAAACTAGTCAATACTCACTCATACCCTAGCGGTCGCTTTCGGTCGCTTATACGCTTAACGATTTGCATTAATCGCTCGCGTACCCTCGGATCCACTAATTTTAATAAATTAACCGTTATAAATTTTAAGGAGATTCTTTCGTGAATACTTTAAAAACTTTCTAATCCACCTTAAATAATTGTTTTGTAATCCAATTAGTCTTTTAAGGGCCTTAAACAAGGTTTCAAAATTAAGCGAGGGGTAATGGTTCGCTCGCGAAACGCCGTTACTTAAAATGATCGTTTCTCCTAAACCGTATATCGGATCTAAGCGAACCACATAACAAAACGAAGCTTACGAAATGATCTAGCCAAATATGGAAAAGTTTAGAATCTTATAGGGAGTTCACGGGTCCTGAAGCTAAGCACAAAAATAGTCTAAGTTAAATCGGGCATTACGACGGCTATGTTTACGCGATTCCCAAAATAATTACCACTCTAAATTCTCATCAAATTCACTCCCATCCTCCAACAATCAATAACACAAAAAATACAACTTAAACCACTGAAAAATCAGTCCACACTCCAAGGTTTTACCAACTCATTCAATCACTACAAATTCACCATTCAAAATCAACACAACTTCACAAAAATCACTACTAAGCGTGGATCTAACTATATATTTACCAATTCATCTAAAAACTCAAACAATCAAGCTTAGTACTAAAGGTCAAGAAGTTTTTATAGCTTGATTTGTGAGTGAAAAGTGTCTAGGGAGCCTTAAAACCTTGATCAATCGTTATACAAGCTTGGATCTCACAAACAATCAAGAAAACACAAAGTTAGATTTTGAAGTTTCTAAAAGTCCTATTTAAAGAACTGTAATAATTAGGGTCTTACCATGATTATTTGGACGAGAATTGTAAACAAGAGTTGTATACCATCTCAATACCTTTCCAACGAGCTATAGAACACAATATTTGAGTGAGTATTGAAGGAGATATGGCAGTTTGAAGTTTCTGGTATCATTTTGGCCGAGAGCAAAATGATGAAATGGAAAAAAATGGAAAAGCTTCTTTGATTTCCTTGCAAAAGTATCTTCTCCCTTGATGAAATCATCCATCATGCATCACTTTCTTGCCATGTGTCAATCCCTTGTGGTTTGATGATGTCATAATTCTTGGATTCTTGTACAAGCTTGTCCCTTGGTCGCTTATTTGTTTTATGGTTCGCTTAACTCTCGTTCTCGTTAATAGTTTGAGGGATCATATCCGGGATCTTATTACATGGGATTCCCTGAACCTTTATTAATATCTTATATTCCTTTAATAATCCTCTGCTATAATACTTAAATAAAAATCCTTTTAATCATGTTACCTTATACTCAATTCTTTCGGTATCTGGTGGATTTTCGGGAAAAATCAAAGTGTCCGCAATCGAATTCTGACGATCTTTACATACACTCATTTACTTTATGGAATACTAATACGGTCTCAGAATTTCCATAACAGTACTCCTATATAGTGTGGTCTAATAATTTTTCTTAATCAGCATAATCAGAAAAAAATTACTATTCATCAGGGTTTCAAAAAAATTCAAAAATTGGGGTTATTACATGTACAGTGGATGCTCAGGACATATGACTGGTTATAAATCCCTGCTATTAGAATTGAAGGAGAAAGTTGACCGAAGTGTTTCTTATGGAGATGGCAACTTAGGAAAAATCTTGGGATATGGTAAAATCAAAATTGGGAATGTCATCATTGAAAATGTAGCTCTAGTTGCAGGACTCAAGCATAATTTGATCAGTGTAAGTGAGATCTGTGACAGAGGTTACCATGTGAATTTCTATGAAGAAAATTTTGAAATTATCAGTAAGTTTGATGGCAAGATTGCAATGACTGGTGTAAGACATGGTACTTTATATGAAGTCAGGGTCTCCACAAATACTGATAAATCAGAAGTTTGTTTACTTAGTAGAGCATCTGTGGAAGACAGCTGGAACTGGCATAAAAGACTTTCTCACCTCAGTTTCAACAATATCAATGAACTTGTAAGGAAAGATCTTGTGAGAGGATTTCCCAATACTGTGTTTACTCCTAATGGCTTGTGTGACTCATGCCAGAAAGCCAAGAAAAGGAAAACATCTTTCAAGAATAAAACTGAATCCTCCATTCTTGAACCATATAATCTACTTCATATTAATCTCTTTGTCCTGTCAATGTTATGTCGATTGCCAAGAAGAGGTATGTACTTGTAATTGTTGATGAATATATAAGATACACATGGGTGTACTTTCTGCACACCAAGGATGAATCTCCATCCATTCTTCTTGATCATGTGAGAGAGCTGGAAAAAAGATCAACATACAAAGTGAAGATCATTAGAAGTGATAATGGAACTGAATTCAAGAACAGTTCTATGGAGGAGTTCTTCAAATACAAGCGGATAAAACAAAATTTTTTTGCTCCTGGAACTCCACAATAAAATGGAGTTGTTGAAAGAAAGAATAGAACTCTCATAGAAGCTGCAAGAACCATGCTAGATGAAGCAAGATTGTGTACCTACTTCTGGGCTGAGGTTGTGCAAACTGCTTGCTTCACACAAAATGCAACTTTGATCAACAGGCATGGAAAACACCATTTGAGACGATGAAGGGAAAGAAGCCAAATTTGAAGTACTTTCACATTTTTGGTTGCAAGTGTTTTGTTCTCAAAACTCATCGAGAGCAGCTTACCAAATTTGATCTAAAAGCCGATGAAGGCATTTTTGTTGGATATCCATTGTCGACAAAAGCCTTCAAAGTTTACAACCTGAGAACAAGGATAGTCATGGAATCTATACTTGTATCTTTTGATGACAAGAAAATTATAGGTCTAGAAGATGCAGATGACCATGACAAGTTGAGATTTGAAAATGAAGTACCATATGTTGAACAGTTAAATCCTGATTCACTGATAAATCTTGAAATAGTAAATCCTGAAATCACTCCAAGCTCTGATGATCCACATGACAGTGGAAATTCTTTGAATAATGAAGCATATGTTGAGGGGGATCAACATGATATAAATCCAGAGTCTTCTACAAGTGATTCAACTCAAGGAACATCAGTAAATAAGTCATCAGGCTCTCATTCCTCAAATTCTGATGAGTCAAATACTGATAGCAATGGGAAAACTGATTCAGGGAGAGCATCAGGACATGATAGTGGTACAAGTCAAAGAAATAACAGAGAGTTCATGGATCCAGGGGGAGGTTCTTCTTCAAGGAGTCAACTTCCATCTGCATAAAAATGATCTAAGTCATACACACCTGACTTAATCATTGGGAATCCTGATAGTGGTGTAAGAACCAGGAAAACCACTTAACATAAATGTCTCTACCATTCTTTTCTATCTCAAACTGACCCCAAGAAAGTGGAAGAAGCTCTTCAAGATGCTAACTAGGTTACAACAATACAAGATGAGCTTAATAAATTTGAAAGGAACAAAGTCTGGACTCTTGTGCCAAGACCAAAGAACGGATCAGTTGTTGGGACAAAGTGGGTATTCAGAAACAAAACTGATAGTGAGGGCATTGTTACAAGAAATAAAGCAAGACTGGTTACAAAGGGCTATTCACGGTAAGAAGGCATTGATTATGATGAGACTTTTTGTAACGCCCTCCAGACCCGGGGTATAAGTTTGGGGGTTACTAGTGAAAGGAATATGTCCTAAGTCCAATCATGTATGAGGTTTTAGGAATAACTTTTATGTAATCTGTTTTGATTTCATTAATATTAATAAAAGACTTGTTTTGTTTTTATTACGGGCTTTATCTATTTAAGTATTTAAATAAGATATACCATAGTTTAGAGTAAAGCTTTTTATGGATTATGATGAGATCATAATAGTCAGACCTAAAAGATGATAACTCTAAACTTAAATAGTTCCTGGTCGTAGGATTACTAACTGGTAATTAATAATCCGCAAAGATCGGTACATACTATGCTTGCTTCATTATGAAGGATGTCTGTTCTCATAGATATTTGTGTGGTGACACTATAGCTAGTATGTAGGTGCTTATTATAGAATAAGTTTACTGAACATGACTCGCCCAGCTGAACAACTGATGAAGTTCACTCATGTGTCAGCAGTTGTTCACATAGTGATAGTTGTGCAAGTATCCTTAGACTTGAGGTCATCATAGTCATCTTGTGTACACTGAACTATGCTTTGGTTTAGTTCTTAGTCTCCAGGGACAATTATTAGGGCTCTTCTGGGTATAGAAATTTGTACACGAAGATAGTGTATGATCAATAAAGGATCTACCCCTTCCAGTGAAGGAAGCGAATGTTCAAGGCTGATCCACTTATGCTAGTTCATGAATCTCTGGCCAGAGTGAATGAAATTAGAAAGGAGTTTCTAATTTGCATAGAACTAAGCATAGTAAATGGTAAGCAAGTGATTGAATTAGATAGGCTTGACACGAGATCCATGCCTTGTATTTAATCGGGACATTGTAGGGTAGAAGGAGTTTATTGTACGGTAACTATTCACTGAATAGGTTCTTGGTATTCTAAGCAGTGAATTCATATTATCCGGATAGTCGCGATATGCTGAGAAGTATCCCTCACGATATAGAATAAATGTGATTAATTAATTAATCATATTTAATAAATTAGAGAATTTATATAAATAATGATAAAATAGTTTTATTATTATTTATTTCTACTACCGGCTTAATATTGAACCTACAGGGTCACACCATAAAAAGAGAATGATTTAATGGCGGAGGAATTAATTAATAATGGCTAATAATTATTTATTTGTGAAATAAATAATTAATTGGAAAATTTAATAATTGATTAAATGAGATTTAATTGATTATAAATTAATTAAGAAAAGTTCTTAATATTATTAATTAAGGATTTAATTTTTGGAAATTAAATCATGAGAGAGAATTATTTCTAAAGTGTTTAGAAAAAGGATTAATAATTAAAAGGTGTTTTAATTATTAATGAGAATAATAAATGGGATAATAATAATAATATTTATGGGAAAAATTCAGCTGAAAATTTTGCCTATAAATACACTATTATAGACCCTATTTTTATTCGAATCCCAAAACCCAAAAAGTTTGGAAAACCCAATTCTCTCCACCTCCTTCCTCCTCCTTAACATCGTTTTCTTGGTGGATACCGGTGGAGTGCTCCACACTTGAGGAGCAACTGCTAAGGATCTCTGATCGTTGTCTCCGAATTATTTTAAAGGTTAGATTCGATCCCTCGAATTTTTATTCATGATCTGTATGCTTTTATTTGGATTTTATGTGTGTAAAAATGTTTTGTCATGCCCCCGCTGCGATTAGATACCGCCTGTGGTTCTCAAATCTGCAATTTGTTGCAGGGACCAAGGAGAAGTAGGACTCTTGAGGATGAGGAGGTGATTCTACTGATGGGAAATGGAGCAACAGTTGCTGCTGAAGATGTAGAATCATTTCATTTACATATGCCTACGGGCAAGACTATTATTTTAAATAAGTGTTATTTTGTTCCCTCGATTGTGAGGAATATTATTCCCATGTAAGACTTGGCTGGATTTTCATTTATTATTGAGAATAATGAATGTTCTATTCTTAGAGATAATATTCTTTATGGACGTGGTACTTTAAATAATGGTCTGTATGTATGTGACATAATTTACTTCAGATTGAACAAACTAATAAAAGAAAAGGGATGATGAAAATCTCACTTCATTGTGGCACTGCAGTCTCCATTTAGTAGACATGGAGAGAGGGCTGCAAATTTGCTAGGAATGGTACACACAGATGTATGTGGACCAATGTCTACGCAAGCCATGGGTGGATTTTCATACTTCATTACTTTCATAGATGATAGATCTGGATTCGGATATGTGTTTTATGAAACACAAGTCTGAGGCCTTTGAAAAGTTCAAAGAGTATAAGTATGAAGTGGAGAAACAAACCAAACATAGTATTATAATTCTTCGATCAGATCGAGGCGTTGAATACTTTAATGGAGTGTTTCTGGATTATCTCAAAGTAAATGGTATAGTCTCCCAGTGGACGCCTCCAGATTGGTATCTGAAAGGAGAAATCGAACTTTGTTAGACATAGTTCGGTCCATGATGAGCTATGTAAATCTTCCAGTATTCCTATGGGGTTATGCATTGGAAACCTCAGCATATTTACTGAATATGCTGCCTTCCAAAATCTGTTCCTCAAACTTCGTATGAGATATGGAAAGAAAGGAAACCAAGTCTTAAACACGTTAAGATTTGGGGATGTCCAGCTTATGTCACGTAAGTTGACCTAGATAAGCTGGAATATCGATCCGTAAAATGTAGTTTTGTGGGATATCCTAAAGAGACTTTAGGGTATTACTTTTACACCGATCATCGGGTGTTTGTCTCCAGACATGCTACCTTTTTGGAAAAGGAGTTTATCCTTGAAGGAAACAGTGGGAGCAAAATTGAACTTGATGAAGTTCAAGAAGCACAAACTACTACGGATCAAGTGGAAACACCTGTTCTGACTGAACAACCTTTTGTGGAACAGCCCATTCATAGATCAGGGAGAGTGTCTCGCCAACCTGAGAGGTAATATGGCCTTGTCATTGAGAATGACAATGAGTTGTCGATCATTGATGATGACGACCCTGTGACCTATAATGAGGCTATGAGAAGTGTTGACTCAGAGAAATAGCATAGTGCCATGAAATCCAGAATGGAATCTATATATACGGTATACAAAAGATAGATTATAGCAGATGGCCAGGTGGAGACCTATAAGGCCAGGCTTGTGGCAAAAGGATTCAAACAAAGGCAATGGATTGACTTTGATGAAACCTTTTACCTGTAGCCCTGTTAAAATCAGTTCGGATTTTGCTTGCGAATGCTGCTTACTACGACTATGAGATCTGGCAAATAGCCAGATGGTTTTCTTTCCAAGGGAAATGAAAACCTAGTGTGTAAGCTACTTCGAACCATATGTGGTTTAAAGCAAGCTTCTCGAAAGATGGAACATTCGTTTTGATGAGACAATCAAAGAGTTTGATTTTATCAAAAACGCAGATGAACCATGCGTCTACAAAAGGGTTAGTGGGACCACGGTAACATTTCTTATATTGTATTGAATTAGAGTTGACACACATAACAAAATAGCAGTCCCACTCACAAAGTTACTTTATGAAAGTCACTTTGATCGTCATAAAGACAAGATGGGTATTAGATACTAGAGTGATTGGCTTTAGTACAAGTGGGAGATTGAAAGGAATATGTCCTAAGTCCAATCATGTATGAGGTTTTAGGAATAACTTTTATGTAATCTGTTTTGATTTCATTAATATTAATAAAAGACTTATTTTGTTTTTATTATGGGCTTTATCTATTTAAGTGTTTAAATAAGATATACCATAGTTTAGAGTAAAGCTTTTTATGGATTATGATGAGATCATAATAGTGAGACCTAAAAGATGATAACTCTAAATTTAAATAGTTCCTGGTCGTAGGATTACTAACTGGTAATTAATAATCCGTAAAGATCGGTACATACTATGCTTGCTTCATTATGAAGGATGTCTGTTCTCATAGACATTTGTGTGGTGACACTATAGCTAGTATGTAGGTGCTTATTATAGAATAAGTTCACTAAACATGACTCGCCCAGCTGAACAACTGATGGAGTTCACTTACGTGTCAGCAGTTGTTCACATAGTGTTAGTTGTGCAAGTATCCTTAGACTTGAGGTCATCATAGTCATCTTGTGTACGCTGAACTATGCTTTGGTTTAGTTCTTAGTCTCCAGGGACAATTATTAGGGCTCTTCTGGGTATAGGAATTTGTACACGAAGATAATGTATGATCAATAAAGGATCTACTCCTTCCAGTGAAGGAAGCGAATGTTCAAGGCTGATCCACTTATGCTAGTTCAGGAATCTCTGGCCAGAGTGAATGAAATTAGAAAGGAGTTTCTAATTTGCATAGAACTAAGCATAGTAAATGGTAAGCAAGTGATTGAATTAGATAGGCTTGACACGAGATCCATGCCTTGTATTTAATCGGGACATTGTAGGGTAGAAGGAGTTTATTGTACGGTAACTATTCACTGAATAGGTTCTTGGTATTCTAAGCAGTGAATTCATATTATCCGGATAGTCGCGATATGCTGAGAAGTATCCCTCACGATGTAGAATAAATGTGATTAATTAATTAATCATATTTAATAAATTAGAGAATTTATATAAATAATGATAAAATAGTTTTATTATTATTTATTTCTACTACCGGCTTAATATTGAACCTACAGGGTCACACCATAAAAAGAGAATGATTTAATGGCGGAGGAATTAATTAATAATGGGTAATAATTATTTATTTGTGAAATAAATAATTAATTGGCAAATTTAATAATTGATTAAATGAGATTTAATCGATTATAAATTAATTAAGAAAAGTTCTTAATATTATTAATTAAGGATTTAATTTTTGGAAATTAAATCAAGAGAGAATTATTTCTAAAGTGTTTAGAAAAAGGATTAATAATTAAAAGGTGTTTTAATTATTAATGAGAATAATAAATGGGATAATAATAATAATATTTATGGGAAAATTTCAGCTGAAAATTTTGCCTATCAATACACTATTATAGACCCTATTTTTATTCGAACCCCAAAACCCAAAAAGTTTTGAAAACCCAATTCTCTCCACCTCCTTCCTCCTCCTTAACATCGTTTTCTTGGTGGATACCGGTGGAGTGCTTCACACTTGAGGAGCAACTGCTAAGGATCTCTGATCGTTGTCTCCGAATTATTTTAAAGGTTAGATTCGATCCCTCGAATTTTTATTCATGATCTGTATGCTTTTATTTGGATTTTATGTGTGTAAAAGTGTTTTGCCATGCCCCCGCTGCGATTAAAATCCAACAACTAGCTAATCACCAAACCTGTACAATCTGATTAACAATTAATAAAGAAATGAAATTAAACCCCTTTAACACTAACCAAGATTTTTTTAGGTTGAAGTATGAAAATAAGAACCACTAACTACTTTATTACAAACCAAATTGAAAATCTCACAACTCTCTTTATTACAAGCCATTATATAATCCATTTTAACTAAGTTCAAATTTTATTCAACACACACACACTATCTATCAACACTCCACCTGTTCGGGCAACTCAAAACTTTCTTCCTGGATTGGGATCAACACCTTGGGTATGAGAGGATCCCGAGGCTTGACCCGCTTCTTTACCACTTGAGTCGTGATGGGTTTCATATTCCTTCTTAACTAAAAACTATAAGGTGAATGACAACAAAAAGGGTGAGCCAAAAATTGCTCAACAAGTCCACAAAAATATAAACAGTGTTAAAGTATTTTAAATGAATCCGTAATCCCGGGTATATCTGCAAAGATATAACCCTCACGAGAATAGAAAGAAGGCCATTACTGGCGAGTATAAATGAACTAAGCTGGACACAAGTTCGCATCTATATTCTGCTGATCAGTTAGAATATAATGCAGATCTATATCTCAATATATAGATCCAGTCGGGTACCCAGGCACTACGACCCATGTCGAGGTACCAGTCAAATCCCGGTCCTCAGGATTAAGACACACTCAATCCCAAAAATATCATTATCCAGTCCATCGCTTAGCAACCGGAACAATCGGTATGCTTTGATATATTCTAATCACCAGAATATGTCAATCTCAATGTATCACCAATGGAATATGAATAAAAAATCCAAAAAAACGGAGAAATCAAGAATCGAAATGAAATATGAACAAAGGAATAGCAAGTGTGTATCAGTGATTAAGAACAAGAATCAAAAGAGTGCAAATGTGATAAGCATCTGAAGAAATGTCACTATTCCGAAAATAGAATAGGGGAAAAACTTGCCTTCTGCGCGATTCACTACAAATAGATCACTTTCGTCTATCACCTACTCGACATGCCTTGCTGGCTTAGCATCTGTTAGCAAAATAGACTGGTTAAGTCATTTTGTACTTCAATTGCATCTTGAATCGACTTCACACCGTTCCTAACATCTACCCATGCACTTATGACTGACTCATGTATTATTTATTAGCAAATAAGACTCAATTAACCACCTAATACACATAAGCACATAAGCGCATAATCATTTTTATAGTGAAAATAATTTTTAGAACCAAAATCGACTCGCTGATCGCTCAACTGATCGTTATCTGACTCGTTTCCCATTTTTCCAGAATTTTTCGGACTCGTCTCGGCACAAATTTCGACTGATAATCAAAAAAGTAACAAAATCAACTAATTTCTAGAAGCAATTAAGCTTTAATATTATTTTTTATGAAAAGAATTCATTTTTCCGAGTCAAAGGGCTTTCGTTTCACTCGAATCGGACTAACGGTCTAATTATTATCAATTAAACATTGATAATTCAATTTATTATTCACTATATATAACTATTACTAATTTTTAAAACTCAAAAATAGTTTTTAAATAATTATTTAAGAAAAATCAGAATTAAAAATGATTTTTTCTATAATTTTTGGAATTAAAATGAATTTATTATGATTTATTGAAAATTATTTGATTAATTATCATAATAATTAATCATTTTTAAATAATTATTAAATAGTTAATAAATAATAAATAATTAAGAAAATAATTCAATCTGATTTTTTTAGAAAATAATTCAGAATTATTTATAATATAAATTAATTAATTAAATAATTAATTAATCAATTTATAAAATAAATAAATCTGGCTTTTTTTTAAAATTAATAAAAATAAAATAAAAATTAAAAATCCAGAAACAGATGTCAGAAATCAAACATCTGACAATTCAGATTAAAACCGGATAATCTGAACGGGTCAAACGGGTCAAAATCCGGGTCGTAAAGAACACGCCGGATTTTGCCCAGAATCCGGCCACCGGAGCAGAATCCGGCCACCGGAGCAGAATCCGGTGGGCCAATTTCAGGCCAAAAATGGAACCGTTTGGTTCGTTTTTCACAGGGTTTCAATTCCAAATCATTTCACTAATCTGATTCCGGCCACAACATACCAAAAACATCTCAGAATCTTCATCTCCGATAAAAATCAAATTCAACTCCGGCCAAAAACCTATCTTTTGATTCTGTAAACCAAACTCAACATTCTATAGTGGAAATTAAAGCTATGAACACATACTATCAAAGCCCTAACATATCAAGAAGCAAATATGCACAGAAATCATCGAGTTGTGATTTGAAAATCTGACATAAACCCTAGAAATCGTGAATCACTATACATACATCGTTCGTTCAATTAAACACCATGAATCAACTGTAAATCATCGAACAAAGCTATATCAATCATCAAATCATCAAAATAACCCTGCAATCAAAAAGTCCTAATTCGAACATAAACCCTAGAATTTGAAAATCAAAAACTACGAATTAAAACGTGAAATTGATGCTAGAAATGGAAAGAACAGATCAAAACCTTCGATTTGGATACTCGAACTGCTTGATTTGGTACTGTAATCTGCTCAAAATCACGGCTTGAATTCTCGACCCGACCCTGTTCTTCCCGACCCGAATTACAGAGAATTTTTGTATTTTTCTGAATTTTACTGATTTATTAATTATAATTAATTAATAATTAAGCTATTTATAGTAGTAAAATTAATACTCCTAAATAAAATTAAGGGGCTAATTACACATCTAATAAAAATATTTGGCCCTAATTTTTATAATTTTTGAGTATTAAAATTTAATTTATAAATATTTTATATATACAATATATATGCCAAAATTTCCCAAAAATTGTGAATATTGCAAAAATGCAAAGAAAGAATATAAATGAAAGTCCTATAATTTTATAAAAATAAAAATGTGATTTTTGTGGGGTTTTTAACACCCAATGGGGCCCGGAAAAGTCATTTTTCGGAAAATGAGAAAAATTATAAAATATCTAGATGTTCAGAATAATGCAATGGTAAAAGCCATTTGATGAAAAATAAGGCCCATTATTTTATTTGAAATACTGGCTTTAAAATCATGGTTTGGGTCGTAAAATGTTTGAAATAAAAGCGATGAATGCAAAATAAAATATCTGAAAAATATCTTAAAAATACAGAAATGACACAGCATGCACGTAACATGTAACAATTAGGGTTTGACAGATAATTACACATAAATGACATATTAACACACCTTATTTATTATAAATATGATATAATACAGACGTAAATTTCCCAGGCGTTACATCCTTCCCCCCTTAATAGGATTCTGTCCTCAGAATCTTCTATGAAAACAAATGAGGATATTTCTCTAATATCTCACTCTCAAGTTCCCAAGTTGATTCTTCAACCATAGGGTTTCTCCACAACACTCGCACTAAAAATACAGACTTATTTCTCAACACTTTCTCTCGCCGATCTAAAATTTTTACCGGCTGTTCTATAAAAGACAAATTAGGTTGGATATCTATTGGTTCATACTTTATTACATGCCTAGACTCAGGATTATATCGCTTAAGCATCGACACGTGAAACACATTGTGAATATGTTACATATGAGGTGGTAAAGCTAATTCATACACAACTTTTCCCACTTTCTTCAAAATTTCAAATGGTCCGACATATCGTGGCTTCAATTTACCCTTGTTTCCAAATCTGGTCAATCCTTTCCATGGCAATATTTTGAGTAATACGTGTTCTCCTTCCCGGTAGTCCATATCCTTCATTGCTTGGTCTGCATATTTGCGTTGCCTGTTTTGTGCTGCATCGAGTCATTTCCGAATAAGTTCAATCTGTTCTTTAGTCTATTGGATTAATTCTGGCCCTAAAATCTTGCATTCTCCAACTTCATCCCAATGTACTGGTGATCTATATTTTCTCCCGTATAATGCTTCGTACGGTGGCATTCCAATGCTGGCGTGGTAGCTGTTATTATAAGAAAATTCCACCAAAGGTAAATGCTCATCCCAACGGCCTTCGAAATCAATCGCACAAACTCGTAGCATGTCTTCAATCGTTTGAATAGTTCTTTCACTTTGCCCATCGGTTTGCGGATGATAAACGGTACTCATGTTTAATTTTTTTCCAAGACATTCTTGAAATTGTTTCCAAAATCTTGAGTTGAAACGAGGATCTCGATCAGACACGATAGATATCAGAACTCCATGTCGTATCATAATTTCCTTGAGATACATGTGCATTAGCTTGTCAAGTGAAAATCTTTCGTTAATAGGTAGAAAATGTTCCGACTTCGTGAGTCTATCCATGATTACCCATATCGCATCATGATTTGCCCTAGTCCTCGGTAATCCTACCACAAAATCCATCGCTAGATGTTCCCATTTCCATTCTGGAATGTCTAACGGTTGTAATAATCCGCTCGGACGTTGATGTTTCGCTTTAACTCGCTGGCATGTGTAACATTTACTTACCCATTCTGCTATTTCCTTCTTCATGTTTGGCCACCAAAAGTTTTCCTTCAGATCGCGATACATTTTTATGCTTCCTGGATGAATGGAATACTTCAAACTGTGCGCATCTCGCAATATTTCTTCTTTTAATTCTGCCACGTTAGGAATCCAGATTCTCGATGCAAAGCGTAAAATTCCTTCATTATCCTTCTGAGTTATGATCTCTTCTCCCGTTAGGTCGTCATCTTGACTCATCACTTCTTCTTGACAACGGCAAATCTTCTCTAGCAACTCCGGTTGGAAAGTCATAGCGTAGATAGCTTCTGCAGATTCATTGGGAATACGAATCTCGATTTCCAATTTGTCGAATTCCTTAGCTAATTCTTCACATGAAGTTAACAAATTCAATCTTTCTTTTCTGCTTAGCGCATCTGCCACAACATTTATTTTTCCTGGATGATAGCTGATCGTAACATCGTAATCTTTAATCAATTCCAGCCATCGACGTTGTCGCATGTTCAGTTCCTTTTACGTAAAGATATACTTCAGACTTTTATGATCTGTGTAGATTTCACACTTTTCACCGTAGAGATAATGTCTCCAAAGTTTCAACGCAAATACGATCGCTGCCAATTCCAGGTCATGCATAGGATACTTCAGCTCATGAGGTTTAAGTTGTCTCGAAGCATATGCGATGACGTTACTGTGCTGCATTAATACACATCCTAACCCGCGATACGAAGCGTCGCTGTAAATGACGAAATTTCCATGTTCGTCTGGTAATACAAGTACCGGTGCGGTTACTAACCGATTCTTCAGCTCTTGAAAACATTCTTCACATTTATCATTCCATACGAACTTTTCACTTTTTTGAGTTAACTTGGTCAACGGCGTTGCTATTTTCGCAAAATCTTTAACAAATCTTCTATAATATCCTGCCAATCCCAAGTAACTTCGAACTTCTGTCGGTGTCTTTGGTCTTTCCCAATTTAACACAACTTCAATCTTTGCTGGATCGACTTGGATGCCTTCTCTACTGATGATACACCCTAGAAATTGTACTTTCTTTAACCAGAATTCACATTTTGAGAATTTCGCGTACAGTTGCTCGTTCCTCAGAATTTCCAAAGCTATCCTCAAGTGCTCAACATGCTCTTCTTCCGTCCTTGAGTAAATTAAGATGTCATCAATAAATACAATCACAAATTTATCCAAGTATTTCTTGAATACTCTGTTCATCAGATCCATGAATGCTGCTGGCGCATTTGTCAAATCGAATGCCATCACAAGAAACTCGTAATATCCATATCTCGTACGAAACACAGTCTTGGGAATATCCTCGGCTTTAATCTTCAATTGATGATAGCCTGATCGCAAATCTATCTTCGAAAACCATGCGGCTCCTTTCAGTTGATCAAATAAATCATCGATTCTCGGTAGCGGATACTTGTTCTTGATGGTGAGCTTATTCAACTCCCGATAGTCAATGCATAATCGCATGCTACCGTCCTTCTTCTTTACGAACAACACCGGTGCACCCCATGGAGATACACTGGGTCGTATGATGCCTCGGTCTAGAAGATCTTGCAGTTGCGTTGACAATTCCTTCATCTCGACTGGAGCCATTCGATAGGGAGCTTTCGAAACTGGTTCTGTGCCTGGTGCTAGATCAATCGTAAACTCGATTTCTCGATCTGGCGGTAACCCTGGAAGCTCGTCTGGAAAGACGTCCGGAAATTCACTTACAACTGGAATGTTTTCTATTTTAGGACTTCCTTTTTCAGTATCTAACCCGTACGCTATGTACATCTCACATCCTCGTCGAAGCAGTCGTCTAATTTGCATCGCTGTCAGAAATTTCTTCCGCTGTTTTTCACCCTTGAATATTATCATCGCCTTTTCCGCAGTTCGCAATTTGACTTTCTTATTCGCGCAATCTATCTGAGCATTATGACACGCTAACCAATCCATTCCCAAAATGACGTCAAACTCTCCTAGCTTAAAAGGAATCAAGTCTACAGAAAAATGATGTCCGGCTATTTCTACATCACACGCAGGACATACTCGATCTACTGGAACTTGGTTGTCATTCGCTAATTTTATAAATAACGTCTCACCCAACCATTCAATTTCACAATGCAATTTATCAAGGAATTCTTCAGAAATAAATGAACGATTAGCTCCAGAATCAATTAACACTTTTGAACTTACGGAATTCACCAAAATCGTACCTGCGATCACACTCGGACTCTGCACTGCTTCTTTCATTGTCATGTTGAAAGTCCTTGCTTTGGGTTGATTAGGCGGTGGCAGAGGTAATGCCAATACTCTTGGAACACTGGCTGCCATAGCTGGTCCTTTGCAATTTCTAGCGATATGCCCTTTCTTTCCACACTGGAAGCAAGTAATTTCTGCTATCTTTCCCGTTAGACATTCGTTAGAATAATGCCCTTTCTGCTTACATCGATAACACGTTATATCCCTTTTTATACATACGCCGGTATGTTTTCGATTACATATCTTGCAGTACGGCACTGGAACTTTGGCCATTCCCTGCTGACTGGGGGCTTGGAAACGATTACTAGTTTTATGTGTACCTTGTCCTATCCTTTTAAAATTCAAATTTGCCCGGGCTTGAAATCCCGGCTTTCTACTGGAGCGGTCTTGAAAACTTCCCTGTCCTTTGTCTTGCTGAGATCTTTCACTTTCCCCTTCGATAATCAAAGCTTTCTGGACTATGGCGGTATACGTTGTTAATTCAAAAATTGCAACTTGGCCACGAATCCATGGTCGTAATCCTTCTTGAAATCTCTGAACTAGCTTTTCTTCAGTATCAACCTGTTCTGGGACAAACCTAGCCAAATCAGTAAATTTAGCTTCATACTCTGCCACGGACATATTTCCCTGCTCAGTTCTAAAAACTTAATCTGCATTTGGTTCTTCACATAGCGGGGAAAATGTTTTTCTAAAAACAATTCTTTAAACCTATCCCACGCAATAACCTCTTCACCCTCTAAAGCCTTTTTAGATTCCCACCAATAATTTGCCTCTCCTTTCAACAAGTAACTAGCAAAATCAGTCTTCTGGTCCTCACCTATCTTTACTAGTGCAAACGCTTTCTCTATCTCTTTTAACCAGGTGGTAGTCTTAATAGGATCAGTAGACCCTTCAAATTCTGGAGGTTTAACTGACTGAAACTGCTTAAAAGTAACAACATGTACTACTGGTGGTAATTGAGGCTCAGGACGAGGTGGCTACTGTAACATTTGTTGCTATATCTGTTGCTGCTGATGCTGCATCTGTTGCTGCATCATTACCATCTGTTGTTGCATCAGATGGAACATTTGGTTCATGGTTTCATCAGTCTGACCTTCAGAATTGCTGTTAGAGGTCTCAGCCCTAGTCTTTCTTTTTGGTGCCATCTTCTTCTGATTATAAAACAAATAGTATCTCTTTAATAGTTTAATAAACAATTGACAGTAGGTAAGAAAACAATTTATCCTGTATTAACAACATGATTTATATAAAGAAAACAGTTGCTGAATATAAAAACCGGAAATGTAAGCAGTTAAATAAAACGTTTGTTCTTTTCTTTTCTCTTTTTTTTTCAACAGGAATTATAATATGAGAAGTTGTAAAACAATAAAGTGAAGTAAATGCTGTAAAACTGTAAAGACTGAAATTTAAATAAAAGAAATTTGAAAAAGTTCATCTTATATATATGACACCAGCCTCAGGTGTAAATGCTTGATACAAAAAGTCTCGCTCAGCTGGTAATCACCGCGGTTACAAGTCATACTACCACTACATGTCAAACTACTACTATAGGTTAAGCTACTAGTACACACGTACACACTACTCACTAGGTTATACTTTGCTGCCTCTATATACATCTGTACTCTGAAGTCACCGTCTCAAAATCCAGGCGGAATACGCCAAAGCTCATCCCTAAGTGTCTGGACCAAAGTCTGTGCCAAGTGGAATATCCTGTAGAACTCTGTGAAAGAAGGTGGTCCCTCATGGGTCAAATCATCAAGCTCCCAAGTGGCACTCATCAACACTGACTGCAATCGCTGTCTCATATAGTAATCAGGCTGTAGGGCCGCTAATGGTCCTCTGTCCCTCTGGTCAAACAGATGCATGATCTCTCGACACCGTGCCCGCCAATACTCCACATCATCCCTTATAACCCTGTACTCATGGTATGGTACCATATGCGGCTGTGCAACCTGACCTACTGACTCCTGTGACGGAACCCTCGGTATACCTGCACCCTGCTGTGGTAAACCTAACTGTAGATCCACATCATGCTCTCCCATCCCCTCGACTAAAATCATCTGAAACACATCCGGCTCTGGGGCATGCACTGGTATAGGAGGTAACAATGATGGTGGTGGTAACTCCTGCTCAATTCCCGGTATAAACTGATGCTCAACTGGTAAAGGAACCATCGACTCAAAGAACTCAAATGGATCAAACATCTCTATGGGGTCATGAACTATTCCCTGTACTGGTGGTACCGGCTCCTGTGGCAATGGTGGTGGAGGTGGTAGAGGAGGAAACATGTACTCAGATACCGGAGGTATAACTGGTACTGCTCGCCCGGTGACTGTCCTTTCAGAAGATGCAGAATAACCAGAAGATGCCATCTGATAATATACCAAAGAAAAGAAAGGTCACTAAACAATCCTAAGATTTATACTTCCCTATTCTAATTTGACCTAAATCCTAACACTATTTTTTCCTATTTGTCTATTCCTATCCTATGTGATCTTCCTATCTTATCTTAACACTAATGCTCTTGTTTTCAGGGACCAAACCTACAGCTTTGATGCCAAACCTGTAATGCCCTCCAGACCCGGGGTATAAGTCTGGGGGTTACTAGCTATTCACCAAACATGTACAATCTGATTAACAATTAATAAAAAATGAAATTAAATCCCTTTAACACTAACCAGGATCTTTTTAGGTTGAAGTATGAAAACAAGAACCACTAACTACTTTATTACAAACCAAATTCAAAATCTCACAACTCTCTTTATTACAAGCCATTATCTAATCCATTTTAACTAAGTTCAACTTTTATTCAACACACACACACACACACTATCTATCAACACTCCACCTGTTCGGGCAACTCAAAGCTTTCTTCCTGGATTGGGATCAACACCTTGGGTATGAGAGGATCCCGAGGCTTGACCCACTTCTTTACCACTCGAGTCCTGATGGGTTTCATATTCCTTCTTAACTGAAAATAATAAGGTGAATGACAACAAAAAGGGTGAGCCAAAAATTGCTCAACAAGTCCACAAAAATATAAACAGTGTTAAAGTATTTTAAATGAATCCGTAATCCCGGGTATATCTGCAAAGATATAACCCTCACGAGAATAGAAAGAAGGCCATTACTGGCGAGTACAAATGAACTAAGCTGGACACAAGTTCGTATCTATATTCTGCTGATCAGTCAGAATATAATGCACATCTATATCTCAATATATAGATCTAGTCGGGTACCTAGGCACTACGGCCCATGTCGAGGCACCAGTCAAATCCCGGTCCTCAGGATTAAGACACACTCAATCCCAAAAATATCATTATCCAGTCCATCGCTTAAAAACCGGAACAATCGGTATGCTTTGATATATTCTAATCACCAGAATATATCAGTCTCAATGTATCACCAATGGAATATGAATCAAGAATCCAAAGAAAGAGAGAAATCAAGAATCGAAATGAAATATGAACAAAGGGATAGCAAGTGTGTATTAGTGATTAAGAAAGAGAATCAAAAGAGTGCAAATGTGGTAAGCATCCGAAGAAATGTCACTATTCTGAAAATAGAATAGGGTAAAAACTTGCCTTCTGCGTGACTCACTGCAATTAGATTACTTTCGTCTATCACCTACCTGACCTGCCTTGCTGGCTTAGCTTCTGTTAGCAAAATAGACTGGTTAAGTCATTTTGTACTTCAATTACATCTTGAATCGACTTCACACCGTTCCTAACATCTACCCATGCGCTTATGACTGACTCATGTATTACTTATTAGCAAATGAGACTCAATTAACCACGTAATACACATAAGCACATAAGCACATAATCATTTTTATAGTGAAAATAATTTTTAGAACCAAAATTGACTCGCTGATCGCTCAACTGATCGTTATCTGACTTGTTTCCCATTTTTCCAGAATTTTTCGGACTCGTCTCGGCACGCATTTCAACTGATAATCAAACAAGTAACAAAATCAACTAATTTCTAGAAGAAATTAAGCTTTAATATTATTTTTAATGAAAATAATTCATTTTTCAGAGTCAAAAGGGCTTTCGTTTCACTCGAATCGGACTAACGGTCTAATTATTATCAATTAAACATTGATAATTCAATTTATTATTCACTATAAATAACTATTACTAATTTTTAAAACTCAAAAATAGTTTTGAAATAATTATTTAAGAAAAATCAGAATTAAAAATAATTTTTTCTATAATTTTTGGAATTAAAATGAATTTATTATGATTTATTGAATATTATTTGATTAATTATCAAAATAATTAATCATTTTAAAATAATTAATAAATAGTTATTAAATAATAAATAAATAATAAATAATTAAGAAAATAATTCAATCTGATTTTTTAGAAAATAATTCAGAATTATTTATAATATAAATCAATTAATTAAATAATTAATTAATCAATTTATAAAATAAATAAATCTCATTTTTTTTAAATTAATAAAAATTAAATAAAAATTAAAAATACAGAAACAGATGTCAGAAATCAAACATCTGACAATTCAGATTAAAACCGGGTAATCTGAACGGGTCAAACGGGTCAAAATCCGTGTCGTGAAGAACACGCCGGATTTTGCCCAGAATCCGGCCACCGGAGCAAATTCCGGTGGGCCAATTTCAGGCCAAAAACGGAAACGTTTGGTTCGTTTTTCACAGGGTTTCAATTCCAAATCATTTCACCAATCTGATTCCGGCCACAACATACCAAAAACATCTAAGAATCTTCATCTCCGATAAAAATCAAATTCAACTCCGGCCAAAAACCTATCTTTTGATTCTGTAAACCAAACTCAACGTTCTATAGTGGAAATTAAAGCTATGAACACATACAATCAAAGCCCTAACATATCAAGAATCAAATATGCACAGAAATCATCGAGTTGTGATTTGAAAATCTGACATAAACCCTAGAAATCATGAATCACTATACAGACATCGTTCGTTCAATTAAACACCATGAATCAACTGTAAATCATCGAACAAAGCTATATCAGTCATCAAAACATCAAAATAACCCTGTAATCAAAAAGTCCTAATTCGAACATAAACCCTAGAATTTGAAAATCAAAAACTACGAATTAAAACGTGAAATTGATGCTAGAAATGGAAAGAACAGATCAAAACCTTCGATTTGGATACTCGAACTGCTTGATTTGGTACTGTAATCTGCTCAAAATCACGGCTTGAATTCTCGACCCGACCCTGTTCTTCCCGACCCGAATTACAGAGAATTTTTGTATTTTTCTAAATTTTACTGATTTATTAATTATAATTAATTAATAATTAGGCTATGTATAGTAGTAAAATTAATACTCCTAAATAAAATTAAGGGGCTAATTACACATCTAATAAAAAAATATTTGGCCCTAATTTTTATAATTTTTGAGTATTAAAATTTAATTTATAAATATTTTATATATACAATATATATGTCAAAATTTCCCAAAAATTGTGAATATTGCAAAAATACAAAGAAATAATATAAATGAAAGTCCTATAATTTTATAAAAATAAAAATGTGATTTTTGTGGGGTTTTTAACACGCAATGGGGCCCAGAAAAGTCATTTTTCGCAAAACGAGAAAATTTATAAAATATCTAGATGTTCAGAATAATGCAATGGTAAAAGCCATTTGATGAAAAATAAGGCCCATTATTTTATTTGAAATACTGGCTTTAAAATCATGGTTTGGGTCGTAAAACGTTTGAAATAAAAGCGATGAATGCAAAATAAAACATCTGAAAAATATCTTTAAAATACAGAAATGACACAGCATGCACGTAACATGTAACAATTAGGGTTTGACAGATAATTACACATAAATGACATATTAACACACCTTATTTATTATAAATATGATATAATACGGACGTAAATTTCCCAGGCGTTACACTTTTGCTCCAGTTGCAAGGCTTGAGGCAATCGGAATTTTTCTAGCCGATGCTGCTCACAAGAAGTTTAAAGTGTTCCAAATGGATGTGAAGTGTGAATTTCTAAATGGTGAACTTGAAGAGGAAGTTTATGTTGAACTACCTCCAGAGTTCATTGATCCAAAATATCCAAATCATGTCTACTTATTGGATAAAACACTCTATGGACTAAAACAAGCTCCAAGGGCCTGATATGAAACACTTGCTCTATTTCAGTTAGAAAGTGGTTTCACAAGAGGTACAAATGAAAAACTCTCTTTTATAAATACCAATGTACGAAATTGTTATTAGTACATATATATGTTGATGATATCATTTTTGGTTCTACTAATGATAAACTTTATGAGAGATTTTCAAAGCTAATGCAATCTAGATATCAAATGAGTATGATGGGAGAATTGAGTTATTTTATGGGGTTACAAGTAAAACAGACTGATGAAGGGTTCTTCATAAATCAATCCAAATACACCAGGAATTTGCTCAAAAGATTTGGAATGCAAGACAATTCAACTGCATCAACTCCTATGGCTACTGCAACTAAGATAGATTTAAATACTGGCTCATCAGTAGATATAACTAACTACAGAGGTATAATTGGCTCACTCCTATATTTGACTGCTAGTAGACCTGATATCATATATGCTACATGTCTCTATTAGTTGTGAAAATAATTTTTAAATATCTCAAAGGCACCATGAATCTTGGATTATGATATCATAGAGATTCAGATTTAAGCTAATTGGATATTCAGATGCTGATTTTGCAGGATGCAAAATAGACAAGAAAAACACTTCTGGAAGCTGCCAATTTCTTGGTGGCAGATTGGTTTCTTGGTTTAGCAAGAAATAAAAGTCAATTTCCATATCAACTGTAGAAGCTGAATATATTGCTGCAGGAAGCTGTTGTGCTCAAATTTAATGAATGAAGAATCAGTTACTGGATTATGGGTTAGACTATTTTGTTATTCCTATATATTGTGATAATCAAAATGCTATTGCAATGACAGGAAATCCAGTTCAACATTCGATGACTAAACACATCAGCATAAGGTACCATTTCATAAGGGAACATGTGGAAGAAGGTATAATGGAATTGGTCTTTGTTCCAACAGATCATCAATTAACAGATATATTCACCAAGCCTCTCTGTGAAGCTACCTTCACAAGATTGGTGAATGAATTAGGAATGATATCGGGACATTTCTCAAACTCTGATAATTAAGGAATAACTACTGATAGTGAGAGTATGGTATCTTATTATTATGTATCATACTTGCTAAATATTGATTATAGTATTAAACTCTGATGCCATGAAAGCATGCAATTAACTTCTATTAATCTCAGCCAATAGATGCATATTAAACTCTGATTATGTGTATAAGCTCTGATATTAGTCAAACTTTCCTTGACTGATAAATCCTGACAGTAGTTGTTAAATTCTGATATTGGTCAAACTTATGTTGACTGAGAAATCCTGATAGTTGTTGATTAAATACTGATAATGGTCAGACTCTGATTGACTATTATATTCTAAAGATAATTATTGAATTTATTTAAATATTATTTTAATCAGTATTTTAATAACAGATGAAAAGTAATTTGCAAGTGGGTAAGTAATTATTATTTGCTTACCTACAGTAACTAATGACGTGCATATTTGTAAAAATGATTGAGTATCTATTTTTATATTGGGAATAGGAGATTAGAAAAGAGACTTTACTTTTGTATGCCTAGATAGGCGTAAGGTCATACATGTGGTAGTATTAATTGCCCCATTATCAAAGCGTCTCTTATGTTTCTTCTTTCTCTCCTATATAAACATGCAAGTCATCTCAAAAATCATCCATTCCACTCTAAACACAACTCTTCATCTTCTCTTCCTATCCTTCATCCAAAACTCCAAACATTTCAATGGCTTAAGCCTATACTCGCAAACATGGAATATATTTCTCAGTTGCTAATCCTGAAGAAGGAAGGTTGTATTTCGACCCCTTTCGACTCAGGGTCCTGTTTGATGGTCAAGCTTTTCATCCGACTGGACTTCTATAGTCGGTTTTTGATCATCTCTGTCGGGATGATCAACTTGAGTTACATCTTTTTGGAATAGAAGTCCATTTCGATGAGATGCGAATAGCTGAGGAAGTCGAGGAACGTTGCCTCGAGCAGTTAGAGTTGCAAGAGAATATTATTTCTCTTGCAGGCTCCATGTCTCACATCTTCCACTGCCGAGCGGCGAAGAAGGAGCAGGCTACAAAGGAGAAGAAGATTGAGTAGTTCTAACTTTTTGGAGTTAGGATTATTTGATAAATTGTACTTTGTACTCCTCTTCTTTTAATGAATGAAAACATCTTTCTTAATGTCTCTTTAAAATATGATGCCTGATTAACCGCTCTTTTATTCTTAAGCATGTTATAAATTGTGATTGTTCATCTTCCATTTTTCAATACATGTGAATTTGATATTCTACTTGAGTTATTATGACAAACAGAAGAACATGTACAAAATATTAAGGAGCAACTGATATTACAGAAGAAATTGATGAAAGGTTTAATTCTAATCTCATGAGACTTATGATATTTGAGTGTTCTTGTCTATCAAAATGTCTAACCATATATACGTTTCAAAAGTATGATAATATGGAACATGGCAAATTATTTGAAACTCTCTTTTTATCTCAAGGGAAGTTGCCAACACTCGATCAAAATATCTCAAATCTTATATCTCAAATTTCTTCATAAAAATGAAACACTTGAATCCATTTCTCAAATGTTGCCAAAATCAAGTGACATGGTTCATGAAACTATGCTCACCACTCAGGAACAACATTCAGTTGGTAAGAGACTACATGCTGAGGTAGATCTTGATGACACCAACACAAATTCAGGGGTTTCATCAGTTTTTACTGAAGAACCTGTGATAGTATCAAATAACACATTGAAGTGTCAGTTCTTTGCAAAAAGAACAAGGTTTGAGACCATGGTACATGACAGTAACCTGGTCAAATCCTCTCCAATTCAAAGGGAGGTTCCCATAATTGGTGAACAATACACTGTCACAATCACAATTCCAACTATAAGTTCAGTTGAATCTTCAGATTCACAAGGTATAAATACTGATTTTACTTTATCAACATTTATGTTAAATATTGATTTTGTTTTATCAGCATTTATTATGCATGTTATAAATCCTACTGATATGATTATATCTAGACCTTATTTAAGGATTACCTCTAGTTGTATGACCATAGATCACCTTTCTTTAGCCACCCCTTATTTATGTTGGACAAATTATCTAAGCTTTTTCGGTGAGTTGTGTGAAAAGATTTAGAGAAAAATAGAACTAAAGAGAGGCAGGATCCTTCCTGGAAAAAGGAGAGGTAGATAAGAGTCAGGATTTAGTAATCCTTGTGAGAAAACTCTAACTATTGAAATTTATGAGCTGTGTGATGTGAGGAGTAGTAAGACTACTTTAAAAGAATATAGAGATTAAGTGTTACTTGTTATATTTTGCAGGTGAACAATGTATACAAGAAACAGCTGCTGAACAACAATCTGTTGACCCTCGGATAAACTCTGATGTACCAAGTGCTGATAATCTCCCTGCAGGTCTAATTACTTATACTTTCCCGCAGTCCATTAAATCTACTATTCCACCACCTGTAGCAATCCCTGCTTTTATTGAAAAATAGTCCATTCACTCAACTATTTCATCACCTGAAATTCTCCATGTTGTTGCTAAATATGTAGTAGCATAGCTGTCCATTCATAAAGATTCATCCACCACAGATTCACCACAGTACTCTACATGTACTGAGGTTTTGGAAGTAAATACTGAAGCTCCAGTTCATCTATCTACAATTCTTGAAAAAGTGGAGCCAACTGTTGATGGTATGGAAGCTTCTGAAGCTGCTGGATCACATACAACACCAATTTCAGATTCTATCTTACATGAAGCTGGAGATGAAGTTCAGCGGATAGTTCAAGATCAAGTTATAAATTAAGAATCTAATGATGGTGAAGAAGCTGATACTTCAAATGCTCTTATAGATCCTGAGGATGATCTATTCTTCCCTGAAGATATGCCTAAACATGTGAGGTAAGAAGCTTAAGGAGTTAAATGCTAAAAAGAAGCAAAATTATTTTGATGAAATCTGGAATGCTAAATGGAAAGATGCTGCATGTCCTATTTCCAGAACCAATGTTGAACATCTGGAAACAGCTGAACGGAGAATTCAAAATTTTGATATGCTGAATCATCTAAAAGCATCTACTCTGGTAGTAAGATCCTTGCATACAGCTCAAGAAACAACTACTTCTCAAATCAATTAGATCAAAAAATCTTTGATTACTTCAAAGCTGACTACTTATCAGGATATTCAAAAGCATATTGCACCAATTATTACCAGACAGACTACAATTGAAGCCAATCAGGCTAGATTGGAAGCTAAGCAAGTTCAAATGTCTGAACAACTTACAGAGGTAAAGAATTTAATGGAGTTAATTCTTTCTCTACGACTTGGTGATGATGCCAAAAAGGGGGAAAAGATTGTTAGATCTAAATGCAAGCAGTTGACATTGACAAATGCTGATGATGAAAATCCTGATGGAGGTAATAAGGAGGGGCAAAAGGATAGTATAAGAAGAAGAGGTGAAGAGCTAGTTGGGATTAGTGGCTCATCAAAAACTATCACTAGGTCTCAATCTAGACAAGGTGGAGAAAGTAGGAGAAGTGAAAGAAGAGTTCAATCTAAAGAACTGATTGTGACTACAACAACTCAACAAACTCTGAAAGTCATAACTGCTGATGATAACCAAGGTATTCTAGAGATAGAAGCTGGTGCAAAAGCAAGTCAGTATCTTCAAACTCTGAAAGTAAAAGGTAGAAAGATAACTCTGTTCTACAAGGACCCAAAGATTCAAGCATTTGACTTTGAGGTGAGTAGAAGAATCTTTGAGAAAGAAAATTCTGGAGTTGATCTAGAATAACTAAGACAAATGGATGAAAAATTCAAGAATTCCATGAAGACAGAAAATACTGATGCTTCTGTTATCTCTCAAGATCCATATGAAGATGATCCTTCTAATAGACCAAACAAAGGGGTAGTCATAAGGGACGTGAGTTAGGAAGATGCTAAAGATCTCTTACGTCTCATGCTATCTTAACTGCTGATAGGAGTCATAAGGGGAAAAAGAAGATAGGGGAGAAGTCCAAGCCTTCAAATCTTAAATCTAAAGCTGTTGCTAAGAAGAAATCAGTATCTAAGGCAACTAAATATCAGATACTGATATATCCAATCTATACAGTAGCTCAAACATTTGATACTGAAGAAATTGCTGAAGAAGAAGAAGTCAGACAAGCTCATCAAAGAAGAAAGATTCATGGATCTGACTGGGCTTAAAAACTGAAGTTAACCTCTAACATTGCTCAAGTTAATGAAGAAGCAAATGTTGTTTTCAACCAAATTACAACCTATGATACTACTCATGTTGATGATTCTTCAAACCCAATTCTAGCTGAGTTATCAAATCCTAATTCCGAATAAATGATCTCTGATAAGCCAGAGCTTACTTTCGAAGAAAAGAGAAAGTTACTATGGGGAAGCAAGAAACCAGCACCTAGAAGAGATTCCTCTGAAATATTAAAGAAGATTTACAGTGGGAGTTCTCGTGCTAGAAAACCTGGAATCACAAGTGGTCTGGGAAGGTTAAATGTTGATCCATCTATAGGTGATGATTTGATTCTAAGGAAGCATGCTAATTTAACAGAAATTGGAGATAATGTGATGCTTGAAGACTTATAGAAGATCATATCAGTACAAATTATTATTTATCTTGTTGAAGAGAAAATGATTTATTTTTCTGGAGTCTGGGAGAAGATTAAGGTTGACTCAAGAACAATTGAGAGATAAACCATGGAAGGAATTAGAACTTGTTGCTATAATTCTCAAGGTAATCAATCCTGTAAATGCCAGATGGTCTGCATTGGTAAAGAACCTGATACAGTTAAAGCAGAGAGGAATTTTTTACAAATCTAACTACATTTTAAAGTACATTGATCAAACTGAATATGCTGTTGATATGCCTACTGGAGGAGCTAAGATAGAAATGAGTCTAGGAAGACAAGTCTTAACTTTTAATCCTGATGTAAAAAAGATTGGGTTTCTAGAACTAGATGACCTATCTCTTGGAAATTCAAAGTTACATGACCCCAGGGATTCCATCTATCAGAATAATGAATCAATAGATGAGTTGAAAGAACACAAACAGAGGATGTAATGGTATTTGGATGTAATGGAAGAAAATATGCTGAGGAAGTTTTTTGAAGAAGCTCAAGACTGTGTTAGAGTTCAGAATGAAGAATAAAGTATTATATACCGAAGTAAGAATGAATATGTTTACTTGATTTCTGCATTTAGATAGTTTTGACATCATCAATTGGAACTTGTACATATTTACATAATGCACAAGTTGGGGGAGATTGTTAGATATAATTGATGATATCAGGAGATAAACTATCAGGACTTAATATTAGGATTTACTAAAGGTGACGTCATCAGTACTTGTCCATCAGTACTTGATGATCAACATTTGATGTCATCAGGATTTAGTCATATCAGTAGATATTCAAGAAGGAAAAGGAAAGCAAAAATTTAAGGCGGTGAAGGACTTTATCTCAGAAGCAATCATACATGGATATGTAGTAGGTTTCCTTATTGTAACAGAATAGGATTCCTTATTGATTGTGTAACTGTGCACTATATAAGCACATATTAGGTTTACACTTTATGTGTTCACGAATTGTAATATCTTTCAGATTACCTAGCAGCTCTCAAGGATAATTGTTCATCCTTTGAGAGAGTACTTTTGTAATCAGTTTTTATCAGATTAATATAAAAACTGTTGATTCTGTTAAAGCTTTATCGAATTATTTGCATAAACTGTATTCACCCCCCATTACAGTTGATTATGGACCTAACAATTGGTATCAGAGCTTGTTGTTGACATATAAACAGTTTTAGATCTGAAAATCAATCTTTAATGGTAGACAAAGAAGCACCACAGAATCCACTACCACCCCAGCCACTTCACAGATTAGCAGTAATATGAGTAGGTATAAAGCCATCAAGGTTCCAATCCCGAAGATACATGAATATCCAATCTGGAAAGTTAGGATGGCCATGTGCTTGGAAGCAACAGATCCTGAATACATGAGTAGGATTTATGATGGTCCTCATAGACCAATGAAGGTAGTTGTTGTTGTTGCTACTTCATTTTTAGTATCAGAGTTTAAGATAGAGTCAGGAATTGGAGCAGTATGTGACCCAGTTGCTTTAGAAACTGCCATATATTCAGCATTTAACTCAACATCTTCAAGAATTGTGTTCATATGAACTGATCAGCATTTATGTCCAGAATTTCAGTGCTAGTTGAATATTGAGGAAACTCAAGAACTATAACTTCATCATGAGTGGACTGTTCTGTAACTTGATCAATAGCAGCAACAGGGATTGCAATAGTATGTGGATGAGAAATTTGAGTGGACTGCAAGAAAGTATCAGTACTTAGACCTGCAGTGAAAATATCAGCACTTGGTGCATCAGAGTTTACTTGAGGGACCACCAGCTGGGGATCAACAACTATTTTTTTAGGACTCTAAGCACCTACAAGATGAAATAAAGAACCACTTAGACCTCTATTTTCTTTTAAAGTAGTCTCACTACTTGTCACACCAGTCATCTCATGACTTTTAAGAGTCAGAGTTTCCTCACAAGGATATACTAAATCCTGACTCTCATCTACCTCTCCTTTTGCCAGGTAAGGATCCCACCTCTCTTTATTTCCGTTTTTCTCTAAAAAATTCTCCCAATCTCATATGAAAGGCTCAGAAAAGTTTGAATTACAGAAACAAGAGGTGCTGAGAAAAGATGTATGTGGTCACAGGACTAGGGGTACCCTCTTTTGGAGGACTAGACATGATCATACCATCATGATTTAATTTAACAGTAAATGCTGACAATACACTATCAGTATTTAAATTAAATTCTAATAAAGAAGAGTAAGTCTTTATACCTTGTGTGATTGGAGGATCAGCTTCATGTAAAGGTAGCGTATCTAATGGAAGCACTGAAAAAACTTCAGTTGATGTTGGAGTAGGATGTACCATGCATTCTATATCAAGTGCAAAGATCACTGCATCAGAAGTCAAGCCTGCACTACCACTTTGAGGTAGTGGTTCTTGTGTGGATGAAGATATAGGAGTTTTTAAATAACTTTGAGATTTAGGTTCTTGTGTACTCCTCTCCTCAGAATCAGAATCAGAATCATACTCATGTGCTTGGATAAGATGCACACCAGCTATTTTTTTAGCAGTATGAGACTCAATAGTATTATAGAAAGCTTTAAATTTGGAGACCTCATCTGTGAGTTTGGCTGTGGTAGCATCATATCATTCTTGGATAGAGTTGGTAGCAAGAAGGGAAATGTCTGTGTCTGTGACACTACTTTGAGGTGTAGGTTCTTGTGGGACTGGATCAGTTGTAGCTATTGTATCCCTTTGAGTTACAGGTTCTTGTGTGCTTGATCCAAGGAATTGACCTTATTTTTGCAGCCTCTTTGCTATCCTCTCAACTTGCTCATGAGTAACTTCCCTTACCCTTCTCTTCAGCTTAACAGGAGAATCAAATATGATGATAGGAGTGTTAGTGTTTGTGCCCTAGAGACAAAACTATGATGTTTTAGTTTAAGATATTAGGATTGTTAATGTTTATGTTCTATCGATTTTTCTCTTTATAATTTATTATTTAATTTACTGCGATATAAATGTTAGATTAATAAATGTCCTTGGAATATGATATGCAATTCTATATCTTTAAGTACGTGACTTAGAAATGAGATTATGAGAATAGTATCAATATTCCTAAAGGTCCCTAGTCGAGTATTATTATTAAGGGACAATAATAATGCACTAAGACTGGTGTGTTTGTTGACTGATGATCACATATCTTTGATCATAGGTATAATGATACTAAAGTTAAAAACACATGCATATGTATATGTACATGAACTGGACAGACCCAATATAAGATTCTACATGTTTGTTGTGTCATAAGTAATTCTCACAGTGATAATGATGTAATGGTCCTTAGACCTGAAGTCATTATATTTCTATACGAGAATTAATATACATTGATTTCATTAAAAGTTATCCTTGACCGGATAAGGATAAAGTGGACATTGGGTATATTATGAATCGTATGAGAAATATGAATGATCTAGATGAGATTTAACCCTCCTATTTTAGAAGTGATATTATTGGCCTCTTGTGTGAGCTAGACTATAAAATGCGTGGCCACGCTCAAATTTTGATTTGATATGATAGTCTACTCATTGATCAAGGAAACTTGGATTAAACTATGATGAGGATGACACATTATATGCCTTTAGTTTAATCTATAATATGTGGTTAAAGGGATTATATTACATTGTACATTATTCATGAAAGATTTAATCGACCACCGATTCAATTATTATTACTTGGGTAACAATAATGTATTACTAGATGCCGCTCATTGTTTATGATTTTAAACTATATTTAAAATTCGTTGTCAATGTAATAATAACATATAGGGTCACACACAAAGAATGCTTAAAGGATTATTTAATTTAAATCGGATTTAAATTAAATTAAAGTAATTTGAATTATTTATAATATTAATGAGGTTTGACTTAATTAATTAGATAAATAATGATATTCAAATTTACTAATATTAATTATAAAATTTATTTGTTAAATAATTAAGTGAGACTTAATTATAATACAAATAGGCATTTCGAATTAATAATAACTCCTAATTAGTTAAGAGTTATAATTCATTTTTCTACTCTCTATATAATATCTTTTGTGTGGCTGATTTCGTAAGAAAGACTTTTACTAAAACCCTAGCCACCAAGAGAGAAGATGGAGAGAGCAAGAAGAAACAGGTTTGTGCTAGTACACATCCAATCCTTGAGTTCAAGCATTCGTGTGGATACCGATAGAGCGTAGATCGCGAGAGCGGGATGCGTGGTGATTGAACAAGCTTTGGATCTCCATTAGTCAACCAATTGGTAAAGCTTCTTAAGGTAAACAATCTGATCTATGAATTAAATATATGTTTTTCGCATGGATCCTGCGGTGGGTTTCGAAAATTCTAATTTTTTACGTTTTTAATTACTGTTTCCGTTGCGTTTATGTGCTCGAAACCCAACAATGGCATCAGAGCTACTTACGAAAAGTGTTTAATTCGTTTATGTGTTTACTGGTTTTATGATGATAACATGTATACAATATTCCATGACTGTTATGTATGCGATTTTGTATGTTTTACATGTTGTTATGTTTATATATGCGTATTATATATATGTTTTGAATATATGATATTCATGAGAGTTGTATAATCATATGATGATTATATAATATGTATATATACTGATATATACATATTTTGTATTTGTTCTTATTATAAGAATCGTATTTGATACGATTCTGAATCGGATGCAGCGGATTTGCTGAAATCTGTGTCTGGTGTCCGATTTTGGCAAACGAATACACTATTTCATATGGAATCGAGCGTCTGAACGTAACTGATAGATAAAGCTATCATCAACTGATTTGTAAGGCATTTGACGTCATTTAGGTCCTGTAATCTGCGATTTAATGTTATCAAATTTAATTTCGAATTTTCTGATTTTTTCAATATTTGGTTTTTACGATTAGATCATGATGGGCATGATATGTTAAGATCAGATTATGTGTTTTAACATGTTATTTTGTGTTAATTGAGCATGGTGGATGGTTATGGCTTATGACCTTAGGTTAATGGTTTTGGTTTTTCAAATACGGCTTGCATGTCGTTTAATCTTGTAATTATAAAATCTCGAATGTAACTCGAGTTCTTCTTGTAAGTTCATTAGATTAGTTTTCATATTTCATTCTTGTAATGTACATGAAGACATGAAGATTTGAAGATCAAGGGTAATCCCACACGGAGGCCATCCAAGAAAGCAATACAAGAAATAAGACATGTAATAGTTAGCCTGTATTTATTTTTCACCTTAGATTGACCTAGATCTTTGTCATTAGCTTGATAAAGATCACATAGGATGAAGCCATAACCAACCACATTTATTTATTGCACTTTACATATATATACGCATATGATGAATGTATGTGTAGAGTAGTTTATAAAGATGCATGCTTAATTAGATTAAGGATGTATGTATTAGAAACGACACCCATGCCATGCTTGCTAAACAAGATAAAATCTGTAAAGATTCAAGATTTTAAAATGAACAAATGATTATGAGATTCTTGTGTTTATGAAATACGGAATAAAATAAAAAATTCTTTATTTCTGACATGGGGCGATTTTGTCAAAAGCGATTTCATTGAACTTGTAAGGTTGTGGGTTTTAAGCGAGACCGTTGTGACTCCCTCACTACCTGGAAATCAAACCATTGAAGAATATTGATTTGAAGTATTTTATTCAAGGAAAAATTGGGAATCTCTTTATGATGGGATCATGATCGTTTTTAAAATTAACAAAACCCTAAAATTAATATTAAGTTGATCATATGCCTTCCAATGAGTCCAATGCATTAACCCCTAGATCGACCAGGAGTGGGTTCGCCAAAGCGAAGTACCCCTATCTATTGTTGGAGATGTGTTGAATTATATTGATACTTTTTGACTATTGGGTTTGACTTAACTAAGTTATCACAATAGGATTGTGAACTTAGAGGCATAGAGTTTGGCGGGATTAATTAGATAAATATGAACAAATGTTGTTCCACCAAGCTATCCAAGAGTTATATAGTTGATAAAATTGACAAATGTTGTCTACCTAAATAATCATGTTTTAGGAGAAAAGCCAAAGCTGACCTAACGCATGGTAAAATATGGATCTTGGCTCACTAGAAAGGATATATAAAATATTTTTTCCGAATTAATAGTTAGGGCTATTGATTTGATAAAAATAGTGGGAGATATATATATTGTGAATATATATATGAATAATCACTTGAACATAATTTAATGATCATCTGTAGATTAAGTTATTTTATGCACTTTAATATTGTAGATATCAAATGACAAATAACACAAATAACTTTTCTATGTAATAGTCCTTGAGAAGGACAAACTGACATGAAATAATTTCCTCGATTGACATGGGAACTTGAGGATTGTCCTCGGGTTCAAGGATGTCACTTAAACCCCTCCCTTATTTGTTCTAGCTGAGAATGAAACATGTGCTGAATAAAATGCTTAACAGAAGCAAATTGATTATGCAACTGATGTTTCATGTCTCATACTTGTAATTATGAGTGCTGGGCTTTAGAAGCAACAAGAGCATAATGATGCTTATGATATGATTGAGCACTTTCAAAGGATGTTTGAAGGATAGGCTTATCAGAAAGATTTGACAATAATAAGGCACCGTATTTTTGCATTAATAGGAGAATGATATCCGGTTGGACCACATGTTCTAAAGATGATAAGTATATGTACCTTGATATTTTGGGTTTCAAGAATAGTCTAGAGACTCAACTTGATTTGATCAAACAATCTTTGAACAACTTCTATTCTTAGTTTGTTAAGAACAAAAGGAATGAGATAAATAAAACATTCACTGAGTTGTTAAGCATCTTTAGAACTGCTAAAAATAACACGGTAAAAGCATGAATTACGTCCATATTGATGATGTACACATGGACTGCAAATGGGAAAGGAAAGTAGACATGCAAGGTGAAGATTTGATCTTATTCGGTGCCAAACCAAAGTCCAATCCCAAAGGGCTTTTGAAGCCTAATAGTGGTGTTGCTAAAGGAGATGATTGTTATTTCCTGTGGAAATAACTGGATGAATGGAAGTTAAATTGTCGAGCTTATTTGGAAGATCTAAAGAAGAATACTACCAATGGTCAAGCTTCAGGTATAGGGTTAGAATTGGAGAAAACGTTGTTGCTCAGGTTGAAGGAACTCGATAACTAATTTTTCCCATAAGGCGAGATTGAGAACTTGATAAATTGTTATTACGTGCCTGCCTTTAGCGGATACATTAAGTCAATTTCTTGTCAGAAAAAGAAAGGTTTTCATTTTAATTAAATAAACAATAGTTGTTTATTCTATTTCAATGATAAGACTTATAATATTGCACAATTAGTTAACAATTTATATGTTCTAAGTTGACTCAAATCAAACATAACCCCTAGTCTTGTCGTTAAGCCATATTAATAAGAAACACATTTATGAGTTACATATAGATGAATACTTGGATAAGTTTGATTTTGAATCATACGAAAGATGCGAACTTTGTCTCATTGGCAAAATGACTAAAGCTTCTTTTACCTGATCAGGTGAAAGGGCCACCGAACGATTATGACTTATACATAATGATGTATGTGGTTGAATGCGTATGATGGCAAGGGGGGCTTATACTACTTCATAACATTTACTGATGATTTCAGTAGATATGGTTATGTGGTTCTTATGAAGAACAAATCCGATTCTTTTGAAATGTTCAAAGAATATAAGGCCGAAGTAGAAAAGAAAATAAGGGAAAATGTAAGAACCCTAAATTTTGTAATATTTTAAAACTTCAGTGAATAATAATTGGATGTGATTATGCAAAAATTTTGAGTTCACCATAAATGAATAGTGGAATCTTGAGAATCCGAGAACGTATTCTTGTTTAACGAGCGAAATAAGTGAATGCAAAAGCCGTCGAAATTCGAATATTCCCACTTATACTACGTGTTTTAGAATCCGTAAAGAATGGTGTAGAACCGGGAATACTACGTTAAATAAACATCTCATCGAGATGTTATTAAGTTCAAGAGAAAGGAATGGAAGTTATTAAAGGATTATAGGCGATAAATGAAATCCTTGCGAAACGAAACGTTCTACGGGAAAACTATCGGAATAAAATGACAAGTGCATGAACGATAATTAAATGAGGAAGTAATTGGAATCCATGCAAGTTGGCCATGCACAATCCTACACCTAGAGGTGGCCAATCGTGCGGGTTCGAACCGCACATTCGGGACCGGCTCGTACGGAAACCGTAAAATATTCGGCCCGATTCGGGCCGGTTCAAACCCGCACAACCCGCCGAAATAAGCGAACCGAATATGAATTTAATTTTAAAAAACCGGAACCGGCACTAACCCGCACGACCCGCACAGACGAAGCCCGCGTGAGCCGCACGAACTGTGCAACCCGCACAGCCCGCACAGCCCGCACGGCTGTAGCCTGTAGCCTGTAGCCTGTAGATGACTAAATGGAATCATGTCTTCCATGTGGATTATTTCAAAAGTAAAAGATAACCATGGAAGAAAAGAGGGACAAAGTTGTAATTTCACGTAGAGAGACTTTGCACACATTGAAATACAGCAGTGGGAAATGAAAAAGAAAGAAAGAAAAGGACATGAAAATCACAGTCAAAAACAGAAACTCAGGCCTAAAAACGAAGCCTACCCCCCAACCCAACAACTGCAAAACATCAATGAACAGCTTCCTTACTCATCTCTTACCTTTTCAGCAAAAACCCTCCTCACTATATTCATTTATGTCACTTTCTCTCACACCTAAATACCTGTATCCTATTCCTACCACTATTTTATTTTCCTACGACTAGGAGTGAAAAAAAAAACAACACCCACGGCCACGAAAGAGGGGTAGAAGAAGAAACAAACCATAGAAAACCTCATCATCATCCAAAAAAACAAACAACACTCCATACCATTCTCAACTATAATATCCTATCTATTCTTAATGGCACAGCTGGAGAAGAAAAACAAAATATCAGAAAAAGCAATAAAACAACAACACCAACAAAAGAAAAGACCATGTCTTGAATTTTGTCATCATGTTTCCACTTTTACCCTTCTGCAACCCCCCAAAATATTCCCACCTTGATCAATTTC
Organism: Apium graveolens; assembly: GCF_009905375.1. Lineage (NCBI taxonomy): Eukaryota > Viridiplantae > Streptophyta > Magnoliopsida > Apiales > Apiaceae > Apium > Apium graveolens. The sequence continues at coordinate 90,631,675 of NC_133654.1, forward strand.
TTGTTCCCTAAACATACAATGTAGTTGAAGTCTTTGTGGGCTTTTTGGGCTTTTGTTTTTTCCACATCAAAGCTAATTACAAGAACCTTCTCACAACCCGCACAACCCGCCTGTTCAACCCGCCAGCGAACCGCCCGCGAACCGCCAGCGAACCGCCCGCGAACCGCCCGCGAACCGCCCGCGAACCGAGCTGAATACGGGTTACCGTATGTCAGCTCAACCCAGCCCGGCCCGATTCGCTCGCCTCCCAGTGCCGGTTAAGTGTTCAATTTTTCCGGTTCCAACCCGCTTCCAACCCGGCCCGGACCGCCCGACCCGCACGGTTGGCCACCTCTACCTACACCCAACTAGTAATTATAAGTGTAACTAGTAGTTAGTCAATCAAACTAGAATAATGTTGTGAATAGTAAAGGGGGAGACAAGGAGTACATGCACCATACCTCCATATTCCTCTCATTCAACACACAATCACAAGCCATACTTCTATTATTTCTTTGTCCAAGTACACACTTTCAAGAGCCAAGCAAAAGAAAGCCATTCTCTCCATCCTTCTCCATTTCCGAATTTCCAAGAACCCCCAAGAAATAAAAATTCATAACTTAAGATCTACCCACTCAAATATCATGAAATTTTAACCGTGGCTGCTCCATATCATAGGTAAGCTTCATACCAAATTTCCGACTCAAATATTTTTTTTTTCAATTTTATAAAAATGTTTGAAGGAGATGCATAATAGTAACTCCGAATTTTACTAACTCATTTTCTTGATTTCTCTTGTTAATCTAAGGCTTGTTAGGGATAGATCAACCTTCTACAAGGTTAATACACTCCTCCTAGGTGTTTTAAGGATCTAAGAAGGTATAACTCTTCACCCTTAAAGATTTTATGGTTGGATTTTAAGGATTATTGTTATATGGTTTCAAGATTTAAGAGATTGTGAATGCTTGAGGTTTATATGTTTAAATCTTGTTAAGTTATAAAGATTATGAGATGTGGTTCTTGGATGTTACACTAGATGATGTAAAGAATGAGTAGATGAGTGATTCTTGAAGATTATATGTGTTGATGTTGGTTACGAGTAGTGGAAATGGCAAGATCTTGTTGTGGTTGTTAAGTAGTGGTCTTGTTGCACATATTCTGGTTTATGCAGAGAATTCGGCCATGAAATAATCTGTAAATTGTGAACCACTAGATATGAAAATCTAGATATTGTTTTTTAGTTTTGGTACATATAAAGAACGTCATGAGGCGATTTACGGTTTAGAAGTTATGGCCGATTTAGTGAAAAGCATTTCTGTGAGAATACAATTACGGATTGTGGAGTTGTGTGATGATTTTGGAACCCTAAAAATTATAATTTGACTATGGAAACATCATGGTAACTGGATATTACAGTAAGGAAGAAGACCCAAAAAGAATTTCATTAAAATATTAATTTTCCGATTTTATAAAATTGTTGGAACCAAAATCGCGCGGTAATGCTACACGACGCGTAGCCACTGCCTAGCAACTGCCCTGTTTTGATTAAATCTAGGAAATTTGTTTTCTAAAAAGGATAGAGTTTGTTTTTATTAAAAAGTAGAATTTATCTAGATCGTGCACGCAAAGACGTCGTGTCGATTGATTTAACGGTTTGTGTGTTATGAGCGTTTTAGTAAAACTAGCGCGAATAGTAGAACTCCACAGTCGACCGAACTTTGGAAATGTTTTCACCTATTTAAATTCATATTTTCAAATCGAAACTTTTGTGATAATTATCAAAAAACACTCAAGAAGTCCTTGAGGTGGTTTCGCATTTAAATCTTAATTTTTCGATTTATTAAAAATGCTAGCGTGCAAGTCGCGTAATAGTAATTCAATGAAAAGTCAACTATGGAAGTACTACTTTGACCGCCCGTTTTGGCCAAGTTAATAATATAATATGGAGGTGATCAAAACACGAGAGTTGTTAAGGATTGTCAGAAGAACACATAGGTGTATCGAACGAGATTTTAAATGGACAGTAACGAGGTGTGAGATGTCGTAAGTTAAATGAACCCGAGAGAGTGACGATCGGGTAGAGTGAGTCTACTTAGAATAAGTCAATCATTGGTTAACCCGACTACCGAGGTTATATTATGTCTTGGTAGAGGTTCCAGGACTGAGAGGGATACATCAAGGTAGAGCTTCGACATCAGGCAAGATTGAGATTTGATTTATAACTATAAGGGATAATCGAATATTCACTCGAGGGATATTCTATTTGATTATTTATTTATAAGTAATACCTAAGGAGTTACTAAAATATCCGAAAAATACTTAAAGAGATATTGAAAAGTTTTTAAATCAATTCACTCTATTTAAAACACATGTAACCATTTGAAGGATAATTATAAGATGTCAAATCCTGTCTTAAGTATTTAATTAAGATTTTATCAATTCATTGAACCTTATTGAGAAACATTTAGTACTTAAGGTTTTATCAATTCATTGAACCCTTCTTAAAAATGTTATGATACCGTAAATATTTAATATTCCGTACTTCTAAAAATTATTTAAAAATAGACATAGTTCCCAAGGATACTTTCTAAATTATTCAAAATACTCGGAAGAGATCAATCATCTGAAACATATCAGAACCTTAGGGAACTTAGTTTAGAAGCATAAGGGATTTGCTTCCTCGCTCAACGAAAAACAAGTGAACGATATATGTAAAACTCTACTACAGTTAAGGGTTTGAAAATGATTTTTAATTCAAAACTCCGACAACTCCCAAAGATCAATTGAATTAAAAGTGATGAATAAATCATCTTATTTGAAAGTCAACTCAGAACGATCTATTCCTTCGATAAAGGATTTTATGTAAATGATATAATCTTTTTGGGACTGAAATGTGGCCTGCCCAGCACGGAGAGGTATCGGGTAGTGACCAAGCGCGGAGCGGCGCAGTATACAGTTATATGGTCTCTGTGACCATTGACTTTCGGACTTGCACGGAAATGGGCAACCATCGTGTAATGTCTTGATAAGCCCAAAGGCGGCTAGGTTTGTATTCCTTCTACTAGTAGAGAAAATTTCGTACTCGGCTGATCACCGGTACGTGGTTTATTCCAGTATAGTCCTTTTCTTCCATTTTGGAAAATTGTTGTGCAATCTACAATAGAAGGCCGATAAGGCTGAGTTTTAAATCATGAGATACATGATGTGAATATCAAATCCAGTTTATAATTCTGGTTTGAGTAAAATCGTGAAGTTTGAAAAAGAGATGGATACAAGTATAAATTGGATATAATGTTACAGTTGATTTTGAGAATATTACAAGTTTGACAAGCATATATGTTTTCATAAATCTTTGAAAAATATGAAGTACATTATTGTTATATATATGCATACATATAAATATATATGTACCTTGCTGAGCCATAGTGCTCACCCTTGCTTTTATATATCATACCATAATAAATAGCCAGTATGCTGGAGAGAAGGCAATTGCGTGGAGAATACGTAGACTGCCCACAAACTTTTTGCAGCTTTGCTCAGGTGGACCAGAGTATGCAGATAGGATGCTGTTCGAGTGAGAAATATTCATAACATCATGTAGAGGTTATGAGTAATAGTGTGAGATCCTGGAAAGTGTATTTGATGTGTAATAACAGATGTTATTGGTTATGTATTGTTTCTAAGATTATAACTTGTATGTGTGAAGGATTGGGGTCTATGAGGTGGTTTTGTTGGATCATGGGGATTAACACATGTGACAAAGGATTGGATGGATATGTGACGACCCAGATTCCTAACCCCTGATTTGGGGGTGTTACAGAAGTGGTATTAGAGCTTTAGGTTATAAATCTTGGAAACGATAAGAGTAAAATCGGGTAGACGTAAGGATAAAAATGAATTAATGAGAACTCTCATTGAGTTCGTAGTCGGATTACTACGGAGTAGTCGCGACGGTAGTACCCCAAGGGAACATTAGCCTTAAGAGTAGAAGTATCGGTTGAGTTATTAGCAGTCGATTGAAAAGCCAGCATTAAAGGAAGAGAATGAGTTGTAGTATTCAGAGACAAGAGTGCTAAGAGTTATGTGTAAAAGAGAGTCTATCGGTTGAGCCGATAGAGTTTGTTGATGGACTACCACGAGTTATATTGAAGTATTTATGTGAAGTGTTACACGGAGACTGTTGGAATCATTTGAGATCGACAGGATGAGGAAAGGAGAAAATTGTACAGGATTTTTTTAGTAATATTGATATAGAAGTGGAGCTGGGTCTCCGAAGAAAGCGGAATGAAGACGATACCTCCAATACCATAGGTTGATTGGATAACCCGAGTCTTGCTACTCATAGCTCTTTATAGATTTCCCTTGAGGAGACATATCAGGCGAGAATCAAGATGCTTAATTCTTTTTACTATTAAGGTTATTAAGTTACCTGAATTGGTTGAAAGTATTGTTCCGACAATAAGGGCCCAATACGCGACGAGCAACGATTGTACCAAGAAGGGTATTCGCTATACCATTGAGGAATTTATGTCCTATGAGGAAGATTTTAGCGTATCCCAATACGAGCATGCTATGCGATAATATGCAATCATTTCATCCGTTAATCCATTATGGTTCAGCGCGGAAAGTGAGAATCGACAGTATAACTTCTGAAAATTTCATGCTCCTGCAATCAACGCAGCTAGCTCCGAACTACTGGAGGAGAAGACCAGGGAGTCTGACGCAGGATTCCAAGAGTGGGATCTCACTAGAAGCTACGTGTATATTCTCGGCAGGATGTCGTCCTTTGCTAACGTATCAAATCAGGCGCGTGGGCACAATATTTTGTGAGTAACTAAAGAGGAATGAAGAATATATTTGCGAAAAAGCAAGTTATTAAGCGACTTTTAAAAAAAAATGCTTAGAGACGCGAATATTGGTATATGGAATTACGAAGATGGGGAGGTGAGATCATCCCCGGGTGGGTAATGATGACGGTTAAGGATAATCAATGACCAATCATGTTGTCCACTTGCTGTCACACGATTCCCTTCAAACTATCCATCATTATGTCACATTGATAAGCTATATCAAGTAACATCGTTGATTCCTACTTTGGATTCGTAGGATAACGAACCGTTGATATTTTTCTTTAAACTGGAACTTATCTAAAGGTCTTTTATTCGATCAATATGCTTCATTCTCAAATCTTATGATTATCTTGTCTGGCTTAAGCTTATCCATATTTTTTCGATTATCCGAGTAATGTTTGATGAATTATTTTCTATCAAATTAATGAATAAATCTTGCTGGATATCGATTACTTTCTTTCATACTTGGACTCTTCCCTCGAGTTCATAAATAAGTAACAAGTTGTTATGCTCATAGATGATCAAGTGTTCAGAGATTTCTCGTGAATTCTTTTCCCCTATTCCAAAAGGGGGTTGTACATCGAACGTTGTAATCGTAATGAAACTATCAAATTGATGTTGGTATTCAAAGTTCAATTCTATTAAATGCTTTGCTGTTTACAGAGACACCTTTGGGTGTAACGCTTTTTTTGGTATGAAATATTTGATGAATGGCTATCGATTATTCCGATGCCAAGAACACTTTATTCAGAGTCTATAGTTACTCTCGCTCCAGAACTCAATGACTCTGTATTCTCAACTCGATTATCCTGGTAGCCATAACTTCTTCAATGGCTATGGTGTGGAGATGTTTGACTCACAGACTGAATTGGCTAGTTGCATATAATTTCTTGAAAAACTAGCCAATTGTTATGACTAGTTGAAATTTTAAATGATGTAAGGAAAAGTCTAGCTAGTCGTTCTACTCAGTTATTGTATATCCAAAATTAATTGAGCTAGCCATTTTGTTTAGCTAGTTGTTAATGTTTCTTGAGGGGGACTAGGTATTGTTCTACTAGTTCACCCTTCAATTTAATTGTGTAAGCAAATTTATAAGCATTTTTCATGCAAGAACACAGGATGAAATCTTAATAAGAATGTCTAGATGATATTGATATCTTGGGAATCGTTCTTCCAAGGCTGATTACCTTGTGGATAACAGGAAGTATAGATGTGAACTATTATTCTGACGTGAGATTGAAAACTCAATAATATGATTACGTGGCCGGAGTACCGTGATGAGTAAATTATTTTAGAGTGGGAATAACGTGTTTAGAATCTACGATAAGAACCTTTAGTATGATGGTAAAGGAACGTTAAGGAAAATGTTGTCGTGATCGGGGTTACACCCTTGCAAGGTTGCGACGATGTTAGTGGTTAATGAATTAGAGAACAATCAAGCCTGTGAGACCTTGAGGTAATAAATTTTCATGGTCTATTGGAAAGATGAGTAACAGATCGATGTTAGGAATAATTGACGATGAAGGAAGACCTTTGCGCGAATTATGATGAGGCATCCTAAGCATGACCTACAATAACCGCGATAAAGCTCGTGCTACAAGAAATAAAGATTTTAACTTATGAGGAGGACTATGATTATTTTTAGAATATATATATATATATATATAGTATCATAAGACACGAGGTAAAATATATAATCAAGATTAATCAAGGAATAAGATTGCGAAGTTCTCCGTAACTGAGGGAGAGCCACTGTGGTGGCTGACCCTGTAAGTAAGAAAAGGGACTTGAGATGCAAAAAAAAAAATTTCAGGACAACTTGTAAGAAGAGTTGAAAGGGGTGAAGCTGAAATTATGATAACAGAAAAGTAACTAGTAGAATTAATGGAACGCAAGAGTCGATCAAGATTGACAAAGAATCGAAGGTTATGACAAGAAGGAATAATGAGGAGTGGAAACTTATCTTGTAACAGGAAGAATTAATGTCATATTGAAACTTAAGAGAATATTGACCATGATTAAATAAGAAAAAGAATGCTGGTAGCAGAGCAAGAGAATACTCAACACGCCAGAGGATTAAGGTAGAAGATCGAAGAATTAGTGGACAAAATGAAACCAGCAAAGATTTTAATAAGTGCAAGGATTTATTTCGGTAACTTTGGAGTAAGGATTACCAAGGACCCAGTCGGTCCATGGTACTATTTGGGGTTATAATTTATAGGTTAAATAAGCCTGCTTATTATCGTATCATAAATGCGAGATCTTCCCTTGACAATTTGTTATGAAGACGAAAGAAACGATTAGCGACAAGGAACCCCAATAGTGTTTGTACCAAATAAGAACCCAAGGTTGATTCCATAATGGATTAATTTCTAGTTATTTTGTGGATAAGATCGAGTGTAAACTGCTTAAGGAACACGGATCGACAGGTAGAGTGAGGAAAACTATCGCCAACAGGAAGTTTTGTGTAGTGCACTTATTATGCAAGCATAAGAAAGAGACACCGATACCCTGACGATGGGACGCAGTGGAAAGTTGAAGAAAGTGAGGCAGAAGCACAATGGAGGACGGAGAAGGTCATCCAAACCCTTAGAAGCGACTGATGGCAACTCCCAATGCATGTGCATACGTCCAAGAGGCTAGAGAGGACACTAAATACGACAATGATAAAGACGCGTCATATTAAGCATAGTATGTTGGAATCGTTTGACGCATGTCGACCAACAGTGGAAACTAATTCAAAGGTCATCGAACGTTCAATATTCTAAAGTGCATCGATCAGTACATGCAAGATGGTGCTTCCTTCAAAACGGTGACGAGACCATGAGGTGTTTTACATGTCTATAATAAGAGGTGTTAAATCTGACGCTAAGTGTGTGATAAAAGACAAGTGCATTGAAATATGATCAGATTTTGGTATATAGATCAATCGACAGAGAGTGTATATCCGAATAGGTAAAAACTAAGAAACGAAGCATTAAGCACGAGTAATAGTGTTGTAGAGGAACCAAAGGGTGAAAGAACCATTTAAACAATAAAGGACGCGCTAATACTCCGTGCTATGGATTTTAAAGGAAGTTGGAATCACTAGCTTTAGTTATTAAAGTTATGGACGACAACAAATTTCATGCAAACATGAGAATATATCTTTACGAAGCATTTTACGGGAGAATGAGTTGTTCTTCCTTGTGTTAAAAAAAAAGGTTGGCAAACGAAGAATACTTGGACCAAGTTGATTCAACAGATCAAAGGAACTAGAGATCTTATCAAGCTAGGCTTGTCGGTGGCAGCCCAAGATAGACAAAAAGAAATATGCTAAGAATACGAAGTAGGAGACCTAGTATTGTGCAAGGTGGTTCCCTGGCAGGGGGTGATGAGAGTTGGAAGAATAGGAAATCTGAGTCTAAGGATTGTTAGATCGTTTGAGATCTTAAGAAGAATAGAGAACCTGGCTTACGAGTTAACACTAATCCAAACCCTTGACAAGTTTATAACGTATTCCACGTGTCTGTGATAAGGAATTAAAACAACGACTTCAGACGTATGATCGAATTTGAGCAGATAAACTTCAGCCAGACTTAATTTATGAGGAAGAACCGATACAGATCATAGATCGCAAGAAGCAAATGCTCCAAGGCCAAATGGTAGAGTGCATGAGAGTTTATTGAAAAGATTGATATATTAAAGAGTCGACATGGGAGCTAGAAAGCACATGCAAGAAAAGTACCCCCATCTATTTTTGGACTGATCCCGGGACGGAATCCTTTTAAGGGGGGGAGGCTGTAAGAACCCTAAATTTTGTAATATTTTAAAACTTCAGTGAATAATAATTGGATGTGATTATGCAAAAATTTTGAGTTCACCATAAATGAATAGTGGAATCTTGAGAATCTGAGAACGTATTCTTGTTTAACGAGCGAAATAAGTGAATGCAAAAGCCGTCGAAATTCGAAGATTCCCACTTATACTACGTGTTTTAGAATCCGTAAAGAATGGTGTAGAACTGGAAATACTACGTTAAATAAACATCTCATCAAGATGTTATTAAGTTCAAGAGAAAGGAATGGAAGTGATTAAAGGATTATAGGCGATAAATGAAATCCTTGCGAAACGAAACGTTCTACGGGAAAACTATCGGAATAAAACGACAAGTGCATGAACGATAATTAAATGAGGAAGTAATTGGAAGCCATGCAAGTTGGCCATGCACAATCCTACACCCAACTAGTAGTTAGAAGTATAACTAGTAGTTAATCAATCAAACTAGAATAATGTTGTGAATAGTAAAGGGGGAGACAAGGAGTACATGCACCATACCTCCATATTCCTCTCATTCAACACACAATCACAAGCCATACTTCTATTATTTCTTTGTCCAAGTGCAGTTTTTATACATATATCCACATATGTATACTTATAACCTAACACACTTTCAAGAGCCAAGCAAAAGAAAGCCATTCTCTCCATCCTTCTCCATTTCCGAATTTCCAAGAACCCCCAAGAAATAAAAATTCATAACTTAAGATCTACCCACTCAAATATCATAATATTTTAACTGTAGCTGCTACATATCATAGGTAAGCTTCATACCAAATTTCCAACTCAAATATTTTTTTTTCAATTTTATAAAAATATTTGAAGGAGATGCTGAATAGTAACTCCGAATTTTGTTAACTCGTTTTCTTGATTTCTCTTGTTAATCTAAGGCTTGTTAGGGATAGATCAACCTTCTACAAGGTTAATACACTCCTCCTAGGTGTTTTAAGGATCCAATAAGGTATAATTCTTCACCCTTAAAGATTTTATGGTTGGATTTTAAGGATTATTGTTATATGGTTTCAAGATTTAAGAGATTGTGAATGCTTGAGGTTTATATGTTTAAAACTTGTTAAGTTTTAAAGATTATGAGATGTGGTTCTTGGACGTTACACTAGATGATGTAAATAATGAGTAGATGATTGAATCTTGAAGATTATATGTGTTGATGTTGGTTACAAGTAGTGGAAATGGCAAGATCTTGTTGTGGTTGTTAAGTAGTGGACTTGTTGCACATGTTCTGGTTTGTGCAGAGAATTCGGCCATGAAATAATCTGTAAAGTGTGAACCACTAGACATGAAAATCTAGATATTATTTTGTAGTTTCGGTACATATAAATAACGTCGCGAGGCGATTTACGGTTTAGGAGTTATGACCGATTTAGTGAAAAGCATTTCTGTGAGAACACAGTTACGGATTTTGGAGTTGTGTGATGCTTTTGGAACCCTAAAAATTATAATTTGACTATGGAAAAATCATGGTAACTGGATATTACAGTAAGGAATAAGACCCAAAAATAATTTCATTAAAATATTAATTTTCCAATTTTATAAAAATATTGGAACTAAAGTCGCGCGGTAATGCTACACGATGCGTAGCCACTGCCTAGCTACTGCCCTGTTTTGATTAAATCTGGGAAATTTGTTTTCTAAAAAGAACAGAGTTGGTTTTGATTAAAAAGTATAAGTTATCTAGATCGTGCACGCAAAGACGGCGTGTCGATTGATTTAATGGTTTGTGTGTTATGAGCGTTTTAGTAAAACTACCGCGAATAGTAGAACTCCATAGTCGACCGAACTTTGGAAATGTTTTCACCTATTTAAATTCATATTTTCAAATTGAAACTTTTGTGATAATTATCAAAAAACACTCAAGAAGTCCTTGAGGTGGTTTCGCATTTAAATCTTAATTTTTCGATTTATTAAAAATGCTAGCGTGCAAGTCGCGTAATAGTAATTCAATGAAAAGTCAACTATGGAAGTACTACTTTGACCGCCCGTTTTGGCCAAGTTAATAATATAATTTGGAGATGATCAAAACACGAGAGTTGTTAAGGATTGTAAGAAGAACACATAGGTATGCCGAACGAGATTTTAAATGGACAGTAACGAGGTGTGAGATGTCATAAGTTAAATGAACCCGAGAGAGTGACGATCGGGTAGAGTGAGTCTACTTAGAATAAGTCGATCATTGGTTAACCCGACTACCGAGGTTATATTATGTCTTGGTAGAGGTTCCAGTACTGAAAGGGATACATCAAGGTAGAGCTTGGACATCAGGCAAGTTTATGAAACCCTATCACAAATTATCCATGCTATATATACTGTTGTGATATTGATGCCATGATTTACAGTTTGAAAATATATGCTTGTCTGTGATATCAATACATTCAAACTATGCGATTGCTTATGAAAACAAACTTCGTTTTATACGAGTATGAGGTATTGAAGCGAAATTTTAATATAATACAAGATAGTGGGAGTCGGAGATATTTTAAATCGATTTAATTCCGGAACGAGCCGGACGTGAAAGATTTCTATTTCAATAAACAAAGTACTTTCGCGTAACATACATATTAAGCGAACGATTGAGATTTGATTTATAACTATAAGAGATAATCGAATATTCACTCAAGGATATTCTATTTGATTATTTATTTATAAGTAATACCTAAAGAGTAACTAAAATATCTGAAAAATACTTAAAGAGATATTGAAAAGTTTTTAAATCAATTCACTCTATTTAAAACGCATGTAACCATTTGAAGGATAATTATAAGATGTCAAATCATGTCTTAAGTATTTAATTAAGATTTTATCAATTCATTGAACCTTATTGAGAAATATTTAGTACTTAAGGTTTTATCAATTCATTGAACCCTTCTTAAAAATGTTATGAGACCGTAAATATTTAATATTCCGTACTTCTAAAAATCATTTAAAAATAGACATAGTTCCCAAGGATACTTTCTAAATTATTCAAAATACTCGGAAGAGATCAATCATCTGAAACCTATCAGAACCTTAGGGAACTTAGTCTAGAAGCATAAGGGTTTTGCTTCCTCGCTTAATGAAAAACAAGTGAACAATATATGTAAAACTCTACTACAATTAAGGGTTTGAAAATGATTTTAAATTCAAAACTCCGACAACTCCCAAAGATCAATTGAATTAAAAGTGATTAATAAATCATCTTATTTAAAGGTCAACTCAGAACGATCTATTCCTTCGATAAAGGATTTTATGTAAATGATATAATTGTTTTGGGACTGGAATGTGGCCTGTCCGGCACGAAGAGGTATCGGGTAGTGACCAAGCGCGGAGCGGCGCAGTATACAGTTATATGGTCTCTGTGACCATTGACTTTCGGACTTGCACGGAAATGGGCAACCATCGTGTAATGTCTTGATAAGCCCAAAGGCGGCTAGGTTTGTATTCCTTCTACTAGTAGAGAAAATTTCGTACTCGGCTGATCACCGGTACGTGGTTTATTCCAGTATAATCCCTTTCTTGCATTTTGGAAAATTGTTGTGCAATCTACAACAGAAGGCCGATAAGGCTGAGTTTTAAATCATGAGATACATGATGTGAATATCAAATCCAGTTTATAATTCGGGTTCGAGTAAAATCTTGAAGTTTGAAAAAGAGATGGATACAAGTATAAATTGGATATAATGTTACAGTTGATTTTGAGAATATTACAAGTTTGACAAGCATATATGTTTCAGAAATCTTTGAAAAATATGAATTACATTATTGTTATATATATATATGCATACATATATATATATATATGTACCTTGCTGAGCCATAGTGCTCACTCTTGCTTTTATATATCATATCACAACAGATAGCCAGTATGCTGGAGAGAAGGCAATTGCGTGGAGAATACGTAGACTGCCCACAAACTTTTTGCAGCTTTGCTCAGGTGGACCAGAGTATGCAGATAGGATGTTGTTCGAGTTAGAAATATTCATAACTTCATGTAGAGGTTATGAGTATTAGTGTGAGATCCTGGAAAGTGTATTTGATGTGTATTAACATATGTTATTGGTTATGTATTGTTTCTAAGATTATAACTTGTATGTGTGAAGGATTGGGGTCTATGAGGTGGTTTTGTTGGATCATGAGGTTAACACATGTGACAAAGGATTGGATGGATATGTGACGACCCAGATTCCTAACCCCGAATTTGGGGTGTTACAGAAAAGTATAAAAGTTTTACGATCAGATCGTGGAGGAGAATACTTAAACCTCAATTTTAAGAGTTTTTTGAAGGAGTGTGATAGTGTATCATAACTTACTCCTTCTGGAATACCTCAATAGAATAGAGATTCTGAGAGGAGAAATTGTACCTTGTTGGACATAGTGCGATCGATGATGAGTCAAGCGGATCTTCATTCAGTTTCTAGGGTTATGCTCTAGAAACGGCTGCATATACACTTAACCAAGTTCCGACTAAAGCGGTTAAAAATACTCCATATGAGATATATAATCCTTTCGAGAATAAAGTGTTTGTTACTCGGGCCGCTATATTTTAGAGGGATAACTACTTTCTAAGAAAATCAGTGGGAGGATAATACATCTCAATGAAGATCGAGAACCACATGATAACATTGAACCAGAGTTGGAATAAGATCAGGATGTACATCAAAATTTTGAAAGTAATCCTGAGGAAACACAGGTTATTCGTAGATCTAGTAGGATTCACCATGAGTCCGGGAGAAATTATGGATTTCTTTTGACCTAAGATGGTGATGTGATGCTTACGGATAAGGATAAGCCTCACACCTACCAAGATGCTATGAACGGTCTAGACTCCGAGAGATGGCTAGAGGCCAAGAAATCCGTGATGGAATCCATGTATCAAAATAAAGTATTGACTTTAGTTGATCCACTCGAAGGGTAAAACCTATAGGGTGCAAGTGGGTTTTCAAGTAGAAAACTGACATGGATGGTAAAATACAGACCTATAAGGTGCGACTAGTGGCAAAAGGTTTCAAACAAATTCATGGTATAGACTATGAAGAGACTTTTTCACTAGTTACTATGGTCAAGTCCATCAGGATTTTGTTAGCAATAGTTGCTTACTTTGACTATGAGATTTGGCAAATGGATGTCAAAACTGCTTTCTTATATGGGAGCCTTGAACATGATATATATATAATACAACCTGAGAGTTTTGTCGATCCAAAGTTTGCTAAGATAGTTTGTAAGTTGCTTCTATCTATATATAGATTGAAGCAAGCCTCAAGGAGAATGAATATTCATTTTGATGAAACAGTCAAAGAGTCTGGCTTTATTCAAAATGAAGATGAACCATGTGTTTACAAAAAGGTTAGTGGGAGCCATGTGATATTCCTAGTATTATATGTAGATGACATATAATAGATATGGAATGACATACCTTCTCTACAGGCTGTTAAGACTTGGTTGAGAAATAGTTTCTCGGTGAAAGACTTAGGCGATGCTACCTATATATTAGGGATCAAGATCTATAGAGATAAATTGAAAAGATTAATCGACCTAGTCGGAGTACATACATTGATAAAGTATTAAATCATTTTATGATGCAAGAGACAAATAAAGGATATGTTTTAATGTCTCATGGGATAGTGATCTCAAAAGATAATTGCCCCCTAAATTATTAGATGATAAGGGCCGTTTGAGAAGATACGTCAGCAATTGGATCTATAATGTGTATAATGATATGTATTTATCTTGATGTTTCGTATACTTTGAGTATGACGATCAGATACTAGTCTAATCCAGGTGAGGGCCACTTGATAGTTTTCAAGAATATTCTTAAGTACTTAAAGAGGACTAAAGATTTATTTTTTGTGTATGGAGAAGATAGGGAACTGGTTGTAAAGGGTTACACTGATACTAGTTTCTGAACCTAATTTTTGGACAGACAAGGATGATTACGAGTTTATGTCTGATTTGCGTTCTTTCTAAATATAATTGATGTTAGCTTAAATAGTTCACAGCAAGAACATTGATGATTCTATGGAAGCCGAATATATTGATATTTTTTTGAAACAGCCATGGAGACTGTTTAGGCATGTCCTTAGGCAATAACGCCTTATTAATGAGATTAATGATTAAGGAGATATAAATTTAAAGTGCATAGTAATGATAGTGTTGCAGACCCACTGACTAAGGCTTTGTCGCAGCAGAAGTACGATGGTCATACTAGTTCCATGAGTATTAGATACATGGGTGATTGACTCTAGTGCAAGTGGGAGATTGTTAGTGTTTGTTCCCTAGAGACAGCACTATGATGTTTTAGTTTAAGACATTAGGATTGTTAATGTTTATGTTCTATCGATTTTTCTCTTTATAATTTATTAATTCTTAATTTATTGCGATATAAATGTTAGATTAATAAATGTCCTTGGAATATGATATGCAATTCTATATCTCTAAGTACGTGACTTGGAAATGAGATTATGAGAATAGTATCAATATTCCTAAAGGTCCCTAGTCGAGTATTATTATTAAGGGACAATAATAATGCATTAAAAATGGTGTGTTTATTGACTGATGATCACATCTCGTTGATCATAGGTATAGTGATACTAAAGTTAAAAACACAGGCATATGTATATATACATGGTACTGGACAGACCCAATGTGAGATTCTACATGTCTGTTATGTCATAAGTAATTCTCACAGTGATATAATGATGTAATGGTCCTTAGACCTGAAGTCATTATATTTCTATACGAGAATTAATATACATTGATTCCATTAAAAGTTATCCTTGACCGGATAATGATAAAAGTGGACATTGGGTATATTATGAATCTTATGAGAAATATAAATGATCTAGATGAGATTTAACCCTCCTATTTTAGGAGTGATATTATTGGCCTCTTGTGTGAGCTAGACTATGATATGGGTGGCCACGCTCAAATGTTGATTTGATATGATAGTCTACTCATTGATCAAGGAAATTTGGATTAAACTATGATGAGGATGACACATTACATGCCTCTAGTTTAATCTATAATATGTGGTTAAAGGGATTATATTATATTGTACATTATTCACGAAAGGTTTAATCGACCACCGATTCAATTATTATTACTTGGGTAGCAATGATGTATTACTAGATGCCGCTCATTGTTTACGATTTTAAATTATATTTAAAATTCGTTGCCAATGTAATAATAACGTATAGGGTCACACACAAAGAATGCTTGAAGAATTATTTAATTTAAATTGGATTTAAATTTAATTAAAGTAATTTGAATTATTTATAATATTAATTAAGTTTGACTTAATTAATTAGATAAATAATGATATTCAAATTTACTAATATAAATTATGAAATTATTTGTTAAATAATTAAGTGAGACTTAATTATAATAGAAATAGGAATTTTGAAATAATAACTCCTAATTAGTTAAGAGTTATAATTCATTTTTCTACTCTCTATATAATATCTCTTGTGTGGCTGATTTCGTAAGAAAGACTTTTACTAAAACCCTAGCCACCAAGAGAGAAGATGGAGAGAGCAAAAAGAAACGGGTTTATGCTAGTACACATCCAATCCTTGATTTCAAGCATTCATGTGGATACCGATAGAGCGTAGATCGCGCGAGCGGGATGCGTGGTGATTGAACAAGCTTTGGATCTCCATTAGTCAACCAATTGGTAAAGCTTCTTAAGGTAAACAAATTGATCTACGAATAAAATATATGTTTTTTGCAGGGATCCTGCGATGGGTTTCGAAAATTCTGATTTTTCACATTTTTAATTACTGTTTCCGTTGCATTTATGTGCTCAAAACCCAATAAGGAGCACCGGAGTTTGTGTCATCCTGATGACTCATTGGCTTTTGTAAAGTGAATGCATCATGTCCCTCTTCAACTATTTCCTATTTCGGCTTCAGTTTTTGTTGAGAAAGATAAGTTTTGACCAACTTCCTTTTCCTTGGTCTAGGGCTTGAACTATCAGCATTTACAGCATCAGTATTTGTTGTGCCCTGTGTAGTTGATAGAACAACTGAAGTTTGAGCAGAATCAATATTTATTTCTTGAACTTGGATGATAAGAGAGAAGAGTCCTCATCATCAGATTCTGACTCTGCTAGCACAAGCTTTCTCTTGACAAATTCTGAAGGTTGAGAAGAATGAGAAGCTTGTACTGTAGACCCACCCTGAGCTACATCAGTTTTTGTAAATGGTGTTTTTTGAGAAGTCTTAAGTCCTGATGTTTGAGGAGCATCAGACTTTGTCGACTTCTTTCTTTTTACAACAGGTGCCTTTTGGGAGACAACTGTGGTGGTTTGTGTTGGTGGTTTTGTTTTTTAGTTGTGTGCTTGGGTTACTTACAGGGGGGTTCTCATCAGTTATTTCCTATAACTTAGCACTCTGCAGATTTTGCAGACCATATGTCTCAGGCATTCTTGTAATGAGCAAGTTCCTGTCAAATAGAGGTAACCTAAGAGCAGGTAGATCAGTTCTTTCTTTATCCTTGTTAATGAGATCAAAAAATGCTCTTTTAGTCAGTTTAAAAACTGATATGATCTCATCATTAAGGATAGAGACATTAGGAAAACAAAAAATGAAAATAAGCTGACAAAATCTAGTATAATATATTGTGTTAGGATCAGATTTTATTATATCACCTATGAAACATAATAGAATTCTACCAAAATCATAATTCCTAGAGTGAATCAGAGAATAACCAATTTTTCTGAGACATCATGGGTAGGGAATCTAAATTTGTGCATTTATCGTTGAATGCCCCGATAATAGTATCAAAGAAGAAATTCCATTCCTTCATTAGCCCAGGCCTCTTGAGCTGTTCCAATTTCTTTAACTCCTTGTCATACCCAATTTGAGTGAGAAATCTCCTCATCTTATCATCATCATCCATAGAGCCATTATAGGAATCGTGGTTAGGAATTTGAAGAGCACTCCTAACTGTTGCAGGACTCACAACCCTAGTTTCTCCATTGTGCTCAAAAGTAATACTTGAAGTTCCACCATTAGATCCACCATCATCAAACACTCTAGTTCTCCAGAAAGCAAGAACTTGAGTACCAGAAATCACAGTGTGATTTCTAAGTGCATATCCCACTCCACTCGAAGCTAAGAAATCCCGAAAGATGTGTAAATAAAACCAGCATAGTTATTTTTCACAAATTTAGCTCTATTGTAAATGAATGGTTTTCTTGCAACTGGTGAATTCATCTTGAACTGTGTAAGAAAAAGCTCAAAAACTGATTAGGGTATCAGAGTTTAAGCGAGAGAGAAGAAGAATTAAGAGAGTAAAAAGAGTTTGATTAGAGATAAAGTGATATTTTAAAATCAAAAATTGATTTTGTTTAACTCTGTACTCTACTACTCATAAATGGTTCACATTAGTGGGACACATGGCAAGATGTTATTGCTCAGAAAAACAATCATGGAACAAATAATAATGAGCAGTAAAAACATGCACGGTTACATAAGGTAATGTGTTGTATGTACTGAAACGTTTTTCCTGAACTTACTCCACTAACTATGCCTTTCTAATCATTTGCACAAAATCACCCACTAAACTACATCTCAGTAATTTAATTAAAATACTGCTTTTAATATATTCCGAATAAATTCAGAAATTATCAATGTTTAATAGTCAATCAGAGTTTGACCATTATTAGTATTTAATCAACTACTGTCAGAGTTTATTAATCAACACATATGTTTGACTGATATCAATACTTAACTACATCATCAGAGTTTATCATGCAATTACTCTCACAATTTAAACATCAGGATTTAACACTCTATTTGAAATTCAAGTAATAAATAGCATGAATACATGGCATCAGTGTTTAACACAGTTATCAGGATTTAAGAAATATTGATACATAGAAAAAGATACCAAACTCTGAACTCATTTTTCTGTTACAGAACATAACTAATTCATCAGTATTTGAGAACTATCCTGAGATCATTCCCAACTCATTCACCAATCTTGTAAATGTGTCTTCACAAAATGGTTTGGTGAAGATATCTGCTAATTGATGATTGATAGGCACAAAGTACAATTCCATTGTACCTTCCATCACATGTTCCATTATGAAACGGTACCTTATGATGATGTGCTTTGTCATATAATGCTATACTTGATTTTAGGCCATTGTAATAGCATTTTGATTATCACAATATATAGGAATTTTATAATACTCTAACCCATAATCCAGTAACTGATTCTTCATCCAAAAAATTTAAGCACAACAACTTCCTGCAGTAATGTACTCAGCTTCTGCAGTTGAAGTCGAAATTGACTTTAATTTCTTGCTAAACCAAGAAACCAATCTACCACCGAGAAATTGCCATCTTCATGAAGTGCTTTTCCTTTCTATTTTACATTCTGTAAAATCAGGATCTGAATATCCAATTAGCTTAAAATCTGAATCTCTAGGATACCATAATCCAAGATTCATGGTGCCTTTGAGATATTTGAAAATTCTTTTCACAGCTAACAGATGTGGTTCCCTTGGATCAGCTTGGAACCTTGCACACAGACATGTAGCATACATGATATCAGGTCTACTAGCAGCCAATTACAGGAGTGAGCCAATCATACCTATGTAGTTAGTTATATCTACTAATGAGCCAGTATTTAAATTTAACTTGGCTGCAGTGGTCATGGAAGTTGTTGTAGTTGAACTAGGGGTGTACACGGTTCAGGTTGGTCGGATTACGAGATTTTATCAACCCAACCCGACGTAATCGGGTTTGTAAATTTTCAAACCAACCAATAAAATACAAATTTATAATCCAACCCATTTAAGGTACTTCTGTTCGGATTGGTTCGAATCGATTTGTTCGGGTTAATAAATAAATATTTTTTTATCGAACATTAAATAAACTGAAAATAAAAGTCATGCAACAATGTAAAACTAAACCCTCAAGCATGAACGAGGCATATAATAGAGAAACAGACTACCACAAATAAGTTAAGTGTCGAACTAATGTACAAAAAATGTAACTAACTTCTGGGGCAACCTTTAGACCTAAGGCTGAGTGGGGGACTACTATTAGATAAACGGGCTATGTATTGTAATGGGTCGAAGAGGTGTATGGAAAATAATAACATCTTAGTGAATATATAATTTTTAATCGGGTTGGATTGGTTCGATTTGAATAAATGAAAACCCATACCCAATCCATTTAAATCGGATTTATTGTTTTCCAATCCAAATATGTCGTTTTAAAAAATTTCGGTTTGGATCGGGTAAAATAAGCTCGATTTGGTTCGGTTTGGTCTGTTTAACCCGAACCATGTACACCCCTAAATTGAACTGTCTCGCATCCCAAATCTTTTAAGTAAATTTCTGGTAGATTTTGCTTGATTGATGAAGATCCCTTCTTCAATCTTCTTGACTTGTAACCCCAAAAAATAACTCAATTATCCCATCATGCTCATTTGATATCTAAATTACATTATTTTGGAAAACCTCTCACAAAGTTTATCATTACTAGAGCCAAAAATGATATCATCAACATATATCTGAACTAACAACAAGTCCTTACCATGGTACTTATAAAATAGAGTTTTATCAATGGTACCTCTTTTGAAACCATTTTCCAATAAGAATTGAGTGAGTGTTTCATACCAGGCTCCTGGAGCTTGCTTTAGTTTATAGAGTGCTTCATCCAACTTGTAGACATGATTTGAATATTTTGGATCAATGAACCCTGAAGGTTGTTCAACATAAACTTCCTCATCAAGTTCACCATTTAGAAATTCACTCTTCACATCCATTTGGAACACCTTGAATTTCATGTGAGCAACATAGGCCAGAAAAATTCGGATGGTCTCAAGCCTTGCAACTAGAGCAAAAGTTTCATCATAATCAATGTCTTCATATTGTGAGTAACCCTTTGCAACCAGCCTTACTATATTCCTTATAATAAAGCAAGGAATATGTTTTGGATATTTTTAAGGCTTTTTGAATGTTTGTTACTAGGTTAACAAAGCAGATTAGAAATGCAGTAATATTATGTTAGCTGAAATAAAACAGTGCACACAATATTTCAAAACTCACTTAATTTTGTATTAAAATCAAGCTAGTGTTTTGCTACAAATCCTGGAATCTTTATAAGTAAAGAACTCAGCTTCTTCCTTGAGAGAGTTACAAGAAAAACTAAATATGTTTGATATTTTTTTGTAAAATAAAGGACCATTGTTTACTTTATAGATTAGTAAACACAGTGTGACGCCCTCCAAACCCGGGTCAGAAGTTTGGGGTTCACAACACACGTATAAACTCAATATATAAACCTGTTTATGAATATAATATATGCAATGACCCTACTTACCATAACCACGGATCGTAATAGGTTAAAGTATGCACACAAGCCACAACCTTATTTATATTACAAACGTACCAAATCCCAACTAGTTTAACTTATGTCTGGAATTAAAAACATTCTTACAACTTTCAAATCAACATTAAGACAATAGTCTTCTGCTAGCTTATTCCGTTTCAACCTGAAAACCTAGCTCGCACACTTTTTTGGGGATCCTCGCTACCAATAGTTTCCTTTTTAACTGAAAAAGAACATAAAAAGATTTGCAAGAGTGAGCTAACTAGCTCAGCAAGTCATAATGACAACACTGAGATTAAACAATGATCAATTGAAATGATATAAAGAATCAATTTTCTTGATAAACAATGATTAGAATTGGATATTCACTTTTATTTTAAAAACCAAGGTCAGGTTGTTGATCAATCACACACTAACCCCGAGCAAGGCACACAACGCTGCTCTATATATTGGATCCAAGGCACACATTGTCCTAACATGACCACGAATCTGGTCTGACCATGAATCTAGTCCACATTTAAAATATTCCAATTTTATAATAACAACATGATTAACAATATAAATTAATAAGAAGAATCATAAGCAATATTCATCTCGAAGCATAGGGTGATACCATGAAGGTATAATAAGGTAAATATCAAGATTGGCTTCAAGCATGGGAAAGAATCAGATAATAGAAGAACAAAGGTTTAATGGTTACAAGTATCGGTCTTCTGTTGTACAAGGTATGAAGGTTTGCATGTTAATCAATTCCGTTACAGTGATATGTGTATGGTATACATGTATTTGTGGAGTAGTATCATTTATATGTAATTTGTACCTGGGGATTCAACAATAAATGGTTTACAAAGAATAAGGCTTACGGCTCAAAGAGCAATAAGAAGAATTAGGGTTAGAGTTAAGTATTTCAAAGCACTTGCAATATAAAATAATAACTATCCGGGAATACTTAATAATATATATGAAGAAATTTTGGAAATACTTGCAGTATAACAAGAATGAATGAAAATACTTGCCTTATCTCAATCCGCTTTTACTTTACTTGTACTTGTCTATTGATTCTCACTCACTGACCACTTGCTTTCCCTTTCTACGTCTCGCTTCTTCTGTTAGACATCACAAGTATTTATCAATCCTTATTCTCATCTCATTCTATTCATTACAAGCTTCTATCTACCCTTCGTTTCACCCAAATCCGACTTACGGATTGAAAGTTACCACAAAAACCGTCAAATAATATCATATAAGCTTATTACACATCAATCAGATCACATATACAACATAGCACGTAAGATATTCGATAAAAATAACTTTTCAAAGAATATTCAGGTTTAAAATGATTTTCCCGATATTTAATACGAATTTTTGAATATTTTTTGGAATTAAAATGGGTCAACGAATCATTTTATAAATAATTACGAGGTTCGAGTACTCGAATCTGACTTTAAATCATTTAATAATAATTATCGAGCCTTGAAAATAATTTAATATAATATTCTAAAGCTCGAAACTATTTTTCAGAATTTTTAAATCAAAAGAAATAATTAAATCTAATTAAATAATCAATTAAAATTAATTAATAACTAATTAAATCAATTAATCAATTAATATTTAAATTAATTGACTAATTAAATAATTAATTATCAACTAAAATTAATTAATTAAATAATTTAGATTTATTTTTGAATTAAAAATAATTTTTAGAATTAAAAATAATGAATTTTAGAATTTTAAATAATTAAAATCAATTTTCTGAAAATAAAATAAACATAAATATAATTTTTGGAAATATTTAAAACAGAAATCCTGTTTTTGTAAAATATTAAAACAGGAATATTGATTTTATAAACTAGGAGAAACTTCGGGGGTTAAATTGCAATTTAACCACCCCGTCGTCTTCTCAGGTGAACCTCGCAGGTCGGTCGCCATTAACGGCGACCACCGAGCTTTTCCGGTGACTGAAAATTAACTCGAAAACGAGCCAAATAATCAGGGGATGCTGGTCTTGCTTCCAGGATCGTGAATATGGCCACAAATCGATCAAACAAACAAGGAATAACTCAGAAATCTCGCCAGAAAAATACGCCGACGTTCAGCCCGATTTTCCGATGTACTATCTATGGTTACCCTTCGTTCATCATATATATATATATCAATCAATTCGTTTTTCAATGATCTATTCATTAGTTCAATCAATTTAAGCTAATAACCCTTACAACAAAAACGCCTAAATATCAATTAAGAACAATCATACTATCTAAACCATAATTTTATTAATTTGAGAATCAAACTCAATTTTTCATATGTTATTGAACTCCAAATTCAACATATAATATACCATAATGATCAGGAAAAATTATCTACAAGATACAATCATCAAATTACACAAACAACATCAAAATCAAAAATTCATATTTTAATCATAATTAAATTCGAATTAAAATAAATATATATGAAAATACCTTTGATTTCTGCAATGAAACAAGTTGTAGATTCTAAAAGTACTTTTCACGAGCTTCGATTCGGATACTCACAACTTGATTTCGATTTCGATAGCACCTTCATTTTTAGGTTTGATTTTGAAGAACGCGACGAATATTCGAGTTTTTCTCTGTAAATTATATAATTTAACTATTTGTTTATGATTATATGTATAAAATCAAATAAGATAAAGGCTATTTATACTTACGTAATATTAGTACCCCGTTGGATCATATCGGATACAAAAATAGATTACTTAGCCGCTAAGTAACAATAAAAATGATCCAATTTAGTACCAGTTTAAGATAATTATCAAAACCGGGCTTCTTATTATAAACCCTATAAGAAAATAATATAATAGTCTAATCAAAATATCCCGTCTCTCGAGAATACGGGTTTTATCGATTTACCGAAACGAATATCGTATCGAAAATTTTGCCCCGGGATCCGTACGGGTTAAACCGTACTCCGGATCGAAAAAGTCAAAACAAGGAAAATGCTCGAAATAATCCAATTAGGTTAGGAAGCAGTTTTCCCGAGACTTTCAGGTTGTAAAAACATAAAAATGGTTGAAGTTGGACGATTCCTGGTTATATAAAATAGTTTATAATTACTCAGAAAAATATTTATTAAATCCATAAATTCTTTATAAAATCATATAACAACCTATAAATTATCGGAAATATATCAAAATTATCTATACTTTATTTTGGACATATAAAAATTAAAATACTCAAATTTTATCGCATATAAACATCTAAATATCAATACCAATCATCAGATAATTCACCAAAATTCACATAATAATCACATAATAAATATTTATTGATAAAAATAATTACACGATATATCCCAGATATTACATACAGGTTTACACAACATGCAATAAGATGTACTAAACCCTACTTTAAGTTATCTCTAAAGCTTTCCATTTCTGACTTAGTGTATCTTTACAAATCGTGTACGTTTGTGACTTTCCTTTGTCAGTTAATCTTGGCCTTTGATCTTGTACTCTTCAAGTTGCTTTTGTAGACTTGTCAATTTAATTGACTGGATCATTTATTGATTGATAATCTTGAATATTTAACTAGTCTGCATTATGTACTTGAGGTTCATATCGAGATCTTTAGTTTGTTGTATCGAGAACTGACATCTCGATAAGTATATAATGGCTTATCGAGATCTCTTAGTTCTCTATAAGTGTCTTTGACTAGTCGAGGTCTCTTAGTTCTCTATAAGTGAACTTGGCTTGTCGAGGTCTCCAAATTTCTGCATGTAGAAATGACTTATCGATATCTCCGACATCTCTATAAGCATTTTGACTTATCGATATCTCTGAGATCTCTAATGAGAAAATTGACTTGTCGATATCTCCAATCTTCATATCTTCATTTTGACTTGTCGATATCTCTGAGTTCTCTGATGTAGAAATGACTTGTCGATATCTCTGAGATCTCTATATACATTTTGACTTGTAGATATCTCTGAGATCTCTAATGATAATTTGACTTATCGATATCTCCAATCTTCATATCTTCATTTGGCTTGTCAATATTTCAGAGACTTCTCTATTATCTATTTTGGACTTCTCGATAAGTCATTCTGGAGTTGTTGAATGACTTCTCTATATGACATGATTGGTGACTTGTAGATATCTTGACTTAGAACATTTTTCCTAAAATAGATTTATTTAACTCCAAGCTTCTTCATAATTCTTCCGAGGCATGATCTTCTTGATCTTCTTCCATAGTTTATTCTTAGGCTTGAGACTATTTATAGAAAAATACTCCAGTCTAATCTTTCACATTTTTACAGACTCAAGTAATACAATACAAAATACAAATTTAAATTATCATACAACTAATTCTTAGGACTGTCATTTTGACTTAGTCTATTTATGATACATGCATTTCTTGCACAACAATCTCCCCCAATTTGTAAGAAGATTGCTTATCACAAATTCATGCCTGGTAACAAGACTAACCCCAAGTTACAATGAGCAATAAAAGATTACATAAAAATTGACAGAAATACAAGTTCAACTTTTATACATTGAGTGATTACATGAGTTTGATAAGTAAATTCATTACATGAAATCCTCATAGCCTGGTTCCTTTCTAATAAGGTCCTTAAGATTTACTAGCACTTGAAGTTCCTCTATGATTTCAGTTCCTCTTAGAGCTTCCACAAGCTTGAGCCACTCATCTGATGAATAACCATTCAAGTAACCAACTATGAATCTTGAGAATCTGCCAGCCTTTATGTTCAGAAAGTGTCCGTCCTTAGAAATTCTGCTCATCCCCTTTGCCTTGAGCTTATTTGATCTTTGTTCAAGTCTTGTAATTTCTTCTGCATACTTTCTATCTTTTTCTTCCTTTCAGCCTTTGCTTTTGTATTTCTTTCATCCCTTTCTCTCACCCATACACACAACACAGCCTTCCAGACCCTTGTAATTGTGTCCTTGTCCTTCATCAAGCTAATCTCTCTTTTGAGTTCTGTGGTTGAAAGTGTAACCATTAAGTTACTTCCAAATAGAGTAAAGGTACCACCCTGGTAATATATTCTGACTTTTGTGTAAGATACAACCCAGACTTTAACTATTTCTTCAGCTAATTGTTGAAAGTAGTCATCTTCTGTGATGCACCAATTTATTGGCAGAAAATTAGTTTGATTAAAACAGTTCCAGGCATCCCTCTCAGTAACTTACATTTTTTTGGTTTTCTTCCAATAGATTTGAAATGAATTTTGTTTGGTGGCTTGAATGAGGGTAGGTTTGTGATTTTCTTCAAGGTGGATTGGCTAAATGTGATTGGTATTTTGAGTAGGGTATTTGCAGTTGGCTTGTACAAATATTTGGGCTTAGGGGTCAAAGATAATTGAATATTTGATCTTGTAGGTTTAGTGGCTTGAGAAAGTTGGACTTGAATCGATTGGACATTTTTCTTTGATCATTCACCATATTTCCTCTTCTTTCTTCTTCTTTCATATCCCCTTTTGTTATCATCTCTCTTCTTTTCTTCTACTTTGCTACCAGTTGCTTTGGAAGAATGACTTGGATTTGAGCCATAAGTTTTTTGCTCATCATGCTTCTGCTCACTATCATCCTTGTCATCTTTTAAGTTGAATTGTGAGTTTGGCAACATGGTATCAACATTTTGAAGATATCTTCCCAAGATTCTGATCATCTTCTCAGCTTCAATTTTCTTGTTCTTCTTGGACTTTAGATCAGTTTCAAGGGTCATTATCAATCTCACATTTCCTCCTACACAATTTTTAGGAACTATGAAGAACTTGCACTTTTTAGTTTATGAACAGATGTATGCCACCCCTTGCTTGGATGAAGATAGGCTTCAGGAAAAGCAGTTATCTGAGCTTGATTGAGTTCTCTGAGCAGTTGGGTGTCCTCTGGAATTACTGGTGTTATATATGTTTGTGATGTCATGTCTAATCTGATTTTTTTAGTTCCATATCTTATTATCAGAATATCAGAACTTAACTGGAAATCAGAACTTACTGAAGATAGGAAGTTATCAGAACTTAAGGCGTCAGAACTTATATCAGAACTTAAGGGTGGATACACTTCAGGGATGAAAAGCAGCTGATTTACAGGAGAGGATCTGGATTAAACAAGTAAAGATATGCATGAAGAATTGGACATCTATAGGACTGCAGTAGATAATATCTGGTTGATATATTTTTGGAAGAGATATATTTCATATCAATTAGAAGATATCTTGTAACTGTGTATTATATAAACACAGATTAGGGTTTACACTATAAGTGTTATCATTCACAAGAATATTATTCATTGTAACCCTAACAGCTCTTAGTGATATCATACATCACTGAGAGAGTAGATTAAACCTACTGTAACAAAGTTTGATATATTAAATAAACTTGTTTTCTGTTACATACTTGTGTTTATAATCGAATTGATTGTAGATACTATATTCAACCCCCTTCTATAGTATCATTGAGGCCTAACAAGTGGTATCAGAGCCAATCTGTTAAGCTTACAAACAGTTAAGATCCAAACAAACAATCAATCATGTTTGATCAAGAAAAAATACCAGACCCTCAAGAACCTGCAAAGGTTCAACCCATTCAAAACACCAGTAGATATGAAACCATCAGGGTTCCTCTGCTCAGGGTGTCTAAGTACCCTGTATGGAGTGTGAAGATGGTCATGTTTCTGGAAGCTACATATCCAGAATATTTAGACAGAATTTATGATGGTCCACACAAGCCCACAAAGCTTTCTGTTACAGTTGGGAATGAGCCACATAGGATGATTCCCAAAGAAAAGAGAGAATACACCACTGAAGACATCTCTTCACTAGGCAAGGATGCAAAAGTAAGACACTTGCTTCATAGTGCACTTGACAATGTCATGTCAAACAGGGTGATTCCATGTAAGACTGTAAAAGAAATTTGGGATGCATTGGAAGTGAGATGTCAATGAACCAATGCCATCAAAAAAAATAGGAAGACAATACTCACACATGAGTATGAACACTTTGACTCAAAATCTGATGAGTCACTAACTGAGACATATGAAAGATTCACAAAGCTGTTGAATGATCTGTCACTAGTGGATAAGGAATATGATATAGAAGATTAAAATCTGAAATTCCTACTAGCTCTTCCTGAAAAGTGGGATTTGAAAGATACTACAATAAGAGACAACTATGAACTTGCTGATATGTCTCTTGAT
Organism: Apium graveolens; assembly: GCF_009905375.1. Taxonomy (NCBI): domain Eukaryota; kingdom Viridiplantae; phylum Streptophyta; class Magnoliopsida; order Apiales; family Apiaceae; genus Apium; species Apium graveolens. The sequence goes on from NC_133654.1 coordinate 90,659,853, forward strand.
GAAATCTATGAGATGCTCAAGACTCATGAACTAGAGATGGAGAAAAGAAAGAAGAGGCATGGAGGGAAGTCTAAGACAGTTGTTTTAAAGGATGAAGAAAAGCCAATTGTCTCTAAGAAGGCAAAAGGAAAGGCTCTCATCATACAGTTTGATTCAGAGTCATCAGATTCTGATGATGATGATTCAGAACCTGAAAATTTATCTAAAGTGGTTGTTGATGCAGAGATGATGCAACTATGTGATCTTATGGTGAAGGGTATCACAAAGATAACCTACAAGAAATTCAGAAAGGGTGAGAAGTTTTCCAGAAAAGGTGGAAGTCCTGACAAGAAAGGGTTCAGAAAGACTGAAGGCAAAGGAGGAAAGTCTGACAGAGGAGACAACTCAAATGTCAAATGCTACAATTGTGGTGAAAGAGGCCACATCTCTCCTGATTGCAAGAAAGGAAAAGGTGATAAAGGCCAGGCACTTATCACAAAGAAGAAAAACTGGGCAGACACTTCAGAATCTGAAGAAGAGGTGAACTATTTCTTAATGGGAAATGCTGCTAGCAGTTCTGATGCTGCTAAACTAGAGGTACCTCTATCAACTCTTGCTTTTGATACATAAAATATTATTGAGTTGAGATTATTTCTAGAAAAATATTTATATTAGCTATAGAGATCAAACTTTAAAGAATGAAAGATTAAAATCTGAAAATCTAAAGTACAAAAATAGAAATAGCTATCTTGAAGAAGAGTTAGTCAAGATGAACACTATTCAGACAGAGAGAGATAATGCTGTGGATGTTAAGAATGAATTGCTTAAATAGAATGATTATCTAAAAACTGAATTAGAAAAAGAAAGAGAAATCATCAGGACTTGGACTAACTCAGGCAAAAACTCAGAATATTCTAAGTAGTGGAAACTGAAAAGAGGGGTTAGGTTATAAAGATGATAAAAGTGAGAAAGGAACTTTGTCAACTAAGCCAATTGCTATTAAACAAATTGTAAAGCTAAAGGTAAATCCTGTTAAATTTGTTGCAAAAACTGTTGTGTCTGATTCCGAAGAGATGAAAGACTCTAAAACAGAAGTCAAAGAAAAGTCAACTTCTGACAAATCAAAATAGGATAAACCAGCTTTGGTGAACATTGGCTTAATGACAAAGAAACAACTTAAGTATAAGCTGAAAGAGATTAAAAATGTGAACAAGGTAAAGGAAGCTAGGAAAAATAGGAATGGAAAGGAAGGTGTGAATAATATGCTTGTTCCTAATGCTCCTAGAAAGAAATGCTATAATTGTGGAAACTATAACCATCTTGCTACTTTTTGCAGGAAAAATAAAGATATAAACTCTTTACCAGTTAAGAGTCAGTCTGTTAGGTTTAAACCACAAAATCCTTGTTTTCATTGTGGTAGTTTATGACATTCTATTTATACTTGTAAGGAATATCATAGTTTGTACCATGATTATTATGAAATAAAACCTTCTTTAAAGAAAGTTAGTGTAATTCCTTCTAGTGTAAATTCTGATGCAAAGTCTGATATAAAGTCTGATAAAAAGCATGTTAGCATAAACTCTGAAACTAAATCCGCTGCAAATGCTAATAAACTTAACAAGGCCAAAGGATCCAAGCAAGTCTGGGTCCTTAAAACTTATCAATAGTGGTCTTTGTAATTACAGGGCAACAGGAAAAACATCATGGCTCTGGACAGTGGATGTTCAGGACATATGTCTGGAAATAAAGCCCTGTTATCAGACTTTGTAGAGAAAGCTGGCCCGGGAGTTTCTTATGGAGATGGAAACATGGAAAGACTCTGGGATATGGAAATATCAATCCTGGGAATGTCATAATTGAATCAGTATCTCTTGTCTCAGGACTTAAACACAATCTGCTAAGTGTGAGTCAAATCTGTGAAAGAGGTTATCATGTAGATTTTCTTGAAGAACACTGTGAAGTTGTAAGTAATTCTATAGGAAAAGTGGTTCTGATAGGTTACAGACATGGTAACATATATGAAGCCAGACTTTCAACAAATTTTGATGGTTCTGCAATCTGTCTATTAAGCAGAGCATCAATTGAAGAAAGCTGGAATCCTCAATTCTTGAGCCTTATCACTTACTACATGTTGATCTATTTGGTCCAGTCAATGTCATGTCTATTGCAAAGAAAAAATATGCTATGGTTATAGTGGATGAGTTCACAAGATACACTTGGGTGTATTTCTTGCACAAGAAGAATGAAACTGTATCTACTCTAACTGATCATGTCAGACAGCTGGATAAGTTAGTCAAAGATTATGTTAAAGTAATAAGAAGTGATAATGGCACTGAGTTCAAAAATTCAATCATGGAAGAGTTCTGCAAAGAGCATGGAATAAAGTAGGAATTTTTTGCACCTGGAACTTCATAGTAGAATGGAGTTGTAGAAAGAAAGAACATGACTCTTATTGAAGCTGCACGAACTATGCTTGATGAAGCAAAGCTACCAACCTATTTTTGGGATGAAGCTGTGCAGACTGCTTGTTTTACACAGAATGCTACACTCATAAACAAGCATGGAAAACACCATATGAGATGGTGAAGAAAAAGAAGCCAAATATGAAATACTTTTATGTATTTGGATGCAAGTGTTTTGTTCTTAAGACTCATCCTGGAACAACTGTCAAAATTTAATCTAAAAGCTGATGAAGGAATTTTTGTTTGATATCCACTTTCCACAAAAACCTTCAGAGTCTACAATTTAAGAACAAGGGTTATCATGGAATCAATCAATGTATCTTTTGATGATAAAAAGATTACCGGACTTAAAGATTTTAATGATCATGATCAGCTGAGATTTGAAAATGAAGATGTAAATTCTGATTCTGTAAATTCTGATGACCTAAATCCTGATCATGTAAGTTCTGATGATTTAAATTCTGATGTCATTGAAACTGTGGTAACTGCTCCAAAGAAAAATGCACCTGTTCAGGGGGAGCAAGCTGATGATCATACCACATCTCAAGACTCTCAAAAAGTATCAGAACCAGTCACTGGCTCTTCAAGTTCTGATTCATCAAGTTCTGATGAGCCAAATTCTGATAATTCTGGAAACTCTAATTCTTCAAATCCTGAAGGATACAACTCAAATTCTGGAATCTCAGAGAGCATAAATTCAGGGGGAGCATCAGAAAATGCTGATGGAGACATCATGGATCATGGGGGAGGATCCAGTTCTAGAGATCAACTTCCATCTGAAAGGAAGTAGACTAAATCACACACACCTGAATTAATAATTGGAGATCCTGAAGGAGGTGTCAGAACTAGAACAACAATAACAAATAAATGTCTCTATCATTCCTTTCTATCTCAGACTGAACCAAAGAAAGTGGAAGAAGCTCTTCAAGATGCTGATTGGGTGCAAGCAATGCAGGAAGAGTTAAATGAATTTCAAAGAAATAAAGTCTGGACCCTAGTGCCAAGACCAAATAACAGATCAAATGTTGGACAAAATGGGTGTTCATAAACAAAACTGACAATGATGGCATAATTACAAGAAACAAAGCAAGGCTGGTTGCTAAAGGTTACTCTCAACAGGAGGGTATTGATTATAATGAAACATATGCTCCAGTTGCGAGATTGGAAGCCATAAGAATCTTTTTGGCTTATGCTGCTCACAAGAAGTTTAAAGTCTTACAAATGGATGTAAAGAGTGCATTTCTCAATTGATAATTAGAGGAAGATGTATATGTTGAAAAACCTCCAGGATTTGTAGATCCAAAATTTCCTAATAATGTCTACAGACTTGATAAAGCACTCTATGGGCTAAAGCAAGCTCCAAGATCATGGTATGAAATTCTGGCACAATTTCTTCTGGAAAGTGGATTTACCAGAGGAACAATTGATAAAACTCTGTTCTATATCAACCATGGCAAGGACTTACTTTTATTCCAAATTTATGTTGATGATATCATCTTTGGCTCTACAAATACAAAACTTTGTGAAAGATTTTCCAAATTAATGCAGTCAAGATGTCAAATGAGTATGATGGGAGACTTGAGTTATTTTCTGGGACTTCAAGTCAAGCAAACTGAAGAAGGTACTTTCATAAATCAATCCAAGTACATCAGAAATTTACTCAAGAAATTTGGAATGCAAGACAGTTCTACTGCATCAACTCCCATGGCCACTGCCACCAAGTTAGATAAAGATACTGGAACATCAGTATATATTACTAACTACAGAGGTATGATTGGCTCTTTACTCTATTTAAGTACAAGTAGACCAGATATCATGTATGCTACCTGTCTTTGTGCAAGATTTCAGGTTGATCCAAGAGAACCTCATCAAATATCTGTGAAAAGAATTTTCAAGTACCTCAAGGGTACAACTGATCTAGGATTGTGGTATCCCAGGGAATTAGATTTTAAGCTAATAGGTTACTCAGATACAGATTTTGCAGGATGCAAAATAGACATGAAAAGCACTAGTGGAAGCTGCCAATTTCTTGGAGGCAGATTGGTTTCTTGGTTTAGCAAGAAATAGAAATCAATTTCCACATCTACTGCAGAAGCAGAATATATTGTTGTAGGAAGCTGTTGTGCACATATTCTTTGGATGAAGAATCAGTTACTGGACTCTGGGTTAGAATTTTCTAAAATACCTATTTACTGTGATAATTAAAGTGCTATTGCTATGACAGGAAATCCAGTTCAATACTCAATGACAAAGCACATCAGCATTAGGTACCATTTCATAAGGGAACATGTGATGGAAGGTACAGTGGAATTAAATTTTGTTCCAACAGATCAACAACTAGCAGTTATCTTCACAAAACCACTATGTGAAGCTACTTTTACAAGACTGGTAAATGAACTTGGAATGGTTTCAGGTTCTTTCTCAAAATCTGTTTAGTTTTTGTTCTCATACATCAGACTTTATGATCAGTGTTTACAGATTTTCTTATCTCAATGTAATATGTGCTTAAATTGTAACATATTAAACACTGCCTATTATCTGATGTGACCCTATAAACTCTGCAAGTGTTTTGAATGTTTTGTGACTATTCAATCCAATGAGGATTATCTTGTTGATACTGACTTAGTAGTCTTTAACAAACTATGTATCCCATGTTTGAATTAGTTATTTATGTGGAAATCAATAACACAAGCAAATTCTAATTTTGATCTTAGTCAAATTTACTTCTAGTATCTTATTACTAAGTCATAAACTAGATTATTGCTTCTTATATGTCAAATTCTGATCTTAGTAAATCTTAAGGATGAACTACATGGATGAACTACATGCTTGATAAGCCTCACTTATCCGAAGAAAAGAAAAGAAAAGAAAAATTGAAATCAGGTACTCCTTTGAGATCTATAGTAATTTATGTGAAATGGAAGATCCAAGTGCATTGCTGGTATTAAGTTATATGCATTAGAAAAGCAAATTGATTTTTTCTTGGTGACTTTTCACATTCTCTGATTACTGGAGAAATATTCGGATAACAACATAAATTCTGATGACAGTTGTAACTCATTTACACTGAGAAGCCATTGTCAAAAGAATTTCAAAAGATGCATAAAATAAGTACAAACAGTTGAGGTAGATTCTTGCATAACTTTATTCTATAGTAGACTTCACAATTCAAGACATATTTTAAGCATTTTTCTTAGTTATGCCTTATTTCTAAGATATACTGAAGTTTATCAGATTTTAATCTTTATCTGATCATTTGCACATACACACATTATCACTCCATATGAATAATAAAAATTATTGTGGTGATTAAGTTATTTCTGACAAACAGTTAAGTATTATTTACATAAATTTTGAGGACAAGTTCTAATTATGTTCTGATGATTACACTTTGAAGAAACCAGTCAGTATTTGTGTGAAGAAACACAGAAACAGTCATTCATTTTGTTGAGTACAGAAGCCATGTTTTGATGACCGTTAAATTCTGATAATAGTCAAGTTCTGATACAAACTCTAATGCTTACGTGTCACATTTTAATTGGTTGATTCATTATTAGTTTTTACTGTAACGGTCATTTTATCAGAAAATAATTAAGTGAGATAAAAACATTGCTAATCTTTGGTTAATGGGAAACATGTTTATTTTGACAACTGCATGTGCACAATTATTACTGCATGTTTACCGTGCCCGCTAATAATGTTTTGACTAATTACATGCTGCCAGGTGTCAAAAGTTCGGTTCAGCTTCAGAAATTAGTCTTTGTAATAAGTGGAGCGTATATATATGAGAGATAAAAGATTTTATAATCTTTTACCTACTTTCTCACTATTTTCTCATCTCTCTTATTCTCTTACACTCTTACTATTTTCCGACGCTACTTTCTTACAGGCATTTTATCAAACACTTTCTACACACACATTATTTCACTTGATTTCTCACAGAAATGGCACCAAAGGATGTTATCTCTAATGGAGCCAAGTTCGTCCCCAATAACTATATGGTTATTCTCAGCAAGGACGATGCTCCTTCAGATCTCCACTTCATTCAAGATTTTCTAGTTCGCAGTGAGATTGGGTATGCTTTGACCCAACCACAAGCACTCTCAGGAACACAAATACTGGAGTTTTGGAGGTCTGAAGTCTATGATAATGGTGGTGAAAGTGGGTCCCCAAGCATCATTTTTACAACAGGGGAAGATGAGCACTTGGTAACCTTGTCAACTGTTCGACAAGCATTGCATCTGCCAGAAAACTGTACTTACAATTCACAAGTTGGGGAGTCAGTTCTTCAAAACATGATGGCAAATCTTGGCTATGAGAAGTCTTTGTCCAAGCTGGGACAACTGAAGAGGCCCTACATCAGAAGGGAGTGGAGCTTCTTTTTCGATTATATTACCAAAGCCTTTGCCAACAAATGCTCAAATTTTGATGCTATTCCAATCATGAGTCAGCAAATAGGGTATGCACTTCTTAATCAAACTCATTCTGACTATGTTACTGCTATTTTGGGTTTTATAGGTTATAGGATGAAAGAAGATAACAACATAGTATATTTTGCTAGATTATGTCAGCTTATATATAGTTTCTGTTGTTCTGATGCACCTCAAAACTTTAGTGAGTTAATTGAACCCTTTAAACTTCACAAAATGACTTTCACAGACTTATTATCTGCTGAAAATAAGAAGGATATACTAAGACCCCTCCAAATTCCCCAATATGTCAAACAATTCTTAGTAAATTCTGATCCTTACACATACACAACCTTATATCCTGATTTTGCACCTACACACCCTATTAATTCTCAACCTCCACCAACCCAGCCTTCCAATACTCAACCACAACCTACTATCGAAACCTACTATCAACCAGCATAATCCTCTCAACCACAACCATCAGCACCTACTATCAGAACCTCACCTCTCAAATCCAAAACCAAACCAACCTCTGGTACTTCTCAAAAGGTGCCAGTTGTAAAATCTGACACATCTTCTAGGCCCAAAACCAAAAGAACTATCTATGTGCATAAATCTCCACCAAGTAGAAGAAGAAGGATGATTCTGAGAGATGAATCTGATGAGGAAGAACAAGTCCAGGTTCCTGCATCAGAACCTGTGACATTAGAAGATGAAGAGGTAACTCTTCAAAAGGAGAAAGCAGCTGAAGGTTCTAGGATTTTGAAAAGGAAAAGACCTTCAAATTCTGATACAGATCATATCACTCCACCATCGAGAAGATCAAGGAAGACTAGAGCAGGTGTGCATATTGCACAAATTCAATTTGAGGATGCTGAGGAAGGGGATCAGGAATCTCTGATCTCATCAGAACCTATAGTCATTGAAGCTTTGACAGCCCCACCTCAACCTGAAGACACTGTTCAAGACAAAGTGATCACACCTCCTATCTCTCCATTCAAAGAAACTGCCTCAGTTGGAGATTCAGGGTTAAGTCCTAAAATTGATATTCACAGGTTGAATGTTCCAACTATTTTGTATCTGGAAGCACCACCAGCAAAAGAGGCAACTCCACATGTTTCTCCAATACTAAATGCTGAAATTCCTACTACACCAATTCTGGATTTAGAACCTGAAGATCAGAATTTGGAAACAGAAGCTCCAGAATCTCCTTCAGTTATACACACTCTGGTGTTATCAGAAGATGATGAGACTTTATCAAATTCTGGAGCCAGTGCTCCAGCAAGTGCTCCAGTTAATGCTCCAATTCTTGGCAAGGAGGCACTGTTTAAATTTGCTGAAGAAGATGCTCCTGTTCCATGGGAGGAAACCTTTAGAGGAATTGAATAGACAAAGAAGTGGAATAAACCTGACTTCATTCCCAGCTCAACTATTCTGACAGATCATGTTGCAAAAGCTGATGAGTTGCTGATAAATTCTGACTTCAAACCACAACTTAAAGTCACTGCTCTCAGTACTAAAACTCTTCAAGGTCTACACTCCAAGACTTATGTAAAGGTTGATAAACTTCAGGAAACAACTGATAAGCTAGACATGGTGTACAAACTAGACAAGAAGAGGTTTATCAGACCAATTCAAGAAAAAGTGGATGCTATTGAGCAAGTTCAAATCAAGCAGCAAGCCCAATTGGATGAGGTATTGCAGAATCAAGCCTCTCAACAAACACAACTCAATGAAATCCAATCTTCAGTGGAACTCCTTCTTTCTCTACTCCTGACAGATGATGCCAAAAAGAGGGAGAAGGTAGTTAAGTCCAAATGCTCACCAATCAAGACATTGAAGAAAAAGGATGATCATGGTGATGACCAGGGAAAATCTGATAAGAGTAGAGGTCACAGTCGAGGAAAGCAATTGAGCAGGATTCCTTCTCAACAGACAGGTTCTCATTAGAGATTGTCTGGTTCTACTCAAAGGAGGAATGAGGAAGGAAAGAAGCCTACAAATCAGGATGTTTCTTTGTTGATCACAAATTCTGAAGATCAAGTTCTGACAACTACTTTTGATGTAATGATTCAAGATGGAAGCCAAGACCTCTGACATAGCTCAAGTTGTTCAGAGTGAAGATATTTCAGAACAGCAAGCTACAGATGAAACTGCAAATCCTGACCAATTCATCAAGACATCAACCTCTGACACTGCACAAGTTGACATAGACAGCTTAACACTTGATCAGAAAAAGAAGCTGCCATGGAACAAAGCTACTCCAGTGAAACCCAAGACCAATCTAATGTTGAATCAACTTGCAACATTTGGGTTAAAAATTTAGCAAGCTAGAAACAAGTCTGGATTAGGTTTTGATAAAGAAAAGATACAAACAGGAGTAGAAGTTACTCTCAGAGATCCTTTCACTTTGACAGACAAACCATATGAAGAAATCAAACAAAAGCATCTTGACAAAGTGCTGTCTGCTCAAATTGTCATGGATACTCATGATGAATCAGAAGTTAAAGAAAAATTGATCCTGTTTCTCAATGATGGCAGAACTTACAGACTAGCAGATTCTGATGTGCTAAAGAAGTCTGTCAAAGGGCTTCAACATATTCACTACCTTCTGGAAGTAAAATATGATGTTACAAGAAAGTGGTCAGATTATATTTTAAAGGCTATAAGAGATATTCTCATAATTTCTGGTACAAAAGCTTCTGAATACATTCCAAAAATCACTGAGGATGGAAGAGAAATTCCTATGAGGAAGAATTCTGCTAAGGTAGAAGTAATTCTGAAAGCAAGATGCTTATGCTACAATGAAGACTCTTCACATCCCAGAGTTATCAGACTTGGAGATGGACTTGAAAGAACATCAATTCCTGCACTCAGAGCAGCCATTTATCAGATTGGTGATAATGAAGATAAAGAACTGATGCAAGTCAAAGCATAGTTAGTTGAAGTTCTGAGAAATGCTGAGGACAAGCTGGTAATAGACTTTACAAGGAATCACTATGGAATCAGATTGATCCAGTGATATTGGTAAAGCTACATGTACTGTAAGTTGTATTTAGCTATTTAAAATAATATCTCATTGCATTTGTACTTAACTATTTTTGACATCATCAAATCTATTAACTTGTATATTTTTCATAATTTACAAGTTGGGGGAGATTGTTAGATATATTTGTGATGTCATGTCTAATTTGAACTTTTAGTTCCAGAACTTATTATCAAAATATCAGAACTTAACTGGAAATCAGAAATTACTGAAGACAAGAAGTTATCAGAACTTAAGGCGTCAGAACTTATATCAGAACTTAAGTGCGGATACACTTCAGGGATGAAAAACGACTGATTTACAGGAGAGGATCTGGATTAAACAAGTAAAGATATGCATGAAGAATTGGACAGCTATAGGACTGCATTAGATAATATTTGATTGATATATTTTAGGAAGAGATATATTTCATATCAATTAGAAGATATCTTGTAACTGTGTATTATATAAACACAGATTAGGGTTTACACTATAAGTGTTATCATTCACGAGAATATTATTCATTGTAACCCTAGCAGCTCTTAGTGATATCATACATCACTGAGAGAGTAGATTAAACCTATTGTAACAGAGTTTGATATATTTGAATAAATTTATTTTCTGTTACATACTTGTGTTTATAATCGAATTGATTGTAGATACTATATTCAACCCCTTTCTATAGTATCATTGAGGCCTAACAACTGGATTAACTTTGTCAATTATCACATCCAGCTTAGATGCTCTCATTCTTTGTAGATTTTAGAGAGACACCCGGAGACATCTGTCCAAGCCACAGTCATTGACATTGGCTACTATTCTTTTCTCCAAAAAGTTGTCAACTTTTACTATTACCACTCTCAAGAAATTGATATTATTGGTCAAATCTCTCTTGTAAGTAATTTAGTTATTGTCCAGATAGACTCTTAGAACTTCCAGTAGCTCATTGAACTCCTTATCTTGACAGGGTCCTTCTGCAGCTTTCTGGAGTCTGTCTTACTGATACTTTGAGAGAGGTTTAATTGCATATAACTTTGACCAGAGTGAGTAGTATATTTTCCAGCCTCTTGATATTGTGTATATTTACCAGCTTCCTTGGAATGTTGAATCCTAGCTTCTATCTCCCCCTTATTCTTGTTAGCAGGCAGGAGTAGTGGAGTGGGAATTTCTGGCCTCACGGCTTCAGGGAGAGCAGGTAAAGGAACATTCAAGGCACCAATGATAGCTTCCAAATGAACTAAGTTCTGTATTTGAAGATGTTTGTGGGAGTCTACCAGGGTCCTGATGTCATTCTGTTGACTCTGCACTAGAAAAGTGAGAGCTTGAACCTGAGCTGTGAGTGGGTCATTAGAGGCTTGGAGAGTTGAAACTTGTTGTTGAAGAGATTGAAGTTGGAGATTTGATGATGTAGATAATGGTGGCTGAGAACTAGAAGAAGTTGAAGTGTCAAATGTAGCTTGTATAACTTCCCTCATTCCTTCCATTAAAAGAGCAGATGGTTCATATCTACCATGATGGAATTGACCCAGTTTGATCCTGATGTCATTATCACTGGTGATTTGCTGCTGGACAACTTCATATAAGGCTATGAAAGATTCCATCAGATTCTTGATGCTCTTGTCCACAGATGACAAATCAAACTTGGCCATTTGATCTGTAAATCTAGAGAATTTTTGCTTGATTTCCATATGAGAAGAGATGATCTCATCTAGCTTGTCCTTGACCAGTTTCCTTGTCTTGTCTTGATGATTAATCAGAGTCAGTTTTAGAGCTTTACCAATGAGGTGAAAGGCTTTAAGTTGAGCTTTATAGACATCTTTGATTGCATCATAAACTTCTTGTGGACTTAGAATTTTGACATTGCTCCCCAGGATGGTTAGGTACTCTTCTCTAAATCTGGCCAAAACCTCTTCCATCCTAAGATTGAAGTCTTCATCCAACCAAGCATCATAATTACTATCCTATTCAGCTTCATTTACAATCTTTGTTTGTTGTTCTTAAACATTTGTCTTATAGAAAAGCATGATAGCTTGATAGTCTTGGTTAGACATATCTGATGTAAGAAGTTGTTGAGAAATTTGGGCAAGTCTAGATAGCTGATCAACCAAAAGATCATTCATTGTTATTGGTTGAGCTTATGCTTCATGTAGCCACTGAGAGATCAAATGAGGTTGTCGTTGAGTAGGGTTAGAGGTGGATGGTTGGTCTATTGGATTTGAGGTGGAGGGTAGACACTCAATAGAACCATCTGTGATAGATGTCACAGTTTGACTCATAGGTTGAACTGTGGTTATGACAGTTTGTTATTCTCCACTTATAGTGGGAACCTCCATTAGAATTGGAGGGGAGTTGACTAAGTTACTGTCATATACCCTAGTCTCAAATCCTTGTAATTCTTTCAAAGCACTGTCACTTGAATGTGATGTACTTGCCTCCCCCGTAGCAGGATCATTGGCAATTGAACTCCTAACTTCAATTGTGAGAGCAATTTCAGCTAGGGTTTTGAGGGGACTTGTTCCTTCAAGCGGAACCTCCAATTGAATTGGTGAGGATTTAGATAGCTCCCCCTCAGGAGTACTACCCTCAAACCTTACAAACTGTGAAGGTTAATTTGCACATGAAGGTGCATTTGAAACTACCACAGGGTCTTCAGTAAAAACCAATGAAACCCCTGTGTTTGTGTTGGTGTCATCATGATCTACCCCATCATGTAGCCTCTCACCAACTAAATTTGGGTCTTGGGTGGTGAGCACAGTCTCTTGAACCATGTCACATGATGTTGGCAATATTTGAGAATCAGATTCAAGTGTTTGATTGAATGAAGAAGAAATTTGAGAGATTAGATTTTGAATTTCAGAATCGAGTGTTGTCAGCTCCCCCTGAATAGATGAGGGAGCTTCAAAAGATGTGCTCTCTTTGTGTGTACCATCCTTACTTCTTCTTTTATACACTTGAATTTGTTCAAGTGTTGGTGCAGACTCTTTACATGGTGCACTAAGGAAAGTGCTCTTTTCAATAGAGACAGCCTATTGAGAGGATGCCCCTAGAGTCTGTTTTAATCCCTCTTTTCTAACTACATCCTTTTGGGAGGATGCAGAGGTAGATTGAGTGGTCAACTCAGTTTGTTTTTCCTTCTTTGGTTTCTTAATCAAGGTTGACTCTGGTTCTGTTTGATCCTCACCACTCTCATTTATTAGAGTCAATGATGCCTGTTTTCTCTTCTTTTTACTCACTTCACCCTTTTGAGAGGATAAAGTGGTTGGTTTCCTAGATGCTATAGGTAAAGAAGAAGGGGTCTCAGTATGGGAAGGCCCCTGTTGGTGTTCCTGTGTTTGTACTTCCACAGGGACAGGAGCCATTACTGCACTAAATTTAATGTTAGACCTCATGTTAGGCATAGGGTAAGGGTAAGTCCTGAATCTCTCCAACATAAATGGAGTGATTCGAAGACTTAAAGGTACCTTGTTCTTTGTAATAAGTGAACCAAATAGAACTTTGGACACTTGTCTACAAATTCCTATTTGTATTCTATCTATACCATTTAGCATGTGAATGTCATGCATTTATAATTTAAGGTAGACATTATGAATCTAGGAAGAAAGATTTTCTTACCTCTTGATGCCAAGGGCGTTATGAGCCTGGTGCTCAGCTCCTCCATGATGAGATGACCTACATTGAGGTGTCAGTTGTGGGTGTTAGGTCCCAAAGTATTGTAGTAGGGGGGTTGAATATGATACTCACTAAATTGAAGAAATTCTTTCGAATCTTTTGCGGATATACAATTTAGTGTTCAGTTAGTGGTTCTGTGTTCTTGAGGTGAATAGTATTTAGAATAATAAAACAAGGAACACAAGATATTCGGGGAAGTATATATTTATGTATAAATCCTCGGGGGTATTGCTACACTCCGGTAAATAAATTAACCAGTTATAATTCAAGAACAAAAATGTTCTTGCTTCTACAAAGATTTACAAATCAAATTCTATACAATGATCTAGATTTTGTTTGTTTAAGGATTTAATTATCGGGTAACGATTATAATGCCCCTATGAATATACAAGAGTTAAACCGGGCATTATAATGTTACTCCGGTGAGAAGATAAACGGATATACAATAAGCTTGAGCTTCTCTGTAAATCTTTGTTGCTGGTTTTATCAGCTCTCGTTGTTTTGGAGAAGAAGATAAAACTCAGAACAATACAATTGCTTGATCTGCTGCTGTGTAGATTTCATATCAGTTCAAATGTGTGGCTAAAAATGAACCACATAAATAAATTGATTGTATAATAAAATAGTTGCTAAGGAGTTAGTTGCGACGGGTACATTTTTCTTTTACTTACGACCAGAAGGAGGGAAGCTTTTGCCTTAGTTTATTTTCACAAGCTTTACCTGCGACCAGGTTACAAAGGGGCGCGGGTTTTCCTTAAAAACTTTTGATGTATCATTTTAATTATGACTCAGCCTCGTCCTCGTGCAGCACTTAGTATTTTTCTGATTTGCAAGAGTTACTTGCGACTCTTTGTGCCTTGTATAGCTTTTGCCTTTCTTTTTAATTTCCATGTACATCAAACAGTACAAGGAGTTCCATGATTCCTTTGTCTTTTAATTTCGAAAAACACGCAAAGGACAAAGCAGCCATGAGAGTAAAGCATGCGCCAAATGCAAACAAGGGGAGCCGCAGTTGAGCGGCACGCGCGAGTGGCAAGACTACCGAACAAAACACAAATGTACCTGCCAATTCCTTTCATTTGTAAACTGTGTTTTGATTTCTTTTTCATTTTTCATTTTCCTTTTTTTATTTTCTTTTTCTTTCTTTCTTTTGTTTTTTTTATTTAAGTTTAAATTTCACCTAAATTAATTTATAAACTAAACTTAAATATAACTTATATAAAATAAACTAATTTAGATTTATCTAATAAACTTATTTAAAGTTTATAAAATAAATCATTTTAAGTTTATTTAATAAATTGTATTTAAGTCCATTAAATAACTTCCTCAACAGATAAACGTTAAACTAGGTCAATCCCCTGAGCTGTTTAGCTGTATACCCCGCGCACCTCTTCTTGTACTTTAACAGATAAACGTTTAATCCAAGTACGTTCCTCAACTTAACAATTCTTCAAAAAATAATACTCAGATTCCTTTCTCGAGCTGTTGACGCCTAGTGCAACTGGTCTGGTTCACAGACGAATAACTTCGATTCAGGTCTTCATATTATAGCCTTGATTACATTGTTAAGCTCGCAACAACTTTATCGCTTCGAACACTGACTGTCAATAAATAAATGTACTTTCACTGGAATCATTTATGGTACTTTAGACAACGTCTTCATTGCTACTACAATCTTGAATACTTCCTTCACTTTTCTTCACCGACACTTGAACATATAAATGAACCCCTATCAATGAGTATAACTTCAAGACTGCAGCTGTCTTCTTTAACCTCTGTCTATACCATGTCTTCAATTCTTCAGATTTCTATGCTTCGAACACTGTCTATCTTCAAATGCTAATACACTGAAATCTTTCAGTAGCACTTATACACTAAATCTTCATCATTTCTGAAACCCTGAAAGTCTTTAACCTTTATTCTTCACTGAGGCATGATCATATTAATGAACTTCTTTCAGTGTCTTGTAAACAGACTTCAAGCTTTCTTCTAATCTTGATTCTTTGTATTTGCCTTTTCTTCATTTCTTCTGATTTCTTGTGTAGTCGTTATATTATTAACCTATCATGTTCTAGTGTTTTTATCATGTTGAGTTGTCACGTAACTGTTCATACAGCTACGCTGTTTCACCAACAATCTCCCCCTATTTGATTGTTAAACCTAATAAACAAATTAAATAGTGAGGATAACTCAACTAACAACTTGGAAAAAGTAAAGTACCATGACTTGTAAATAATGCTACTGTTTTCCTAGATCAAATTCTGCATTTCCAGATTTCTTGAGTAATTGAAATGAAAGATGCTTGTTACTCTAGCACTGAAATGATCTTCAAGTAGTTTCATCTTCATTTCCTTGGTTCTTCAAATCTCTTCCAGATAACACTTCTCATTCTTGAAGTAATCATCAGCAGTTTCTTTTATACAAGCATATTTCCTGTTGATAAGCACATATCTCTCTTGCTTCTCCCCCTAAGAGAATCAACTGCTTAAGGAGATCACCTTCGTTTATAACCTCTCCCGTATAATAGGATCCATAGATAAAAACCAATAGTACTCCCCTTTTGGAAAACAACTTTTCCTCTTGTGAAGAATAGTGATGAACCAATCCACTTCTTCTGATAGGTGGTGTACATGTGCTTTACCTTTTTCCTCCTGCCTGCTATTTCTCCCCCTTATTTGAGGAATCCTCCAAACTATTACTTAAATTTTTATCTCCCCCTTAGAGAAGGAATGTATGCCATTATCTGAAGGAGTTCTCATATTTTACTTGATTGGAAAAGAAATAACAAGTCATAGTCTGATCAACCATGTCCCTTTAAATGCTGCAGAAATGGCTTCACCGTTGATCATCTGGTTAACCAATATTCCCAACTCCTTATACCTCCCAACTGTGAGATCACCAATTATTACCAATTGTTAGGTCCCGAAGTATTCTAATCCAATCTGTAAATGTTAGGTCCCTAAGATTTAGGTTCCAATCATAAACAGATTCGAGACCCGAAGTATAAAGAACCATGTTTAGGGATAGGGAATAGGATATAGTATTTCTCTTTCTTCCTCACTGTGAGTGTGTGATTCTGTTTCGTGTACCTCACAAGTGTTTCACTCTTCTCTCCACCGTGTTTACACTCATTCTCACAAGTGTATAACTCCTCTCATAGCTCCAAAATCCAGTTGTACCTGCAAGGAAAATCACCTTAGCCATCCTTAAGGAGGTCACAGGTGGTGCAATGAAGTTCACAAATCCCCATCCTTGTTAAACTCGTCAGATGAATCTGAGTCATAATCTATAAGTTGCTAGTTTCCCATTGAGGGTTCCAGATTTGAACTCTGGGAAGGTAAACAATGATCCAAAGAAGTTAGCATAAAGATCGAAGTTCCCTTCTAATGTCTGTGAAGACATTTCCATGTGACTCATCAGGTAAATCTGAATCATTGTCAATAAGTTGCCAATCTGCACCTAAGTCAGATCCACTATCCGCAGATGCATATAGGGGATTTAAGCCTGGGGAGGTAGACAGTGACCACTGATATATGGTTATTGGATCAATATCCTCTCCTAACACCTGTAAAGGCAAGTGGTCCATAAAAGAACCTTGAACAATCGAATCTGACCGTAAAATGGTCGAAACTCTTATTTTCATCAACTCATCCTTTGTTTGTGTAACCTCTCCTTGTGCATCAAGAATTGTTTGTGTTCGAGGTGGTGACACTACATCGGATACCCTGGCCGACAGGCGAATTTCAATAGACGCACCCTGTTGAGAGGATGAATCTAGTAACTTTTTTGTGCCTTTTCAGCCATTACAACTTTTTGAGAAGATGTATGGGGGCTAGCAGTTGCCTCGGTTTAAATACTACTCATCTTTGTAGGAGACAAAGCTGCTGAGTTGACTTCAGGACCTTCCTTATGTGGTGCTCTAAGGCACTTTCTCGCTCACGCTCATTCATACTTCATTTTAGTGGTAAGAGAGTGTTGGTTGGTTCTGTTTCTATATTTGTCTTTATAGTCGGGGATAGAAGTTGTGGGTTTTCAACTTCATGACTATCAAATAAAAGAAGGCCATTGGAGGCTGACCCCGCATTATCAAACATTAGCACAGAAAAGATAGAATGCACATGAATATATAATGAATTAAAATCATGCATTTAATCTTTTGAGAGAAATGATGTATAATAATGATTTCAAAAAGATTTTAATGAAATAAGTAATCACCACTGTAGAAATTTTTTTGATTTTTCTCTGAAAACTTTTCAAGTGCACAAGTCTGTTTTTATGCCTAAGGAGATAAATAAGCATGTCTTTTAATATGAAAAAAACACAGACTCATGACTTAGCAGTATTAAGAAGAGAAAGAAAGATTTTATCTTTTAATATGAATGAGTTTTTGTAAAAGCATTGATCACTTAGGGTAAAGTCTAAGCAATTCTCATTCATGTCGAAAGCTCCATAATCTATCTTTATAAAATTATTACCAATGACATTGTTTATTGATAAATAATCTTAATAAGAATGATTATGTTGTTGATTTCAAATTATAGTGAATCCATCAGATATAGCAAAGCATATAAATTCACTAGAACTTATAATCTCACAATTATCTGCAACAAAATATTAACAATATATCATTGACTGATACTTGTCAAGTACTTTAGATACCAATAATTATGTTGCACCTGATTTTAATATATCTTAAATCAAAACTGATTTGACATGGAATTGTCTAACATCATAATTCAAATATATTAAAATAAGATATTAATGAATTAAATACCAACTATCTATTAAATAAACATTAGCATTCAAATTCATATATAATGTAATTTTTAACTCCTAACAATTGTAATATCTAAAATAATATTGGTTCGATAAATAAAGCAACATTTACCTACATTGTCTTGTTTGCAATCTTCGAAAGATATTCTAAGTTCCTTATACTTTGATCCACTGAGTATTGCATCCATATCAAAGTATTAGCTTATATAAGTCAAAAATTAGTACACAACTAATCATGCTACAATCATGATTCTGATTTCAGTGAATTCTTGAGATGTAAACATTGCTAAATTTACTAAAACCAAAATCTCATAATTAACTTATAACACATAAGTTACAATCAATATACTAGATATCAATTGTTGACAGATTTAGTTATAATCAATCATGCTGCTTATTTATTTTAAGTTAGTTTGAATTATGGAGCAAATTAAATCATTGAATTGCTTCAATTTCCATAATCGAAACTACCCAAAATAAATATTAAATAAATAAATACTAAATATCTATGGATTAGATACTAGCACTTAAATATTTATAATTATCCGTGAATAATCACCAATAGGATATATGACTTATATACATGGCAATCACTCTCTGGATAATTAGTAATTTTAGAAATACTTTCTAAGCATATAAAATATTGAGAGTTTTATACACATAACTTAGAAAATATTTCAACTTTCAGTATTAATAATTTTAGAGTTAAGCATTGATTACTTAGAACAAAAATTCTAAATAATATCACTAATACTAAAAGTTTCACAATTATTCGTATAAGATACAAATAACTATGATGCATATTATTTTAATATAATTTAAATTATGAGACTGCTATGGAATGGAATTGTCTACCATCATAATTTAAATAAATTAAAATAGTATTCAAACTTAATGCTATAATACCTAATTACCACAAATATATATGACATTGTAATCATGATAATCAAGATAGTAGCACTAAGTACGAGGTACTGGATTGCTGATAGATTCACAAGTCCTTTAAATATTGAAGATTTAATACTTGTGAACTTATATAAAGAATTCCTTACATATGGGATTTCCAACTGATATGCAATGAATGGTATCCCACACTTACAAATCAGTCTTGAAAATTAACTTTAACAAGTGATTTAGCAAATGTTTCTGCAAGTAACTCTTTGAATTAAAGACATGCTCTCGAAAGAAATGATACTTGGTATGAAGGTGTGTCATAGAGTGTGCCACAGAGTTTTTGGATATGAAGTTATTTCTTATCATAACAAGAAATCAATCTTCTTCCATGAAGTTGACAGCTTCCCGAGATGCTTCTTCTGTCACTTAGGTTGACAGCTTTAGAGATGCTTCTCCTATCTTTCTTACAACCTGCGTAATCTATATCTATATGGACAAACATGTTAAGCACAATATCTTTAGGGTACTTTACTCCAAGAGTTGATAATCCCTTAAGATATCTAATAATCTTGTTAATAGCTATAAGATTGGATTCTCTAGGATCCACTTGAAACCTTGCATTTTGGCATCTTGAGAACATTACATGTTGTCTATTTGCATTTGAGTAAAAGAGTGAGTTTTTCATACATCTATAGCTTGTTATCTTACCAGAGTTACACTGATCAAGCTTAAGTGGCTTCTGTTGGTAAGTAGTCTTGACATGTTCAGAATCTTCCAAGTTTTGCATCTTCAAAAAATACTTAACTTACTTGTATTGCCATCATTCTTTTGGTTTACTTTTAGTAATTCCAAATAGAATTTCAACCTTTCCCACATGCTCCTCCATAACTACTCTGCAATTACTTAGCAAATAATCCTGCACAAGTTTTTGTTAGTAGACCAACATATAACATTATCATTATATTACTGCACATATATAACATTATGTTCGTGCCTAGTGATAAGAGAGTTATTAATCTGACGACTCTACTAGTTCATATTTAACTGTAACTTCAGTAACAGTGCCATACCATATCCTTGACGATTATTTGAGTAGTTTACTAGTTCATACCAACCTGAAGTGAGCTTGTGAAGAAGAGATATACAGTCCAATTGATCTACTACTGAAAAGTCCATAAACCTTCACTTCACTTCTAATTCCATTTCTTCGAAATCCTTTATCAATTCCTCCGAAGTCATTATCATTTTGAGCCTTTCCTTCCTACTAAGGGCGTCAGCCACCACATTGGCTTTCCCTGGATGATAGAAAATCTCACAATCATAGTCCTTGATTAGTTCTAACCATCTCCTCTGGCCCATATTGAGCTCTTTCTGCATAAATATGTACTAGAGGCTCTTATGGTCTTTGAAAATCTCGCACTTCGCTCCATACAAGTAGTGCCTCCAAATTTTTACGGCAAAAACTATTGCCGCGAGCTCAAGGTCATGAGTAGTATATCTAATCTCGTATTCCTTCAATTGTCTCGACGTATACGCAATCACCTTACCGTACTGCATAAGCACACACCCTAATCCTTTGTGTGATGCGTCACTATATATCACAAAATCTCCTTTTCCATCTGGCAATGCCAACACCGGGGCCGTTACCAACCTTTTCTTCAATTTTTCAAAACTGTTCTCGCATTTTTCTGTCCATTCAAACTTCTCTGTCTTACGAGTAAGTCATGTCAAAGGGGTTGCGATCTTCGCAAAGTGTTGTACAAATCTACGATAGTAGCCAGCCAATCCAATGAAACTCCTTACATCTGTGGGTGTGGTTGGCCTTTCCCAATTTGAGACTGCCTCTATCTTGGAGGGGTCGACCAATACTCCTTCCTTATTGACCATATGTCCTAAAAACTGTACTTCATTCCGCCAGAATTCACACTTCGAGAATTTGGCAAACAACTGTTCCTCTCTGAGTATTCCTAGAGCTATCCTTAAATGCTCTGCATGATCTGCCTCACTCCTTGATTAGATTAAAATATCATCGATAAAAACTATCACACACTTATCCAAGTACTTCTTGAATACTCTATTCATTAAATCCATGAAAGCCGCTGGGGCGTTGGTTAATCCAAAGGACATTACCAAGAACTCATAGTGCCCATACCTGGTTCGGAACGCAGTCGTGGGAATATCTTCGGGTTTAATCTTTAGTTGGTGATATCAAGTTCTCAGGTCAATCTTAGAAAAGTAAACAACATCCTTTAGCTGGTCGAACAGATCGTCTATTCAGGGTAACGGGTACCTGTTCTTTATGGTTAGCTTGTTCAACTCTCGGTAGTTGATACACAGCCTCATGCTCCCATCTTTCTTCTTAAAAAATAACATTGGTGCTCCCCACGGAGACATACTGGGTCTTATCATACCCTTATCCAAAAGCTCTTGTAATTGGGTAGCCAATTCCTTCATTTCTAATGGGGCTAACCGGTATGGTGCCTTTGAAACTGGCGCCGTCCCTGGGGCCAATTAAATAGCAAATTCAATCACTCTACCGGGTGGTAGTCCCGGAAGGTCTTATGGAAATACATCTTCAAATTCGTTGACTACTGGAATGTCTTGCAAGTTGGGCACCTCCTTCTGCGTGTCCACCATATAGGCTAGGTAAGCCTCATTTCCTTTTCGTAGCATCTTATTGGCCTGGGCCATGGTCAAAAATTTATGCGTCTGCCTCTTCCCTCCGAATATGACTCCTTTCTTCCCTGGGATATTCATCTTAACTTTCTTCCCCTTACAGTCTATCTGAGCATCATTGCTAGATAGCCAGTCCATTCCCAAAATTACATCAAATTCCCCTAACTTAAAAGGAATCAGATCAACACTAAAAGATTGTTCCCCTATGTTTAACTCACAGGCGGGGTGAATCAGGTTAACAGGAATAACTTCATGGTTGGCTATTTCTACTTGTAAGGGTTCTATCAAGGGTTCCACCTTAAGTCTAAATTTATGTGCAAAGTCCTTCGATATAAAAGATTTAGTTGCTCCTGAATCAAATAAAACATTTGCACTGACTGAATTTAAAGAAAGGGTACCTGTTATCACATCTGAGTCTTTCATAGCATCTTGGACTGTCATGTTGAAAGTCCTCGCAGTAGGTGGCTTATTAGAAGCAGCCCTGCTTGCTCCTGAAGCTGCTGGTTTGTTCATTGGGCATTCCCTCTTCCAATGACCCGGGCGTCCACACTGATGACAAGTGGTGGTTGGAATGACGGCAGGGGCTGACGAAGGGCACTTGTGGGAATAGTGGCCTACTCGACCATACTTAAAGCAGGTTACTGGCTTTCCTTTACACTCCCCAGAATGCATCCTTCCATAAGTGTTACAGGCTGGTAATGGGGCTCGAGACTAGTTGGAATAGGACATTCATGACCTCTGGCCGCTCTGGCTCACATTCACACTCACGGGCCGCTTAAACCCCGTACTCCTTCCCGGTAGAGACACTGCTCCTCGATTAAATCTAGCCGGGAAGCTCCCTCCTACGGAACCTCCGCCCATGCTCATGCTTTTTCTCTTTATTCCTTTCTTCTCTCTTTTCTTCTGCATCTGTTCACTTCCAGCTTCTGTAATTGTTGCCTTTTGCACCAGAGTGGCATAATCTGTAAGCTCAAGGATTGCCACCCTATTCTGAATCCACGGTTTCAGTCCCTACTGAAACCTCCTAGCTTTCTTTTCCTCGGTGCTCACAAACTCCGGCACAAACCTTGATAACTCATTAAATTTTGCTTTGTACTCTGCCACAGATAAGTTATTCTGCTTTAGCTCCAAGAACTTGAGCTCCATCTGGTTCTTCATAAACCTCGGGAAATATTTTCCCAAAAACAACTGACTGAACCTCTCCCAGGTTATGATAGCATCTGTCTCCATGTTTTTCTTAGCCTCCCACCAGTAGTTGGCCTCTCCTTTCAGAAGGTAGGTAGCAAATACAGTCTTCTGTACCTCATCGGTACTCAGAATCTCAAAGGATTTCTCCATTTCCTTTAGCCATGCCCTTGCCTCAACTGGGTCGGCTGATCCGTGGAACTCAGGAGATTTAAGGGACTTGAAATCCCTGAAAGAGTTTGCCACAACATTTTTATTTCCTTGAGGGGGTGGGTTGGGTTGGCGTTCCAAGTTCCGCCTTAGTAGTTGCATGAACTTCCCCATGGGATCCATGCCTGGGTTTGGTACTTGTTGCTCAACCTCAGTTTCTCCTTCTTCAGCCTCTATCTCAAATCCTTCAACATCAAATGTTTCCCCCTTCTTTTCATATGGGGAGTCGTCCTGTTCAACATAATCCTCATCTTCCTCTTCACTGTGTTCTTGGTTCCAACCATCCTGGTTATGGTTTCCCTGGTCCTCAAATCCCGGGTTCGCCCTAGTTCCAATCCTTCTTGGCGGCATGATACTGATAAATTTTGGAAAAATAGTGATCTCATCACTAAGGAACTGAACTAAAAGGAAATAAATATATACATAATGCGAGAAATACATAGTTCGATCTGGTCAAAAGTACAACAGTGTTACAGTCATCTGCCCAAAAATGAAATACATGAGTCTAATTATCTAGTCAGAGAAAGGGATACTATATACAAGTCAACTATCCCGGAAAATTGGCTCTTACTATGGCCTCGACTAACTAGACGACTAGACTACCACATCACTGGTCCTGAATCAATCACCAGAGCGGGTCAACTCCCACACTCTCTCCATCGCACGACGGAAAATGTAGTCAGCCTGCCTCCTGGATATCCTGCCATGTCTGTCTCCCTGGAGTGATCGGAGTCTCGCACGGGCCATGAGCTCTATCCCAGTCAGCTCTCTCCTCAGGGATCGGGGTATGGTAGCTCTAGCCTCATGAGCTCGTGCACGCCTATCATCCCTCTCCGCATCCAACTCCCTCCTAACCTCATCCAGCCGGGCCTCAGCAACAGCTCGAGTCCTCAGAACATCCTGAACATAGCCGTGGGCTAACAAATACTGCCTATGGGCAGGGTCGAGAGGTGGTGAATCCGGAGCCGCTGGGGGTGCCTCCTCGGTCTGCCTAGGCTCGGGGGTATGGATCTCAGAGCTGTCATCATAGGGACTCCAAGATAGTGGTGGAGGGGTAGGAGCTCTGACCACCGGGAGTGAGGGTAAAGGGGTACCAGTATACTCCACTATAGCTCCGACATGCTCCTCAGCTACTGGGACCTCATCCGGGTCCTACTCATCTGAAATTACAATAACCTCCATCTCTGACTCCTCTGAGGGGTCCTCCTCCTCCTCCATCTCAGGCTCCTCCTGATCCTCAGCATCTAGCAGTGCCTCATCATGCTCACGCTCGAACATCTCTGGGTCCTCTATCTCATGCGCCTACACATTAAACGAGCTAAGTTACTATCATGATACTTATAAGGGTTCCCGTAAGGGTTTAACCGTCAGCGCTACTTTAAGTAGTCTGATCATGAACTTGGCAAGAGTTCTTATTATCTTTGTGAGTTTATTATTATATCATCGCATCATCTCTGAGGTTTATAACGCTTGGCTCTGATACCATTTCTGTAACACCCCCAGATCCGGGGTCGGGGATCCGGGTCGTCACGGTCTTTCTTTCCACAATATCACTTAACTTAATTAATAATAAATAACCTCATGCTGTGACCCTACACTAACACACAGCACAACAAATAGTCTCAGAGATGAAATAGAAATAAGTACAAGTCCTTGAATCCACAATTTAAAAGTTATTACAACCTAAAATGGTTACTTGATAAGTTTACAGTTAATTGCCATTATCTGCCACAAGTTATAATTATACATAATTGATTCCCAAAAGTAGAATGCCTGATCTATAAATAGATCTACCTCTGCAACTATAGCAGTTACGATATCAACGGGAAGACGCGGGATGCTTCCCACGCTCTTACGCTGGGTCTGCTTGAGTCTGGCCATCTTTCCTAACTGTTGTTGTGTGATGAAGAAATGAAGCAAGAGTGAGCATTAAAGCTCACAAGATAATATATAGTGTAAACAATAATGCAAGTATCTAAATGGATGGCTTACTGGAAACCTTTATCAAGTGTAAGGTAATTACTTACTGGATATAAGCTTAAAGGAAGATGAAGTTACCAATTACTTCACTATACTTATACCATTTTAGAAATCTACTTGAACTACCACTGTTCAAAGTATAATAAGTTTTTGAAGGTTCATTATGTAAATGAGACTACAATATAAGACTTGACTAGATTCAATCTTTGAAATAGTGTTTAAAGGAAATGAAGTTACGAGATACTTCATTTGATGGAAACATCATTATAACTGTTTGACCCTGTCAATGCTTCGGTAATCACCCATCCGTAGCCTTTCGATCAAAATGCTCCGGGTAGTGTTACAGAAATATCCAAATTGGATGATGAACTCATTACGGGAGTTTGCCGCGCCAGGAAGACCACTTACGATGATCAGTCGCAGTAGTGCAACCCCACCATTTTCTACATGTAGAGGAGAACAGTCGGATTTACTTGTCAACCGAACCCTGGACTCCTAAGGAATGGACCGTCTTAGCGGAACTTCCCGGCCATTTGGGCCAATATATAAGGCTGGGCCGGCGCCACTCGACCACTTACGCCACTCCTAGTTTAGATGAAATCCATGACTCTGAAACGTAAAGCTCGTCCCCCCTTTCCCCAAGTAGAAACTTGTTGATACGGCTCCACCAAGAAGTCGTATCTAGTTGGAAAGGAAAACTCACCGATATTTCCCAGGCGATGCCTTTTAATGGATTAACTTGTTCCAAGAATTTTACTTCCCGAGTGTTGGGTAAGTAATCAAAAACTCTTTTATCAAAACAGCAACCTTGTTGCGAATATAAAAATACATCACGGAGCCGGATCCCTCAGATTTTTGAGCGAGTATTTAAATCCCCTTCGCAAGGAAGATCTTAAATTTGAAAATGAGTTTTGGGATCTGCTCTAACCTTCCAAAAATAGTTTTGATAAAGTTTGAAAATAATCTCTGGAAAATATTTAAAGTAAGAATGATTTGATAGTATCAATTATTTTCCGAATACTTGGCAATTATTGAAACATTATTTTTTAATAAAATAAAGAATATTATTTAATAAAATAAGCGAAATCATAAGTCCTCGAATGAATATTCAAAATAATATTCATTAAATAAAATAAGCGGAGTCATAAGTCCTCGGATGAATATTCAAAATAATATTCATTAAATAAAATAAGCGGAGTCATAAGGTTTCGAATGTATATTTAAAATAATATCCATTAAATAAAATAAGCGGAGTCATAAGTCCTCGAATGAATATTCAAAATAATATTCATTAAATAAAATAAAGTTATCGAATAAACCTTATTCGATTAATAGTTTTGAAAACTATATCTATCTATATATATATATGATACTCGGGAACATCGACTCCCGGTTTAGAAAATGTTCACCTTTGGGTCCCCTATACTAAGGGTATACGCAACTACTGCTTATCTCTAGCATAGGTATTATGCAACTTATAAGCATTGAATCAACAATTAGATATCAAGATTTCGAAACAGGCATGCATATAAATATCATATCACATGCTCCAATATATCGCAAGACTTTGCTAATAATAACCATGCACTTATCACAAGATAATGCATATACATATATACATCACAACAACAGTATAACGGGTAGAAAACTTGCCTGAGCGAATAGGGGTGGTAAAAGGCCTGGGGCGATTCTAGTAACCTATAAACAACAAATAAGTTGGAATTAAATCAAAGTCGCTTAAGAATCTAAACTTTAACCAATTAGACTCTAACTTTCACTTTTGCGCTTAACGATTCACTTAAGTCGCTCGAGTACCCTCGGCTCCACCATTTTTAATAAATTAACCATTAAGAATTTTAAGGCAATTCTTTCGCGAGTACTCTACCAACTGCCTAATCCACTTTACATAATTGTTTCATACTCCAATTAGTAATTTAAGGGCCTTAACCAAGGTTTCAAAGTAAGGCGAGGGGTAATGGTTCGTTCGTGAAACGCCGTTACTTAAAACGGTCGTTTCTCCTAAACCGTACATCGGATTCAAGCGAACCACATATCAAAACGAAGCTCGTAACATGAAATATCTAAACATGGCAATGGTAAGAATCTAACAGTGAGTTCACGGGTCCTGAAGTTAAGAACAAAAACAGTCTAAGGTAAATCAGGCATTACGATGACTATGTTTACGCGATTACCAAATTTTAAACTACTCCAATCAATCCACAAATCAACCCACAATCAACGTTATAACCAAACTCCATCCATACTTCACTATAACAGTCCCAATATCTCAAAATTTTCTAATTTATACTACCCCCAAACATGAACTAAAAGCTATACTTAAGTTTATTAATTAATAATCCAAGATTTACAACTCAAACTCTTTACAAATCCAACCAAACTCTAAATATACAAGAATCATACTTTCCATGGACTATACCAATCATAACAAGCTCTAATATTCAATAATAAGGCTAGGGTAAGAGATTATACCTTCCTTGGTGAGTAGAAGTAACTAAGGAGCTTGAAATAACCTTTGAAAATCCTTACCAAAGCTATATCTAAACAAAAACACAAGATCAAAAGTTTCAAGTTCTTGAAAACACTCTTCACTCTCTTCTTCAATGATTTTTTAAAAGAGATTGTGAAGGAAATGGAAGCTTAGATTCATAGGATAGCTATATCTAAGTATAAGGAACCTTGGATAATTACCTCACAATTTAACAAGGCTTGGTTGGATCTTGGTTTTGGATTTTCTCTTCTTTGAAAAGTTGAAGAGACGAGAGCTTGATGTTCTTGAAAGGGAAAGTCAACTCCAAGTTTGTGTTATGATATTTGTTTTGTTTCTTTTTATGGCTTGGCTAATTTTTAGGATTTATCATGGTAACTTTTGTATGGCCAAGAATCAACCAACAACTCACTTCTTTTTGTCATGCTTATGTCATCTTTCTTATGTCATCCAATTGCCACATGTCTTCTCCTTGTGGTGTGATGACATCATCATCCACTAACCTCTTTGATTAACCCCTAATTACTTGGCTAATGACCGCTTATCTGTTATACGTTTCGCTTAACTTTTGTTCTCGTTTATCGTTTGAGGGATCATACCCGGGATCTTATTACTTGGGTTCCCCTAAACCTTTGTCAATATTTTATATTCCTTTTATGATCCTCTCTTATAATACTTTAATTAAAATCCTTTTAATCGTGTTACCTTATACTCAATTTTTTCTGTATCTGGTGGATTTCGGGAAAAAAATCATAGTGTTCGAATTTGGATTCTGACGATCTTTACATACACTTATATACCATATAGAGTACTAATAAGATCTCAGAATATCAATAAAAGAATCCCTACATAGTGTGGCATGAAAAGTTTTCTTATTCAGCATAATCAGCAAAATCACTATTTATAAGGGTTACAAAAAGTCCAAAATTTTTGGGGTTATTACACTCTCTCAAGAAATACTGATGTTATTGAGAGCTGCTAAGTCGTACAATACTCGAGTTAATCACTATGTGATGACCTAAATTGTGTTTATATATTACATAGTTGCTACAAATCAATCTAAGATATGCCTTATCAATTACTAACAGAAAATGATATATATCTTTGTTGGGTCCCAATGTGTTTGTAGAAGGGGGGGTTGAATACAAACAGCACCGAATAATCGAATAAATGCGGAATAAAAAATGTGAAACAAAATTCAAGTTAAATAAAAATATTATTAAACTTGAAAGGTGTTACAACAACTGTATCGATTACAAGGTATTAATCTCAAATCAATTATCACAAATCTAGAATAAATTCGACATGAACTTTTTCTATTTTTGCAATAATTAGAATCAAATGCTAAACGCGATTTGAGATTAAGTTCTAGGGATTTTGATCCGCTAGATTGATATACAAGAACAAGATAAATAATTCTAGTGGTTTGGATTTAACATTAACAAACTAGAATATTGATCTTGAATAAGCAGATGAATGATGAAATGTTTTTCTTTTGTTTTCTGCTGTGTTCTTTCTTGTTCTGTATTGGTTGCTGTGTTGATTGCTTATGAAACAAAAAGTCTTCTGCTTCTTTTATCAAACAGCCGAGATGAATGAACTGGTATGACTTTCGGCAGGACAATCTATTTGAACTGGCATGACTTTCGGTATGACAATTGATTGTCATACCGATTGTCACATAAGTACAATTCAGATTGTCTTGCAAAGATTAATAACAGATTTTTAATCTAATAAAAATTCTAACAAGACAATTAAATGAATTAGCATGACTTTCGGTATGACTATCAATTGTCATACCGATTGTCATACTAGTACAATCGGTTGTCTTTTTAGAATTAAAACAGATTTTAACCAATTAAAATTCTGAAAATTCCTAGAATTAATTCTGAATTAATTAATCAATTAATTTAATTAATCAATAAATTAATCTTTGCAGATATAATTTATTTTCTTAATTAAATTATATGACTTAATTAATTAATAGAGAATTAATACTAACCCTGAACATCATCCATTCTTCTGAATATCTTCTGAAAATCACTGAGAATTATGAATCAATTCCACCACTTCAATGTTGACACTCGATGTACTGTCTGGTTCATGAGTGACTAACTTCCGTGACGTTTCTTCATGTCTTGACTTTGACACTCTGATTTTCTTCAGATTTAATTCCTTGTAATTAATTGATACTTTGACGAGATCTCTGTCACTTGATTAAATCCACGATCTTGATTTATATCACTGAGGCATGATCAACTTCTTGAACTTCTTTCAGTGAATTAACTCCTCAAGTCTGTAGATGAACCATGTTTCTTTATCCTTTGACAGATGTTACTTTGCGAGATCTCTCTGACGGTAGATCCACTATTTACTTATTACATTCTTATTTGAGTTGAGTTGAATCCTCGAATATACAAATAGGCTATGACATATGACTTACAATCTCCCCCTATTTGTTTGTTAGACAATAACACACAAATACCTAGAGGATAACTCAACTAACAAATAAGAAAAAGATATAAACATACATGCAAAGTAAATAGCAGAAAAGTTCTGGATGAGATATAACATTTTCCAGATTCCAAGTAGATGTTCCTCTAGACTGAACATATCTTCAAGTAGTTCCATCTTCATTTGTACAACCACATTTCCTGTTGAGAAGCCCATATCTCTTGCTTCTCCCCCTATGAGAATCAACTGATTAAAGAAGATCACCTTCGTTTTACCACCTCTCCCGTACAATAGGATCCGCAGATAAAAACCAATGGTACTCCCCTTTTGAAAACAGCTTCTTCCCTTACTAGAAAATCACCTTGTGTTTACCACCTCTCCCGTACAATAGGATCCGTAGTTACAAACAACAATGGTGTGGTGTAGTGTACATATGATCTTTTTCTTCCTCCTTGCTATTTCTCCCCCTTAGTTGAGGAATCCTCCAAACTATTTCTTAAGCTTTTATCTCCCCCTTAAAGAAGGAATGTATGCCGTCGTCTGAAGGAGTTCTCATATTTCACTTGGTTGGAAAAGAAATAACAAGTAGTTTCTCTTTCTACCTCACTGTGAGTGTGTGATTCTGTTTAGTGTACCTCACATGTGTTTCACTCTTCTCTCCACTCGTGTTTACACTCATTCTCACAAGTGTATCACTCCTCTCATAGCTCCAAAAATCAGCTGTACCTGCAAGGAAAATCACCTTAGCCATCCTTAAGGAGGTCACAGGTGGTGCAATGGGAGTTCACAAATCCCCATCCTTGTTAAACTCGTCAGATGAATCTGAGTCATAATTTACAAGTTGCTAGTTTCCCTTTTAGGGTTCCAGATTTGAATTCTGGGAAGGTAAACAATGATCCAACGAATTTAGCATAAAGATCAAAGTTCCCTTCTAATGTCTCTGAAGACATTACCTTGTGACTTATCAGGTAATATCTGAATCATTGTCAACAAGTTGCCGATCTGCGCCTATGTCAGATCCACTATCCGCAGATGCATCCAGGGGATTTAAGCCTGGGGAGGTAGACACTGACCACTGACATATGGCTTTTGGATCAGTATCCTCTCCTAACACCTGTAAAGGCAATTGGTCCACTAACGAACCTTGAACAATCGAATCTGACCTTAAAATGGTCGAAACTCTTGTTTCCGTCAACTCATCCTTTGTGTGTGTAACCTCTCCTTGTGCATAAAGAATTGTTTATGTTTGAAGTGGTGACACTACATCGGATACCTTGGCCGACAGGCAAAATTCAATAGACTCACCCTGTTGAGAGAATGAATCTAGTAACTGTTTTTGTGCCTTTTTAGCCATTACATCTTTTTGAGAAGATGTATGGGGGCTAGCAGTTGTCTCGGTTTAAATACTACTCATCTATGTAGGAGACAGAGCTACTGGGTTGACTACAGAACCTTCCTTATGTGGTGCACTAGGCACTATCTCCCTCACGCTCATTCATACTACATTTAGTGGTAAGAGAGTGTTGGTTGGTTCTATTTTTGTGTTTGTCTTTACAGTCTGGGATAGACGTTGTGGGTTTTCAACCTCATGACTGTCAATGAAAGAAAGTCATTGGAGACTGAACCTGTAACACAGAACATATGGTGATAGAGAGAAAATGATTTACAATAGTGATTTCAAAAGATTTTACATGACATAAGAAATCACTAATGTAGAAAGAAGTTTGATTTTGTTTTTCAATATGAATGAGTTTTTGATAAAACATTGATCACTTAGGGTAAAGTCTAAGTAATTCTCATTCATGTCAAAAGCTTACAAATATCTGCAACATAATGTTAACAAGATATCATTGACCGATACTTGTCAAGTACTTTAGATACTAATTGTTATGTTGCATAATCAATATACCACTGCACATATAAAACAATATGATTGTGCTTAGTGATAAGATAGTTATTAATATGACGACTCTACTTATTCATATAACATTATAACTTCTGTTAGAGTGCCATACCATGTTCTTGACGATTGCTTGAGCAGTATACTAGTTCATACCAACCTGAAGTGAGATTGTGAAGAAGAGATTGCATAGTCCAATAGATCTGCAGCTGCAAAGTCCATGAACTGTGGTGCACTGACTTCCTCTTTTAACTCACCAACCAGGAGTACACTTGTACACATCTTACTAGAGTTCAATTCCAAGTGTAATGTGCAGCAGGTGTCTAATATGTCGTAATATTCTCAAGTCTCGTCACTGGTGCTATATGTTAGATACTGCTTCCTGATAATAACCTAGCACAAAATACAAAATTACAATGATAACATTCCCAGCTTGCAAACAGCCATATCCCTCAGATAAACCTTTGCTGTTATCTCCAAAGGTAACCATGGGGCCAGCTTTCTCAACCACATTTGATAGCAGGGCTCTATCTCCGGTCATATGTCTTGATGATCCACTGTCAAGAATCCACACTACCGGTTATACTTGTTTAATGCCCTGCACTACAAATGGATTAGACCTTCTTCGGAACCCAAACTTGGTTGGGCCCGACATACTTGTAGAACTATCCTTTGTCAGGCAAAACAACATTTTTAATTTTAATGGTCTCAACATTCTCAATGACTGAACATTTGACCTTGTAAACAGCCTTAACAAATTTCTGTTTAAGCTTAGGCACAAATGTCTCCTTTCTAGCCTTAGAAGGACTAGCAGTCTTAGACCTATCATGCTTCTTGTTATTCACATGCTGACGAGGAGTAGTCTTATCATTAGACACATGCTTACCATTAAAATAAGCATACATCATATTAAAAGCACAAGACATACAATTAGCAACACCACATGCTTTATGAGAGTGATTAATAGCAGGTAATTTATGCATGGTAGACATGGCATTATTGTTATCCAACTCATGTGTGTCTGAGTTAGTCTCAGTTGCTTTCACAACTTTGACTGGAACTTTCGACTCACTTGACTTGGAAACAATCTTCTCATTAGCATGATCTTCAGTACGTATTTCTTCTTGAATAACAGAAGAGGTCGCATCAAATGGTTCAGCAATTGATGCTTTATAGAGGGGTTCATCAACACCCTTAAGCACATGTGGTACTTCCCTCCCTTTAGCACAGACATGGGGAGGGGAGTTTATGCCTAATTCTCCAATAGCAGCATTGTAATCATAACCTATTCCAGATGTTTGATTAACAGCTTGCTTACTGTAGAACTCTTTAGCCTTCGAACAAGAATTGAAGTAGGCTCTAACCTTAGTCTCAAGACCGGTGATCTTGTCTTTGAGAATAGTTTCGAGTTTTCTATAACAGTCAACTCTATTCTCTAGAAAAGATACCTGTTCTTTTAATTTGTCTTGATTAATATGCACAAGTCTTAATTCATTGACCTCTTTCTCAAGGTCTGTGATCTTTAAACTTAACAGTTCATTATCACGACGTGCACAATCTAAGTTACCTCTTAGATGATAAACCATTTCAACATCAGAAAGTTTTACCTCTATTCTTGACGATGAAGCTTTTCCATCAATAGCCATAAGAGCAAGATTTCCTTCATCTTCATCTTCACTGTCAGTATCATCCCAGCTTCTTCCCTTTGCCAGATAAGCCCTTTCAGAGTTCTTTCTTACTTGCTTTGGCTTCCTACATTCTGTGGCAAAGTGTCCCAACTCATTGCAGTTATAGCATCTAATGGTGCTTCGATCAACCATCCCTGTTTTGTACCCACCACTGCTGGTGTTAGAGGATGAAGATCCGCCTTTCTGGAATTTGTTGTAGTTGGACTTGTACTTAAGCTTGGGATTCCTCCTGAATCTGACATGGGAGAATCTCTTGACAATTTGGGCCATTGATTCATCTTCCAATTGCTCCAGCTCTTCCAAGGAATAAAAATCATCACTTGATTGATTTGTAGTAGGAGGATCATATTCTGCTACTAACTCATTTTCCTCACCCTTGGAAAACTGTACCATTCTTTCTAACTGTTGAGATTGTTGTTGTTGTTGACCTTCAGCTACAAGTGCAGTAGATGTGCTGACCATTCTATCCTTCCCGTAGACTTCCTTCTGTTGACTCTGCTCCAACTCATAGGTTTTTAACACTCCATAGAGCCTGTCCAAAGAAATCTCACTCAGATCTCTAGCTTCCCTAATGGCAGTGATTCTATGTTCAAGATGAGCTGGCAGTGTTAAAAGGAACTTTTTGTTGACCTCCCTGATTGAATAATACTTTCCATTGATGTTCAGGTTGTTGATCAACGCATTGTACCTCTCAAACACTTCAGTAATTCCTTCTCCTGGATTTGATTTGAAATGTTCATATTCAGAGGTTAGGATTTCCAACTTGTTCTCCCTAACTTCCTCTGTGCCTTCATTAATCACCTCAATAGTTTCCCACATGTGTTTGGAATTTTTACAGTTCATCACATGTCTGTTCATCAAGGGATCAAGGGAATCAATTAATATTAATTGAAGGCTGGCATCCAAGGAGGCTTCTTCCTTCTCAGCAGGAGTAAAATCTTCAGGCTCTTTTGGATAGGTTCTAGCTTCAGTAGTCACCACACCATCTATTATTACCTCCGGTTCAATAACCATCGGAGTTTTTATACCCTTCTTTAACAAGTTTGAATATTTGGGATTTGCAACTTGTAAAAATAATAGCATCTTCTTCTTCCACATGATATAATTCTCTTTATCAAATTGTGGAATTTTAACGGTTCCAACTTTATGTGAAGTCATTATGAATTTTTGAATAAATAAAAATTCAAGGAGTTGAAAAATCACAAAAGTCTAGGATCTTGATTTGTTCGTTAATCAGAAGGCTCTGATACCAATTGTTGGGTCCCAATGTGTTTGTAGAAGGGGGGGTTGAATACAAACAGCACCGAATAATCGAATAAATGCGGAATAAAAAATGTGAAACAAAATTCAAGTTAAATAAAAATATTATTAAACTTGAAAGGTGTTACAACAACTGTATCGATTACAAGGTATTAATCTCAAATCAATTATCACAAATCTAGAATAAATTCGACATGAACTTTTTCTATTTTTGCAATAATTAGAATCAAATGCTAAACGCGATTTGAGATTAAGTTCTAGGGATTTTGATCCGCTAGATTGATATACAAGAACAAGATAAATAATTCTAGTGGTTTGGATTTAACATTAACAAACTAGAATATTGATCTTGAATAAGCAGATGAATGATGAAATGTTTTTCTTTTGTTTTCTGCTGTGTTCTTTCTTGTTCTGTATTGGTTGCTGTGTTGATTGCTTATGAAACAAAAAGTCTTCTGCTTCTTTTATCAAACAGCCGAGATGAATGAACTGGTATGACTTTCGGTAGGACAATCTATTTGAACTGGCATGACTTTCGGTATGACAATTGATTGTCATACCGATTGTCACATAAGTACAATTCAGATTGTCTTGCAAAGATTAATAACAGATTTTTAATCTAATAAAAATTCTAACAAGACAATTAAATGAATTAGCATGACTTTCGGTATGACTATCAATTGTCATACCGATTGTCATACTAGTACAATCGGTTGTCTTTTTAGAATTAAAACAGATTTTAACCAATTAAAATTCTGAAAATTCCTAGAATTAATTCTGAATTAATTAATCAATAAATTAATCTTTGCAGATATAATTTATTTTCTTAATTAAATTATATGACTTAATTAATTAATAGAGAATTAATACTAACCCTGAACATCATCCATTCTTCTGAATATCTTCTGAAAATCACTGAGAATTATGAATCAATTCCACCACTTCAATGTTGACACTCGATGTACTGTCTGGTTCATGAGTGACTAACTTCCGTGACGTTTCTTCATGTCTTGACTTTGACACTCTGATTTTCTTCAGATTTAATTCCTTGTAATTAATTGATACTTTGACGAGATCTCTGTCACTTGATTAAATCCACGATCTTGATTTATATCACTGAGGCATGATCAACTTCTTGAACTTCTTTCAGTGAATTAACTCCTCAAGTCTGTAGATGAACCTTGTTTCTTTATCCTTTGACAGATGTTACTTTGCGAGATCTCTCTGACGGTAGATCCACTATTTACTTATTACATTCTTATTTGAGTTGAGTTGAATCCTCGAATATACAAATAGGCTATGACATATGACTTACAATCTTTAACTGAATATATAAAGTCCTATTACTCCGAACGTAACAGATATCCATCCCTCAAACTAAGAAATATAATCAATCTTCATAGGTGACCGCCTCCAGATGCTGATGACATGCAAATACTGAGAATGCACCAAATCCTGATGACACACCAAATACTGATGACATCTAAAACGCAGTCAGATCCTGAGCTTTTTCTGATCATTGAGAATCAGCACGTAACAATCTCCCCCAATTTATGCTTTACATAATAAAGCATAAATTCCATTCTCAATGATGCCAAAACCAATTACAAAATGTACAAGTAGTAAAGCTTACTTCAGTATCCTAAGATAACTGACAGTTGTTTCCATAAAGTTGTTCAACCTTTTTTCCTCCTTATCTTGTAGGACTTTAACAAGCTTTTTCTTCAACTCTCTCTTCTCTTTAGTATCGTCTCCAAGCTGATAGATGGCTGATCTCAGTTTAGAATTTGAACTTTTATTTAAATCAAGATCACCAATTAGTATAAAGCTCAGACTAACATCTTCATGATCAGGATTTAAGGATAACTGAGGATTATTGAGAAATTTTTTTAAAACTGCAGCTCCCTTTTGCATCTTCATTTCTTGACCAGTATAAGTTCTGTACATAGGAACATAATCTCCATTGTATTTATCTTTTTTGTTCATGACTCTTCTTTTGATAATTTTAAGTATCATAGAATTCCAATTTCTTATGACATTATTCTCAACTCTAAGAAGATAGTGAATGCATTTCAACTCTGTCACAGTCTTCATCAAGAGTTGCTGCAAGGTAAAACTCTTTACTTTACCATCTCTCAAAAAGTATAGAATCTCCTCTCTGACGTCATCACTGTTTATCTTTTTATATACAATATTCACAACTTCAACTTTTTCAAGATGTGAAGGAGTAACTCTTTCACCAAGGTTGTCAGTCAGAACATTTGTATCCAGTAAATCAGACCTCAGAATCTCTATTCCGGAATGGCCAATACATCCTCTGGTTCCAGTTTTGACAAGCTTCAGCCTTTCATTATGTTCCACCCAAGAAGGTTTCTTGATAGACTTGTCAACATCTTTCTGTTCTGAAACAGAATCTCCTAGTCCTGCATACACATATTTAATATGTTCGAACCCTATAGGATAACTAAATGAACCAACATCTTTCCATCTTCTATCCTGTTTTCTGATAGAAACATAAATTTTAGGTAGATCATAAATCTTTCCTTTTGCTTTATGCCATTGCTCTCTCTCTGAATTTAAAATTCTCTGCATATAATCATTACATGCTTGATCAGCTTTCCTTCTGTCAATTCTTTCTGGTTCATCAACCTCTGAATTAAGATTTTCAGTATCAGGATTTGCTTTATCCTCAGGA
Organism: Apium graveolens; assembly: GCF_009905375.1. Taxonomy (NCBI): domain Eukaryota; kingdom Viridiplantae; phylum Streptophyta; class Magnoliopsida; order Apiales; family Apiaceae; genus Apium; species Apium graveolens. The sequence continues at coordinate 90,697,624 of NC_133654.1, forward strand.
TTTATGTCTGCTTCAAGACTTACATTTGGATTTGTTATATCAACTTGAGCACTGTCAGTGGCTGATCTTTTATTTCTTTGAACAATCAATTCTTCAGTCTTCTGAACTTCTTCTGCTAATTCATGTCCTTGTACAGGAACATAACCTTCTTTAGTTAAGATATTCAGAAATGTAGAATCAATTATAACCATTTGACTTGGTTTAGGAGTCCTGTAACACCCCCAAATCCGGGGTCGGGGATCCGGGTTGACACGAGTTCCATTTCCCTTAATAACACCCAATCTTAATAAATAATCAACTACTCTGTACTGTGACCCCACAATAAACACACACACCACAAGTTATAGCCTCAGAGATGAATATCCAAAAATAATCATAAGTCGTTTTATTCCACAATTATATGCCAATGCACCTTAAACAGGTTTCTGAATAAATTTACATTTCTTTGCCATTATTACAATTCATAATATACATAAGTCTGGTACATCATTAGTTGAAAACTTAGCCTATTGGTAATTTCTACCTCAGCTACAGCGGCCTCAACGCTTCCCGAAAGCTGCGGAACGTTTCCTATCCGCTTGCAAATTGGGAGCTTGGTCCTGTTCATCTTATCTATCTGATGTTGTGTGATGAAAGAAGAAAGCAAGGGTGAGCAACAAGCCCACCGAAATAATATGTATAATAATTTACAATATATGAGCATTCTCATAGTACTCAAGAAAGTCTTGGTTAAGAAGAAATGAACCAAGTTGATATCTTAATGCGATGAAGTCGCAAAATATTCAGTATATATATACATATATACTTTTCAAAATATTGGAAGTCCTCTTCCATGCATAATACACACAGAGTTCCTGTGTATAACTGTATAAAAATATCGTTGCAAGGTGATCTCATATATCTAACCTTGTCTCAACATTTTTCTGAAAATCTTTGTCATGCATAAGATAATCATTTACTAGATAAAAGTTTAAAAGATGAAGTTACAAGATACTCCAATATACTTATATCTTTTCCAAATACTACTTGAACTACCACCATTCAAGTTTCATCACATGGATGAGACTACAAGACCAGATTTGAATAGATTAAATCTTTAAAATATCACCAAAATAAAATGAAGTTACGAGATACTTCATTTGATGTAAACATCATTTTGAAAACTTGACCCTGCCAACACTCAACAATCGCCCAATCGTAGCCTTTCTATCGAAGTGCTCTGGGTAGTGTTGCAGAAATATCCAATTGGATGATGAACTCATTACGGGAGTTTGCCGCGCCAGGAAGACCACTTACGATGATCAGTCGTAGTAGTACAACCCCACCATTTTCTACATGTAGAGGAGAACCTGTCGGATTTACTTGTCAACCGAACACTGAACTCCTAAGGAATGGACCGCCTTAGCGGAACTTCCAGGCCATTTGGGCCAATATAATAAAGGCTGGGCCGGCGCTACTCGGCCACTTACGCCACTCCTAGTTCAGATGAAATCCATGACTCTGAAATGTAAAGCTCGTCCCCACTTTCCCCAAGTAGAAACTTGTTGATACGGCTCCACCAAGAAGTCGTATCTATTTGGAAAGGAGAACTCACCGATATTTCCCAGGCGATGTCTGTTAATGGATTAACTTGTTCCAAGAATTTTACTTCCCGAGTGTTGGGTAAGTAATCAATTCATTTATCAAAACAGCAACCTTGTTGCGAATATAAAACACACCACAGAGCCGGATCCCTCAGGTTTTGAGCGAGTATTTAAATCCCCTTCGAAAGGAGGATCTTAAATAAAAAAAATGAGTTTTGGGATCCGCTCTAACTTTTAAAAATCATTTTGAAGACTCGCAAACATTTTTAAGAATGTTTGGGGTGATGCTGATTTAATAAAATAAATTAGTCCCAATATATTAGAAAATATCTGAATATTATTATTTAAATAATATTCCCATAAAGAATAATCTTTATAAAAATAATTGAAGTAGAAGTTTTAAAACTTATACTTGAAATGAATAATAATAATCAAAGATATACTTATACAAAAGTAATATCTTTATTTGAATATCAAAAGTAAGTTTGATTATCGAACATTATTCTTTAATAAAATAAAGAATATTAATAAATAATAAGCGGAGTCATAATACCTCGAATGAATATTATAAATAATATTCATTAAATAAAATAAAGGAGTCATACATCCTCAAATGAATATCCAAGTAATATTCAATAAATAATATAAAGGAGTCATAAGTCCTCGAATGAATATTCAAGATAATATTCATTAATAAAATAAAGTTATCGAATAAACCTTATTCGATTAATAGTTTTGAAAACTATAACCATATATATATATATAAATATATATATATATATAAAATCTACTCGGGATCCTCGACTCCCGGTTTTAGAAAATGTTTTCACCTTTGGGTCCCTATACTAAGGGTATATGCAAATTACCGCTATTCTCTAGCATAGGTATTATCAACTGAACCAACAGATATATATATGGCAAAAATACGAAACAGGCATGCATATGTACCATATCACATGTTACAATATATCGCAAGAATTTGCTAATATAACCATCATGCATCTATTACAAGATAATGCATATACAAGTGTATACATCACAACAACAGTATAACGGGTAGAAAACTTGCCTGAGTGCTCCCGGATAGACTTAAGCTTAGAATGGGTCCGATAACCTATGAACAACAACATAAGTCGGAATTAAACCCCGGTCGCTTAAGAAACTAGACTTTAACCATTTAGAGTCCTAACGTTCGCTTTCGCGCTTAACGATTTACTTAAGTCGCTCGAGTACCCTCGGCTCCCCCATTTTTAATAAATTAACCATTACGAGTTTTAAGGCGATTCTTTCGCAAGTGTCTTACCAACTGCCTATTACACCTTACATAAATGTTTCATACTTCAATTAGTCCTTTAAGGTCTTTAACCTATGTTTCAAAGTAAGGCGAGGGGTAATGTTTCGTTCGCGAAACGTCGTTACTTAAAACGGCCGTTTCTCCTAAACCGTTCATCGGAATCAAACGAACCACATATCAAAACGAAGCTCGTAACATGAACTATCTAAACATGGCAATGGTCAAAACCTAGCAAGGAGTTCTCGGGTCCTAATGTTATGAATAAAAGCAGTCTAAAGTAAATCGGACATTACGACAGCTATGTTTACGCGATTTCCCAAATTTAAACCAACTCAAAACAACCACAATTCAACCCCAATTCACAACCCAATCCAAACTCCATCCAAAATACATTACAACAGCCCCAAACCAACTCATTATAATCCATTTACTTACTCCTAAAACTTGAATTGAAACTATACTACATTCTTTAACCAAATCTTAAGATTTCAACAAATCAATCACCACCATTCCAACCCAAACTCTTAAACAAACAAGTTTCAAGCTACTATTTACTCTCACAACCAAAATCAACCTAATATACAAATTAAAGCTAGGGTTTGGAGATGATATACCTTCCTTGAAGTGGTGTGAGTAGCTAAGAAGCCTTAGGAAGCCTTGAGGAGTCTTAGGAAAGCTTGGATCTTAAAGGAAAAGCAAGAAAATTAAGTTAAAAACCTTGAAATCACTATTCATTGTCTTCTTCATTGATTTATTGGAGAAGATAGAGAATGAATGGGATGCTTAAACTCATAATATAGCCATATCTATGCACAAGGAACACTAGGGAATTATCTTACCAATTTAGGAGGCTTGGATCTTGGATTTTGAAAATCCTTTCCTTTGAAATTGTAAAAAGCCGAGAGCAAGCTTTTGTTGAAGAGAAATAGATTTCTTTTGTTTTGATGAAATGATTTGTTTGGCTTGGTGGATGTAATTTTGTTTTGGTTAATTACCTTTTTAGCCTTAACTTTGTGTGGTTCTACTTCAACCACATCTCCTTCCTTCCCATGTCATGTTTATGTCATGCTATGATGTCATCTTCCCCTACTTGTCCTCTTCTCATTGGTTGGGTGACATCATCCTCTCTAATCCCTTTGATTAACTTCCTAATTGTTTGCCTAATGATCGCTGATCTGTTATACGGTTCGCTTAACTTTCGTTTTCGTTTATCGTTTGAGGGATCATACCCGGGATCTTATTACTTAGGTTACCTTAACCTTTCTCAATATATTATATTCCTTTTATGATCCTCTCTTATAATCCTTTAATTTAAATCCTTTTTATCCTGTTACCTTATACTCAATTCTTTCCGTATCTAGTGGATTTCCGGGAAAATCAAAGTGTTCGGAATTTCGATTCTGACGATCTTTACATACACTTATATCCCATATAAAGTACTAATAAAATCTCAGAATATCCATACCAGAACCCCTACATAGTGTGGCATGAAAATTTTTCCCATTCAGCAAAAACACTATTCATAAGGGTTTCAAAAATTTCCAAAAATTGGGGTTATTACAAGTCCTTTCTCTTCCTCCTCTTCCTCTAGCTGTTGTAGATCTACCACCTCTTGTTTCTCTTCCTTTAGAGGTTTTGACTTCAGCTTCAATTTGAGCCATTAACTCCTTCTGTTGCATAACTGCTTCTTCAGTTGTAAGATCAGGAATTATTAGTGTTTGTGCCCTAGAGACAACACTATGATATTTTAGTTTAAGACATTAGGATTATTATTGTTTATGTTATATCGATTATTCCCTTAATAATTTATTAATTCTTAATTTACTGCGATATAAATGTTAGATTAATAAATGTCCTTGGAATATGATATACAATTCTATATCTCTAAGTACGTGATTTAGAAATGAGATTATGAGAATAGTATCAATATTCTTAAAGGTCCCTCGTCGAGTTTTATTATTTCAGGGACAATAATAATGCATTAAGACTGGTGTGTTTGTTGACTGATGATCACATCTCATTGATCAAAGGTATAATCATTCTAAAGTAAAAAACACAGGCAGATGTATAGGTACATGGTGATGGACAGACCCAATGTGAGATTCTACATGTCTGTTGTGTCATAAGTAATTCTCACAGTGATAATGATGTAATGGTCCTTAGACCTGAAGTCATTATATTTCTATACGAGAATTAATATACATTGATTCCATTAAAAGTTATCCTTGACCGGGTAAGGATAAAAGTGGACATTGGGTGTATTATGAAGCGTATGAGAAATATGAATGATCTAGATGGGATTTAACCCTCTTATTTTAGGAGTGATATTATTGGCCTCTTGTGTGAGCTAGACTATGAAATGCGTGGCCACGCAAATGTTGATTTGATATGATAGTCTACTCATTGAACAAGGAAACCTGGATTAAACATTGATGAGGATGACACATTACATGCCTCTAGTTTAATCTATAATATTTGGTTAAAGGGATTATATTATATTGTACATTATTCATGAAAGGTTTAATCGATCACTGATTCAATTATTATTACTTGGGTAGCAATGATGTATCACTAGATGCCGCTCATTGTTTACGATTTTAAATTAGATTTAAAATTCATTGCCCCACGTATAATAACCTATAGGGTCACACACTAAGAATGCTTGAAGGATTATATAATTTAAATTGGATTTAAATTATATTAAAGTAATTCGAATTATTTATAATATTAATTAAGTATGACTTAATTAATTAGATAAATATTGATATTCAAATTTACTAATATTAATTATGAAATTCATTTGTTAAATAATTAAGTGTGACTTAATTATTATACAAATAGGAATTTTGAATTAATAATAGCTTCTAATTAGTTAAGGGTTATAAATCTTTTTCTACTCTATATAATATCTCTTGTGTGGCTGATTTTGGGAGCAAGACTTTTACTAAAAAACCCTAGCCATCAAGAGAGAAGATGGAGAGAGCAAGAAAAAACGGTTTTGTGCTAGTACACATTCAATCCTTGCGTTCAAGCATTCGTGTGGATACCGATAGAGCGTAAATCACGAGAGCGGTGATAGAGATAAATAAATCCTGATTGTGTAATTAATATTACACTAATTATAAATGATTTGGGCTGCTAGGCCCAATAAGAAGATGTATGACATTCAGACCAGAAAGGTTAATACATTGATCAGGCCTGATGGACCATATCAGGCTTGATTAAACAAAGAAGGCCCAAAAACCCTGAATATTAATTAATTTTATAATTAATTAATACGGGAAAAATCAGCTATTGAAAAGAGTCCCAATAAGGACGTAAATCCTTGCAGATTTACCTCTAAAGGACCTAGAAGGATAAGGAATCAGTTTCCTACTATTTAGGACTCCAAAGTCCATTCTAATTCTGAGACTTGGCTACCAAGTCTCCTATACCAAGTCCAATTCAAGGACTCCCACATTTATATAAGGGGCCTCACCCCATAGATCAGAACTACATTTTTTGGCTTGATTCTCTAATTCACGGAGATACGTAGGCATCTCGTAAAGGCAGAGTTAAGTTACGAAACACGAGAGCAGCCATTAAAGGCCTTTAGCTCACGTTCCTTAGTAATAAATACAACAATTATATATATTAGTTTTTAATCCATAACATTTGGTGCCGTCTGTGGGAAAGCACAACAATAACCATGGCGAGAACACGGAGAACAGTTAGAGCCCTTGGAGGAGAAACACCAACAGGGACAACCCAAGTGATCTCTTCAACTGTGGAGGTGCCTCCTCACTCAACCTATGCAACCACGCAAGGAGAAGCCCATATAGGGGCAACTGAACCTCAGCCACAAGGGATGATCCCCTCGGCTACTCAAGGTACGAATCCTCAAGTTTAACAAATACATACACCTATGAATTCTCGACCCGTCGGGTACGGATATTCAACTGTTGTTACTACTAACCCCCCTTATGGGATGCCCCTTTACCCCGAGGTTGGAGGAAGCGGACATGCTGGGCGGAGTGAAGCACGAGGACGATCTCCCCCATACATACGAGGTTTGGCTCCTATTCCCGAGGATTAGGAATTTTCTGGTCCTTACACTAAGAGAGACTCTGAATCTTCGGATGATGAAGTAGCCCCAAGAAGGAGACGTGCTGGCAAAGAGCCGATGGCTGAAGGTAGCCAACGCCCTCAGAGCACCCAAGGGATGAATCCCCAAGAAGTGCAGGAAAGAATCAGGGCTCACGAGGCTGAGATTCAAAGGCTGAGGCGCGACCTAGAGGCGCACCAGACCACCAGACCCCCAGCACCTCCTAGAGGGAGAAATCCTCCTCCCATCATAGACCTGGATGGTCCAGTGTAGAGAAGGGTTGTTGTCCCAAGGGCTGATCCAAACAATCTTCTTCCCCTTGGAGATCCTGATGATCCTACTCCACCCTTCATTGAAGATATAATGAATGCCCATATCTCAAGGAAGTTCAAGATGCCAACTATAAAAGCTTATGATGGTACGGGAGATCCCACTAATCATGTTAGAACATTCTCTAATGCACTGCTGTTGCAGCCCGTGAATGATGCTATTAAGTGTCGGGCCTTTCCTCGAACCCTGTCGGGTATGGCTCAAAGGTGGTATAGTTGCTTGCCCCCAAATTCTATTGGGTCGTTCAGAGAATTAAGCCAGGCTTTTATTAAGCAATTCATCAGTGGCAGAGTTCATGAGAAAAGTTCAGCATCTCTTATGAGCATTGTGCAGGGAACAAAGGAATCCTTGAGAGATTACCTGAATCGTTTCACAAAAGAGGCTTTAAAAGTCCCAGACCTTGATGATAAGGTAGCCATGATAGCACTGCAACAAGGAACTAGGGATGAGTTTTTTAAAATGTCCTTGGCCAAACGTCCCCCTGAAAGCATGTTACAGCTCCAGGATAGGGCATGGAAGTATATCAAGGTTGAAGAAAGCATGAGGAAGACCGTAGTAAGTAATGAGCCCACTGGAGGCAAGAAGCGGAAAACTGATCTGGAGTTTATTGCTAAGGACAAGTATCCTAGAACCGAGCAAAACTCTGATTCAACCCCAAGAAGGGAGGACCTGGGCAAAAGTTCACTGAATACGCTAAGCTGAATGCTCCTAGAAGCCAGATATTGATGAAGATCGAGAAAGATAGAGATATTCGTTGGCCTAAGCCATTGAAGGCTGATCCTGCCAAGCTAGATAAGAGCAAGTATTGTAGATTTCACAAAGATGTTGGTCATGACACCGATGAGTGTAGGCAACTAAAAGATGAAATTGAGTTCCTCATTCGAAAAGGAAGATTGAACAAATATACTGGAGAAGGAGGGGATAGAAGCAACAACGTGAGAAGGAACTTTGATGACCGAAGGAGAGATCAAGAAGATCAGGGGCGAAATCCCCAACCTAGGGGACTGGTGATAAATACAATCTTCAGAGGACCGCGCCCCCAAGGGCCTGTGATCAACACAATTTTTGGAGGACCAACTGCTGCTGGGTTATCCAAGAACTCCAGGAAAGTATATGCTCGAGAAGTTATGCATATTGTTGGGGAAGCCCCAAAAAGGGCCAGGACAGCAGTAACAATGTCTTTTGATGATTCTGATCTGGAGGGTATGAAATTTCCCCATGACGACCCATTGGTCATAACCCCGATAATAGGGAACAGCCCGGTAAGAATGGTCCTTGTGGATAATGGTGCTTCAGTGGATATTTTGCTCCATGACACCTTTTTAAGGATGGGATATAATGACTCCCAATTGACCCCAACCGACATGCCGATATATGGATTCGCAGGAGTGGAATGCCCCGTAGAAGGAATAATCAAGTTGCCAACAACCATAGGACAGGAACCAAGGCAATCAACTCAGATGTTGGACTTTGTGGTGGTAAAGGCTAGTTCGACCTACAACGCTATCATGGGAAGAACAGGGATACACGCCTTCAAGGCAGTCCCTTCTTCTTATCATTTAGTTATGAGGTTTCTGACTCGAGATGGGATTGGAGAAGAAAGAGGAGATCAAAAAATGGCTAGAAGCTGTTATGTGGCCTCTTTGAGGGCAGATGGAGTTGGGGGGCAGGTTCTTCCTATTGAAGATCTGGATATCCGAGAGGATGATGAGAAAAAGGGAAAGTCAGCAGAAGGCTTGGTTTCAATTCCTTTGGTCCCCGAAGATCCTGTGAAGGTGACTTTTATTGGAGCAACGCTCGAGGAGCCCCTTAGAGGGAAGTTGGTGAAATTTTTGCAAGAAAATAGTGATGTTTTTGCATGGTCAGCAGCTGATATGCCAGGAATAGACCCGGAACTGATTACTCACAAGCTGAATGTGGATCCAAATCGGAAGACGGTAAAACAAAAGAAAAGAAGTTTTGCTCCAGAAGGGCAAGAAGCTATAAAATAGGAAGTGGAGAAGCTCTTGGAAGCTGGTTTCATTGAGGAGATTCAATTTCCAGAGTGGTTAGCAAACCCTGTAATGGTGAAGAAGGCTAATGGAAAATGGAGGATGTGTGTGGACTTCACTGATCTAAATGATGCATGTCCTAAGGACTGTTTTCCGTTACCAATGATCGATACTTTGATAGATGCCACTACTGGGCATGAAATGCTGAGCTTTATCGATGGATTTAGTGGATACAATCAGATCAAGATGCACAAGGACGACATTCCAAAGGTATCATTCATCACCGACTTTGGTGTTTATTGTTATCTTGTTATGGCGTTTGGTCTCAAGAATGCAGGAGCCACCTATCAAAGGTTGGTAAATAAAATTTTTAAGGATCTTATTGGCAAGACTATGGAAGTCTATGTTGATGACATGTTAGTCAAGAGTCTAGTAAAGACTGATCATATAGCCCATTTAAGGGAAGCTTTTGAGGTCCTGAGGTACCACAAAATGATGTTAAATCCTACAAAGTGTGCATTCGGAGTAGGATCTGGAAAATTTTTGGGATTGATGGTCTCCAAGAGAGGGATCGAGGCTAACCTCGATAAAATAAAGGCAATCCTGGACATGGAACCACCAAAAACTATCAAGGATGTTCAGAAGCTCACGGGAAGGGTTGTTGCGCTGGGACGATTTATCTCCAAGTCAGGAGACAAGTGCCTGACATTCTTCAAGTCACTAAAAAACATTAGGGACTTTGTATGGAGTGAGAAAAACCAGAAGGCTTTCGAAGAATTGAAGAAATATATGGCGCAGGCCCCGTTATTGGCCAAGCCAGTTTTGAATGATGTTTTATTCTTGTACTTAGCTGTTTCAGAGAGTGCCTTGAGCGCTGTATTGGTTAAGGAGGAACTGAAAGTCCAGAAACCCGTATACTATGTCAGCAAAATTCTGCATGGTGCTGAGTTGAATTATTCAACTATTGAGAAATTTGCTCTAGCCTTGGTAATGGCTTCGAGAAAGCTGCGTCCTTACTTTCAGGCTCATCAGATTGAGGTGCTAACGAATCAGCCCCTGAGTAATATCATTCACAGTCCCAAGGCAAGTGGGAGATTGATCAAGTGGGCAATAGAGCTGGGAGAGTTCGATCTCAAGTATAAGCCACGAACGACAATAAAAGCCCAGGCACTAGCTGACTTCATGGTGGAATGTACCATACCCAACCAAGAAGTCGGGGGGCAGGAAGATAACATACCTCAAGACAAGGAAGCTGATAAGGGGGATAAAGAGAAGGTTAATAAGGAAAAAGAATACTGGGTTCTCTATTTTGATGGAGCATCAAAAACGAATTCAAATAGAGCAGGCTTGGTTTTACAAAGCCCTGATGGGTTCTTAATTGAGTATGCCATGAAGCTAGACTTCCCAACAACAAAAAATGAGGCAGAATATGAAGCTCTGATAGCTGGTCTTGGCTTAGCAGGGACACTTAGAGTCGAGAACTTAAAAGTCTGTGGAGACTCGAAGTTGGTCACATCCCAGGTGAAGGGAGAGTTTGAGGCAAGGGATGAGACGATGGCTAAGTATGTCCGCCTAGTAAGGGCTGTGATGACCCAATTTGATGAATGCCATGTTGAGCACATTCCAAGGGAGGAAAATGCTAATGCAGATGCGTTGTCAAAGTTTGCTTCGTCTGAGATGGAAGAAAGTTCTAGAAGTGTATACTATCGCGTTTTGAAAACATGGAGCATTGATGTTAAGCTTGTGGCTCCTATAGGCCTGGGGACATCATGGATTGATCCCATTAAGGCTCACATTCAAACCGGCTGGTTACCTAACGATTCTACTGAAGCGCAAAAATTGGTTGTTTGAGCACTAAGATACTCTTTAATAGATGGAATTCTATTAAAGAGATCTTTCGTGGTTCCCTACTTAAGATGTCTCAGGCCTGATGAGGCTCGCTTGTCTCTCGAAGAAGTACATGAAGGCATATGCGGACAACACTTGGGGGGCAGGGCCTTGGCTCATAAGATAACCCGTTTAGGCTTCTATTGGCCAGAAATGATGGCTGATGCCAAAGAATATATGAAAAAATGTGACCGTTGTCAGAAGCACGCACCAATTGTTAGACAACCCCCCAAGATGCTGACCTCTATCAACTCGCCCATCCCCTTTGCTATGTGGGGAATGGATATATTAGAGCCTTTCCCCATGGCCACGACACAAAGGAAGTTTCTGATTGTGGCCATTGATTATTTCACCAAGTGGATTGAAGCCAAACCCTTGGCCAAGATCACAACTAAGCAGGTTGCACAATTCCTGTGGGAAAGTATTATGTGCTGGTATGGAATTCCCCGCATCCTAGTCACTGACAATGGAACACAGTTCAACAACGAGGAATTCAAGAAGTATTGTGAGGAAAATGAAATCGAGTTATGATTCACATCTGTGGCCCACCCGCAAGCCAATGGGCAAGCGGAAGTGGCAAACCGAATAATCCTGGACGGACTAAAGAAGAGGATCGAGAAGTCAAGGAATAACTGGGTGGATGAAATACTCCCCATACTATGGGCCTATAGGACTACCTGTAGAGTCACGACTGGAGCAACTCCCTTCATGTTAGCATATGGTGCAGAAGCAGTTGTTCCTGTAGAGATATCACATTCCTCCCCCAGGATTCAAGCTTTCAATGCTGAGGAAAATGAAGAAGGGCAAAAGTTGGCCCTGGATCTAATTGATGAAGTACGAGATGAGGCACATGCGAAGATAGTGGAATATCAGAAAAAAGCTTCGTTCTACTACAACCTAAGGGTTAAAGAAAGATTCTTCAAATAAGGTGATTTAGTTTTGAGGAAAGTGGAAGCTTCTGGTGTAGGGAAGAAAGGGAAGCTTGCCCCAAATTGGGAAGGGCCGTACAAAGTCAAGAGCGTTCAGGGTAGAGGAACCTACAAGCTGGAGACTATGGATGGTTTTGAAGTCCCGAGAACTTGGCATGCACAAAACCTGAAGGTTTACTATATGTAAAATAGTTAAAGTACGGTTCTCACTTGTCAGAATGACAAGTAGGTTTAAAAGCACCTTGAACCTTTGCTTGCTTAGGATTTTTCCATATAGAAGATATGTTTAGATTTTATCAGGGTTGAACCCATTTCATGTAAGGTATCTAGAATACCAAGTTATAGTATAAAACCTTCAACTTAATCTTGGCCTATTATTGATTGCATTGTGAAATATAAAACCAAGTTATAAACTTGAGTTTGAAAAATCAAGAGATAAATACAACTAAAAACAATAAAAGTCAATTACAAAGTTCAAATATTGTCTAATAAAGAAGAAATACATAAAAAAAACTTAGGCCTTGGAAGGCTGGAATTCTTCGGAACCACTATTCGAAGTCTCCTCGGATGTCTCAGTAGTCCCCTCGGATGTCTCAGTCGTCTCCGCAGAGGTTCCCTCGAAACTACCTTCGGACGCTTTGGATGCCGCAGGAGACGCTTGTTTAGGAGGCGCTGCCTTTGGAGGCTCTTCTACCCTGGCCTTCTTTATAACGGGCTCAAGCTCCTCCTCAGAAGAAGTTTCCTCCTCTTCAGAGCTGGACTCGAGCTCCTTCCTCTTTTGGCCTTGGCCTTGACTCCCCGATGGGCCGTCCTTGATCAAATCAGCAAGCTTGTCTGTAACACCCCCAAGTGCTGGAACTCGCACAGGGCAAGGGAAGGAGGAATGTTCAAAGACTTCGGGAAATTCGTCCTGAATGGCCTCCACAGCGGCATCCGAGCCTTCCTTATAGCTGACTGGATGAAGGAGGGCATCATGCTCCACCATTAAATCTTTGAACTCCTGAGTGTCCATCCAGCCGTCAAAGGCTTTATCATTTTGAGCCTTGAGGATAACATTTTCAGCCCGAGCCGTTTCCAAGTCCGAAGTAGATGAGGCAAGTTGGGCTTCAAGGGCCTCTATTCTTTGGTTGGCCTCTTCCAGCTTCTTGTTCGCGTCCTCCAGGTCAACCTTCCAAGCCTTGGCTTGGTGAATCGCCCCTTGAAAATGGGCGTTCTCCTACAAGAAACACAGCAAAAGTAAGAGACGGGAAAATAAAAAAGGCAACTATGAAGAGCTAAGGAAAAAGACGTACCGTCGCTAAAGCCTGAGCTCCAAAAAGCTCGTTCCCCTCCAAGTCCTGTTGAAGGACAAAGTCTTGATAGTCAACAGGGGAGATGGAATGTTTAGACCATTCCTTGGCAAGCGCTGTGCTGCCGACAATCGAATCATTGCCCCGGATTCCCCAAGCAGGTTGAAAGTAAGACCCGGGTTTTTGCTTGGTACGTAAAACTTGGTTGGGGCCTTCTTCGCCTGGTTCCATTGCTTGGAGTAGGAACTCCGGGAAGCGATCCCCAAGGCGTGGGTCTTTAAAGACCTTTCCAGCGCGCTTCATCCTGGTCGTCTCCAGGTCTTTAGGATTTGTAGCCTCCTCAATTTTCTCAGCCACTACAACACATGAGATAAGAAGTTAGTGAAATAGAAGGTAGAAGGAACGAAAACAACTAGATAAGGAAGGATATTTACTCTTCTTAGGGACGGGAGAAAGGCCACGTTCTGCAAGAACGGTCTCCCTAATAAGATCCCAAGAATGGGAAGTCCCATTATCTTGCGTAAGGAGGTTGAAAGCTCTTGTCTCCTCCTCAGACAAAACTATATCATTTGGGCTCCCATCTACAGCTAGCCCAAAAGATGAGCGAAATAGGGTGCCCCAATCGCCACCCTCCCAAACAACAAACAAAAAATCTTTCTTCCACCCCAAGTTATTGTCAGGGATGGACTTCCCGTTCACTATGTGGGGAATAGTTGGGCACTGGTTTAAAGAAACCCAACCCGGATTCTTGTCAGGGCTGTTCTTGAACTGAAAAATCTTTCTGAAAACAGCAACAGAAGTAGGGACATTGTGCTTGGCGTATTGCGACAGATAGCACAGAATGAGCCTCCAAGAATTAGGAGGGAGTTGGCAAGGGCTGATGCCCACATCAGCTAGCAGAACAGGGATAAACGGGTGAAAGGGGAGTCTGATACCTGCCCTTAGAGTATCCCTGTAGACGCCTAATGCGTTCTTCCTCCACTGACAGGCCCTGTCGGCCAGACCTGCAAGAACCAATTTGAAAGGGTCCTTGATTCTGAAACAGCTACTCAACTTTTCCAGCTTCTTTGGATCCCGCAAAGCACTAATATGGTCGTGCGCGTCCAGATGCGCCTCAGACGGATACTCGTCCCCTTGGATGTTGATCATATCGATCAAGAAAGTGTACCTTGATCGAATAGGGAATTCATTGGACTTTCTGGCCACATTCATCTTGGCCAAACGAGTCATTTTCTTATCAGCCATCTGAAAAAAGGGCACATAAAGAGATAATTTTAAAAGCGCAAACTATGCAAAATCAAGCACAAGAAGTAAAGGGAGACATTTTACCTGAAGTAATGCTTCTAAAAAAGGCTTTGGGGCTTAAGATACTCCGACTTACTGTTATTGCTCTGAGATTCTTGATAAAAGAAGAAAGAAGAAGAATTTAGAAATGAGAAAGTGAGGAGCAGTAGACTCTACTCACTCCTTTATATAGGAGGAAAAGTGAAGTTGAAGGGACAAAAAGCCCAGTAAGGATAGAGGCCCAAAGAAAAAAGCCCAGAAAATGGAACATTCCAGAATATTCCAAGGGAATTTGAAAGAAATTAAATAAAATTCCCGAGAATTCTAAACAGAGTATTTTTGATATATTAAGGCCCAGATTAATAAGAGGCCCACTAAGAGTTTTTGATATATTAAGGCCCAGATTAATAAGAGGCCCAATAGGAGTTAAAAAGCCCATATCCAATTAAGATTTGGAAGACAGAAGGCCCAAATCCAATTAGGATTTGGAAAAATGCAAGGCCCAAATCAAAGCCCTAAAAGATATAAGGCCCAAAAAGAAGATTATTCCCAAACAGAAGCCCAATCCAAATTGGATTAGAAGGAAGCCCAAAAAGACCAGGATTCAGGTCGAATTTCAAGTCGTGAATCCTGCTCGAAATCTTTCGAACAGACACCCAAAAATAACGGGTATAAAAGACCAGGATTCAGGTCGAATTTCAAGTCGTGAACTCTGCTCAAAATCTTTCGAACAGATACCCAAAAATTACGGGTATAATTGAACTGGATTGAGGTCAAAACCAAGACCAGGATCGAGGTCGAATCAAGCACAACATTTTTCAAGTATGGGGTACAAGAACCTAGACTTAAATCCAGGTCGAAGAATCGACTAGGATCCTGGTCGAAGCCCAGGTCGTGAATCCTAGTCGAAATCTATCGACCAGGAAGCAAATAAGCACAGAATTTTCGAACTAGATCCAGGTCGAAAGTTCGACCATGATCCTAGTCGAAATCCAGGTCGTGAATCCTGGTCGAAACCTTACGACCAGAAATCAAAACAAGGGCAAATTTTTGACCTAGATTCAGGTCGAAGGTTCGACTAGGATCCTAGTCGAAATCCAGGTCGTGGATCCTAATTGAAGTCCTTCGACCAGGATTGCAAAGCTAGCCCAAAATTCGACTAGGATCCAGGTCGAAATTTTGACCAGGATCCTGGTCGAAAAAGGGCTGGAAATTTGAAGATATTTGTGGAAAATTGCAGAAAATTTGGAAAAATCCCGGGAAAAGGGCAAACTCCTGAAAAAATACCAGAAAATCCCTAAAAATAGGAAGAAGGTGAGAAAATAAAAAGGGGGAAGTTTTTAAACGACCCCGAAGCCGCGTTCAAGGCAAATCGTTGTAAACGTGTAGGTCGCTCCATACTTTACGCAAAAACGGTACCCTGAAAGGGAATGAACGAACTTAACTTTTGTGAATTCTTACACGGTTTCCCAAAATTTGGGGGGCAAATGATAGGGATAAATAAATCCTGATTGTGTAATTAATATTACACTAATTATAAATGATTTGGGCTGCTAGGCTCAATAAGAAGATGTATAACATTCAGACCAGAAAGGTTAATACATTGATCAGGCCTGATGGACCAGATCAGGCCTGATTAAATAAAGAAGGCCCAAAAACCCTGAATATTAATTAATTTCGTAATTAATTAATATGGGAAAAATCAGCTATTGAAAAGAGTTCCAATAAGGACGTAAATCCTTGCAGATTTACCTCTAAAGGACCTAGAAGGATAAGGAATCAGTTTCCTACTATTTAGGACTCCAAAGTCCATTCTAATTCTGAAACTTGGCTACCAAGTCTCCTATACCAAGTCCAATTCAAGGACTCCCACATCTATATAAGGGGCCTCACCCCACAGATCAGAACTACGTTTTTTGGCTTGATTCTCTAATTCACGGAGATACGTAGGCATCTCGTAAAGGCAGAGTTAAGCTACGAAACACGAGAGCAGCCATTAAAGGCCTTGAGCTCACGTTACTTAGTAATAAATACAACAATTATATATATTAGTTTTTAATCCATAACAAGCGGGATGCGTGGTGATTGAACAAGTTTTGGATCTCCATTACTCAACCAATTTATAAAGCTTCTGAAGGTAAACAATCTGATATATGAATTAAATATCTATTTCGCATGGATCCTGCGGTGGGTTTCAAAAATTATTCTGATTTTTCACGTTTTTAATTATTGTTTCCGTCGCGTTTATATGCTCGAAACCCTTCAGGAAATTCTTCAATTATCATTCCAAGAGCACTCCTAGCAATATTTTGCTCAAACTTTCAATCTTTGTAGTACAGAATAATCTCTTCACATGTTTTCATGTGTCTGTAAGGAAAGAATAACCCTTTAACATCTGCTAAGTTAGAGATTGTAACATCACCAGTCTCAGGAGCATCATCAATAGTCTTGTGCTTAGCTTCATGAGCACCAGTAGACTTTCCTTGTCCTGAAGAAACAAACCTTTTAGAATGTTGAGGTTGTTGAGCAGTAGGATCAATTGGAACATTGGCAATTGGATTTTTATTACCATCACCATCAGTATCTATATCCTTCATCTGAATAGAATCTGGTGTATATTTTGTAGCAACTATCTTCTCCCCCTTTTTGGCATCAGTATTTGAAAGAAGAGAAAACGTAACATCCAGTTTGTCAGCCATAGAAGATACTTTATCTTCCAAAGAAGAAAATTGAGAATCCATGCTTTGTTGAGATTGAACCACGGATTTAATGGCAGTTTTCACACTTATGAGTTCAGCTGAAGAAGGTGAATTAATCATGAATGCATCAATCTTGTCCTTTCACAGAAATAGTAGAGGCTTTAAGATGCAATTTCAAATCAGGATTTTGAATTTCATCATAGGCCCTATGAACATGTTCCATACCAACATCAGATGAGATAGAAGTATTTGCATGTCTCCATTGAAAATCCCATTCAGTCTTTCGAAAGTACTCAGCATCAGCATTGTAATAAGAAGGATTTTCACTGAAATGTGAAGAAGAACCAATATTGGACTTCTTAGATGCATCAATAGCTGCCATAACCCGAGCTGTATCAGAATCATCATCATCACTATCATCATCAGAATCAGAACTAGACATACGCTTAGAAGAATTTGCAGAATTAGGCAGAATTGCTTTGCCTTTAGAGGAATCCTTAGCAATACGTGTCCGTTCCTGATGAGATCCTAAAACATAAACAAGGTAACACCTAAATATCTCTTTTTCTTTTCAAGTGATCTCATCACTTCTTACACATATATTACTTTTGAGAGTAATATTTTTCTCACAGAAGAAATTTTATAAGTAAAGAAACACTTATAAAATTCTTTTCTCAAAACTACCTCTCCTTTTTCCAGTACCGGAGACTGCCACTCAAAATTTTTTATTTTCTCTCATAATATTTTCACACGGTCTCACAGAAAAGCACAGTCACACATTTGTCAAAGAAATAAGAGATGGCTGAGAGGAGTAGTATGCTTGTCATATAAATAGAGGTAACCTCAATCAAGAGACTATTTAAAATCATACAAATATGAGGAACAACGTGTAAGAGAAGAAGCAATACCTAAAGGTGAGTCCTCAAGTGAAAGTGATGATAGTGGGGGAACAAACATCACATCAGGATACATTTGCAAACTAGCAATCAGTAGGGGATCATCAGTAGTAGCTTTTTAAGTTGAAGGATGAACACCATCAAGATTTGATGTAGCATCAGGATTTGACTTGTCAGGAGGATGAGATAGGCCAGTATTAGTACTGTGAACTGATGGTTCTTGTGTGGCCTGAGGAATATGAGCTGCTTCAGTTAGTGTTGGTGAAGGTTATTGTGTGCTCTCCTAAAAAATAGGATCATTGATAACTGCATCCATCTTTGACAATTCACCCCGATGAGCTTTCTTTTCCTTCAGTAGTTGCTCAGAATCAGCAAGAAGATCACCTTGAGAAAAATCAACAATGATTTGTGCAGCCTCTTGGTCTACATCTTCCCTTTGAGAAGATGGTTCTTGTATGACTGGATGTGTCTCAGTTGCTAAATCCCTTTGAGACTTAGGTTCTTGTGGACTGACATCCATAACAGAGGACTGAGCCTTGTTCTTTTTTTTGATGTACCCAACTACTGCTTCACCTTTTCTTTTCAAGCTGCTCTTTTCAGCTGTCTTGGTCACATCAGTTAGAGCAGAGCACTAACATCAGTAGTTGACTCCTTGGTACCAGTAATGTCAATAGATTCATTAGGATTTCCAACTGTTGGTTTCTTGATCTTTAACCTAGACCCAATGGGCATCTGATCATCAGAATTAGAATCATCATGCATGATCAGTATTCTCTTCCTGACTGGGAAACATCCTTCTTTCTTCTCACTCTCACTCAGTAAGGCCTTTAGAGCTTTCTGTTTAGATTTAACAGATTTCTTAACTAGCCTTTTCTTTGTTATAACTGATGCCTTTTGGGAGATATCAGAGGAGGCTAATTTAGGGGCTGGATGAGAGTGCTGTTTAGGAGAAAAAATGGTTGGGTTAGAAACAAGATGGGTAGTATCTTGTCCCACAGCATCAGGAAGTGGTACAGAGGTGCCCGCATCAGGATTTGCAGGCACTTATGTAGGAGTAGGTCTATTTTTTAACAAAAATTGCCTGACCTCCCTAGGCAGGAAAAGAGGTCCTGAAAAGTCATTCTTTTCATCCCTTTTAATGTGATCAGTGATAGCTTTTTCAGAAATTTGAAACACATGGAGCAACTCATCATTATCAAATTTAGCATTAGGGCATAGAAAGTTTAAAATCAATTGAAGGAATCTAGTATACCCTATAACTCCTGATATATCTTCTATCCTAGAAATTATGAATTGAAGTATAGTATTACCATAGTCAAAATTACCAGAGTAAAGGAGAAAGTACCCAATTTTTAGAGAAGTAGATGGAAGAGCATCAAAATTTGATGTTTTATTCAAGAAACACCTGCCGATGTATTCAAAGAAGAAATTCCACTATCTCTTCAATTTTGTCCTTGTCAGCTTGCCAATGGTTGTGATTTCACCTTTATAGCTCAGTGTCCTTAGCATATCAAATAATTGCTCAGTTGCATAGTTATCAGGAGCACCATCACAAGCAGGCAGTCTCAAGGCTTGAACCAGGACATCAGCATCAACTTCATACCTGTGTCCCTTATATTCCAAAGAGAAAGCAGTATGTGTTTCATTAACAGGAGCTCTATTCCATACCTGCATTACAGCCTTGTAAGACACCTTAGTAGGATTTGTAAGAGCATACCCAATTGGACATTGGAGTAAGAAATCCTGAATATCATGAAACGATTTTGGAAATTGCTGATATGTAAGCAGAGTCAAATAATTATTGGTGTCAAATGTATTTCCATGAATGATAGTAGTTTGGCTGAAGAATGGTAAAACTTCAGAAGACGACATGATGTATGTAGGAATTGAATAAGGATATGGGTGAGTTGTGGAAAGTAATGTTGTGTGTATGATGATTTGTGTCACTAAAGTTCTTGTGGGTATATAGGCTTGCAAAGCTGAATTATGTATAACATACACACACATGAAGAAGGAAGCTTAGAAAATTAGACTTCTGAAAGATGGCAATTATTGAGTAATAGGATTTAAAAGTGGAGTAAAGTGCAGAATTAGCAACAAGATACACACAGCTTTTTCAAGAATTACTGTGTGAAATTGTTCATCAGATAATCCACTATTAATCAATGACTAAATAAGATATTCAATTGCAGTAACAAACAATTTAGAAATTATTTAACAATAATATTCTAAATTAGAATATGCTGACCTGTTGTCGATATTTGGAACCGCTTATCTGTCAGGATTTGACAATCTCAGGATTTATCGATTCAAATTCATCAGTATTTGGCAAAACGTAAACTCATTTGAATACCATAATATAATCTCAATAATCATCAAAATATACATGATAAGTGTATGATTTAGAGATTAACAGGCTACAAACAAGAACAATTACATGCACGTACAACTAAATAACAGAGATGAAATCTTGTAAATAAAAATTTCATTAATAGATCAAAAGATTACATTTCATGAGATTTTGATTACATGCATGAGAGATTACAAGAGTATCCTCGTCTAGTAGATAAAAACTTCAAGAGCCTTAGTCTAAGAATCCTGACAAAGCTGATGGTGAAGAGAAAGAAGCAGAGGATGTTTGTCAGGAGGACTAAGGAGGTGGATGATCAAGGCTTCTTCCTGCTTTCAACAAAGAGAATTGTAAGATGAATGATCCTCTCTTGTTGACGAAGGATACGGAGATGAAGCTCCTAGGAAAGCCCAAAAAGTCAGTTTTGGTTACTTCTGGGAGTTGAATCCAAAGGACATTTGGAATGGCGGTGATATGCCATGAACTTTGCACTCCATCACGAAAGAGTATCACATTATTTGTGTCATAGCTATAAAACCAACCGAAGTTCACCATTATTTGAGAGTGAAGGAGATGATAAATGAAAGTGATTTGAGAATTTTGTGTTGGGAGGATATGATTAGACTGGATGATGAATGGTGGTTTAAATAACCAAGAGAGAGGGAATATGAAAGGACTAGGGGTTTGGTTAATAATTGACTGCAGAGTTAACTAAATAATTTAACCAAAAAAATGTTTAAATGATACGCGTCTCCCTAGACTGATTTGTAATGATGACAAAAATATATGTATACATGCACACTTAGCAAATAAATTACTTAATCGAACATGCATATAGAGAAATACATCATTAATTCCCACAATAATATCTTTAAAAACTTTCAGGACATCATCAGGATTTGATTAATTTATATCAGGATTTGATCAAATAAAATAAATGGAAATTATCTATCCCAACTAACCATACCAAGTTCATTGACAAGCTTTGTAAATGTTGCTTCAGGTAATGGATTTGTAAAAATATCAGCCAGCTGCTGATCAGTAGGAACAAAATGAAGCTCAATTGTCCCTTCCATGACATCCTCTCTTATAAAGTGAAATCTGATACTGATATGTTTAGCAAGAGAGTGTTGTACTGGATTTCCTGTTATGGAAATAACATTTTATTATCACAATTGTAACGCCCGGGAAATATTATGTATTTATTTTTATCAATAAATAATTATTATGTGAGTTTATGTGAATTTTGGTGAATTATTTGATAATTGATATTAATATTTGGATGCTTATTTCTGATGAAAATGTGAATAATTTAATTTTTAATTATCCAGAATTAAATCTAGATAATTTTGATATTTTTCTGGTGATTTTTGGATAATCATATGATTTTATAAGGATTTATAGAATTAACAATGATTATTTTTACATAATTATAAAATTACTTTTTAGAATCAGAAATTGTCCCACTTCAGTTGTTTTTGCATTTTTACAACCCGAAACTCTTCCGAAAACTCCTTCCTAACCTAATCTGTTAATTCTGAACACTTTTCATGTTTTGACTTTTTCGATCCGAGGTACGGTTTGACCTGTACGAGTCCCGGTGTGAAATTTTCGATACGAAAATCATTTTATTTATCAATAAGAATCCATATTCTCAAAAGGCGAGACATTATCACCTTAATTTCGTATAAAGTATTTTATAGGAAACTCTGTTTTGATAATTATTCAATTCTGGTATTAAAATCGTATCGTCTTTTTAGTTACTTAGCGGCTAAATAACCTATTTTCGGATTCGATATGTAAATGTAATTATCGAATTATTAAATAAATAAAATATGTGATGGTTCTGTCAGCTATGTGTTGCTGTATGATCAATTGTTTGTGAATTATTGGACGCAAAGATTAATGTTATAATTAATTATCGAGCTGTATGAATTTAATTCATTTTAAAATAATTTTATTGAATATTTATTCCTAAAAATGCTAAAATTGTCTCTAAAATTATTTTTATTATTTTTAGGGGTTTATAAAATTTGGAAATCAATATTTTATTTATTATTTAAATTTAAATGATTTTCTGACTTCATTTAATTGTAAAATCAGTATTTAATTCCAGAATATTTCAAAAATTACGAAAATCTTATTTTATCAAGTTTAGATTATTTCGAGAATTTTGAAAATATGTTCAGATAGATTCTCGGGTTATTTTACCCGTTTAATACTCATTGAATCGATAAATTGCGATACAAAATTCAGTTTTTCGGGTTAGTAATCAGGCTAGGGTTTTATTCTTATCAATTGATTTCTCCCCTGTTATTTCATAGCACTGTCTCTTTCATCAATCTCTCTGCTCGACCTCTCTCAACTCTCTTTTCTCTCTTTGTTCTTCTCTCACTCTTTAATCTCTCCTTCCTCTGTCTTCGTTTTTCCCTGTTCCCTGTTGCTCCGATTGAGGCCGATTCGGTCCTTTTTATGGTTTCTTTCCGGCGATGGCTTCGGTATTTCAATTCGGTACATGTTTGTATATATATATATACGTGAGTATATATGTGTAATTGTTTGTGTGTTGTGATGTGTTGTTCTTCGTGTTGCCGCCTCTCGGAAATCTCCGAGAAGTATGGTGGCGCGTGTGTGAGTCGTGTGGGTGTGGGTGTGCGTGTGTGAGTAGGTTGTGTGTATGTGGAAATGGTTGTGTCTGTGCTGCGTTTTCCGGCCGGTTAGTCGGCTGCTGTTCCGGCATGTTGTTGTTTCTCTGCTCCACGCGTTGTGCGCGTGTTTGTGTGGTTGAGATTTTTAATTATTTTAATATTATTTCTGCAGGAATTTATTGATTAAGAATTCGTGAAATAAAATAAATTCGTATGGAAAGTTCTTAATAATTAATTGATAGAATTCGTGTCGGATGTCCGTAATAAACGGAAACCCGCGAATTTTATCGCCGTTGGCGATGAGCTTCGGCGAGCCGACGGTGGGCGATGATGATTTTTATCTGAGTCCTACATTTATTAATTAAATAAATTGGTTCGAGTTATTAATTACAAAGCGAAAACGAATAATAACTAATAAATTAAATTCGTACTGGTGTTTGGAAATTGTGAATTGTAGTTATGGATTGGATGTGATTATTGATTGTGGTTGACGTCGAGATGATTCGACGGGCAGGCCGATAAATAGAGGAAACGATGTCCGATTTTCGGAAAATTAATTCCGAAAATACGGAAACGTAACCTGTAATTGTCGGAGACGTCGAACAAGGATATAATTGAACTTTATGAAACTGACTTGTGTGATGTGACAAGATATTTTGTGAATAATCAATTACCCTATTTTTCAAAATGACAAACATACGTATTTTCCGAAATTAAATACCAAACCGATTTTCGAAGATGTGAACCGTAATTGCTATGTGTATTTTGATAATACATATAAATATGAATTCGGTTATGAAATCGTACGGGTAAAATAGAATAGTGATTTGATGTAAGCTTAAGCGATTATCTGAATTAGGATATTTCAACCCTGTAGGTTTTAGACGGAAGACCCGAGACGTGACATCGGACTAGGAACGATCTAGTGATTAGACGTCGAGATCAACGAAGTTCCAACCAAAGGGTCTGAATGTTGGGATCGTATCGAGAATAGGATAGTAGGTGCATGATAAAGTCGAACGATCTAAGTCGAACCAAAGTCAACCAGTAATAACGGTTAAAGCTTATTGAGGCAAGTATTCTGGATTTTTCTTTTAAAATACTGCAAGTATTCTTAATTTTCTTTTACCTTTCTCCTTAAATACTGTAAATATTTATTCGCTCCTATTCTAAGTTCAGAATAGTTAAACTGTTTTATATTTCGCTGCAATTACTCTTATTATGCCAGTTCTTTCCATTATTGTTTCTATAATTCGATTACTCTCTCGAGCAAATTCCCATTCGTTCGGGTTATTTGCGAACCCTAATTTGGGATGTTTTGAAATCAAAATGATTTGATATCAAAATACTCTACGGGCTGGACGGTTATTATGAGGACCAGTGATGAGCTGGATCCTATGGGCCGGAGATGGACGGACCCCTTTAGGCCATAGTTGCCTGGGTGCCCCATATGTTGGTTGGGTCTATGCAGTTGGGTATAGATCCGCACTATCTCCTGACTGATCAGCAGGTTATAGTGCATATGTTGGTTTTAGTGTCCAGTCTAATTTATTGTTGATCGCCATTAATGGCATTCCCTCTTGAAATAAAATGTGATTATGGTTTAAAGTTATTCTTTCTTAGCACTCAGTTTCGGGAAATTACAATGTTTCTAAATATATTCAAGGTTCAGATTGTTGCTGCAGCATTAGTTGCTCAGTGATAGTTAGGATCTTGAATGAATTGAGATCTTCTTAATTATTCAACCCGTCCTTATCAGACTGGTTTAGCAGGCTAAGTCTATGGAAACTTAGTCGATAATGATGGATACTGAATAGTTAGGAATTTCTTGAACGTCGTTTTATGAATAGTTATTGCATTCATTGCTCAATTATGAAATGATACCAGAAGCTATTTTGAAAACACGCGATCTCTAAAGCTCTTACAAAAATGTCATTATATCCTATGTGATTCATAGCAATGCAAATCAAATTGATTTTAAGATAGCGAGGTATATCCTTTAAATAATTTCGTGTTTTGCCCTTCAGAATATTTCAGAGATTTTGTCTGGAAGTTTTCTTTGAAATTAATGTTTGAAACTCAAATTATATACTTGCTGGGCATTTTTGGCTCACTCTTGCTTTGTCAATTCTTATTTCTGCCAGAAACAGATAAGGATAAAAATGAATAGCTTAGATAGACAGCAGAAGTTCGAGAAATCTCCGCTGCGAGAGGTTGAAGAAGTTAGAAGAATATGATTCGAGCATTAATTCAGAGGTATTTACAATTGTATTTTAGTTGTTGTAAGTTGTAGAAGATTAGATTCTTATTTCATACCATAACCTGTAAATGATCCGGATTCAAGGGATTATTTATTTATTTCTTTATTCTATGTAAGGATTGTTTAGTGACACCAAATCTTGACCCCGGATTTGGGGTGTTACAACAATAAATAGGAATTTTAGAAAATGATAATCCATAGTCCATGAGCTGCATCCTCATCCATAGTAATCGAGCACAATAGCTTCCAGCTGCAATATATTCAGCCTCATCAGTTGAAGTAGAAATGGATTTCTGCTTCTTACTGAACCTTGAAACTATTCTTCCTCCCAAAAATTGACAATTTCCGGAGATACTCTTCCTGTCTATCTTGCATCCAGCAAAGTCAATATCTGAATATCCACACAGTCCAAAATCAGCTTCCCTTGCATACCATAGACCAAGTGATGCAGTGCCCTTGAGATATCTAAAGATTCTCTTAACTGCAATAAGATGTGGCTCCCTAGGATTTGCCTGAAATATTACACACATACAGGTGGCAAACATAATGTCTGGACTACTAGCTGTTAGGTACAAGAGAGGACCAATCATACCTCTGTAGTTTGTGACATCAACTTTTATACCTTCATGAGGATCAAGCTTTGTAGCAGTTGCCATAGGAGTAGTTGCAGTTGCACTTTTTTGGATATTTAACATTTTTAATAGATTCTTTGTGTACTTGGACTGATTAATGTAAATGCCATTATCAGTCTGTTTAATTTGCAATCCAAGAAATAGCTCATCTCTCCCATCATACTCATTTGATAGCTTGATTGCATCAACTTCGAGAACTTATCACACACTTTTTGATTAATTGATCCAAAAATGATATCATCCACATAAATTTGAACTAAAAGCAAATCTTTACCTTTATTCAGATAAAATATTATTTTATCTATTTTACCTCTTTTGAATCCACTTTCAAGTAGAAACTAAGCAAGGGTTTCATACCAAGCTCTAGGTGCTTGCTTTAGTCCATAAAGTGCTTTATCAAGTCTATAGACATAATCAGGATGTTCTCCATTGAGAAATGCACTCTTGACATCCATCTAAAAGACTTTGACCTTCTTGTGTGCAGCATATGCCAAGAAAATTCTGATTTCTTTCAGCCTAGCAACAGGAGCAAAGTTTCATCATAGTCAATGCCTTCCTGTTCGGAACATCATTTGGCCACTAACCTTGCCTTGTTTCTGACAATGGTTCCATCATAATCAATTTTATTTTTGAAGACCCACTTCGTACGTACATTTGACATGTTCTTAGGTCTAGGCACCATCTTCCATTCTTCATTCCTTTCAAACTCATTCAACTCTTCTTGCATAGCTATGACCCAATCTGCATCCTTAAATGCATCTTCTATATTCTTAGGCTCTTCCTTTAAAAGTAGATTATGATATAGACATTCATTTTGAGTTGCACTTCTTGTCTTTACACCTTCATCAGGATTTCCAATTATCAGATCGGGAGTATGATCTTTGGTCCATTTTCTGGCATGAGAAAATGTCCTTCTTGAGCTAAATGCTCCCCCTGAATCATGTGCCTCATCAAATGCATTTGAGGCTCCCCCTGAATCAGTGCTGTTAACTCTTGATAAAGAGTTAGGACTTGAATCATGTTCTCCTGATGTTGAATCAACATTAGATTCTGAGTGATCAGATTTAGAGGAATCTTGAGTTGACTCTTCAGTGTTAGAACTATCCGTTGAACCTTGTTGTTGCTCCCCCTCAACATGTGCAAGTTCATTAATACAATGATCATCTTCAGGATCTGAAGGAGTATCAGGATTTGGATTATCATTAATTGATAAACCATTAGAGTTTGATGCAGATTCTAACAGTGCATTTTTATTTGCAAAGATCAAACTTTCATGAGAGTCTTCTTCAAAACCAGGAATCTTCTTATCATCAAAGATACATTGATAGAGATGACTATAGTATTTGTTCTCAGATTGTAAACCTTGTATGCTCTTGATGGTGAGTAACCAACAAAGATTCCTTCATCAACTTTTGATTCAAATTTTCCTAGCTGATCAGTATGAGTTTCAGAACAAAACACTTACATCCAAATACATGGAGATGTTTGAGACTGGGCTTCTTTTCTTTCAGCATCTAATAAGGAGTAACACCATGTCTATTTATCAGTGTGATATTCTGAGTATAACAGGCTGTGTTTACTGCTTCAACCCAAAAGTAAGTGGGTAGTTTGGCTTCTTCTAGTAGAGTCCTGCCAGCTTCTATCAAGGTTCTGTTCTTCCTCTCAACAACATCATTTTGTTGAGGTCTAACAGGAGCTGGGAATTGTTGTTGTATGCCTTTGTACTTACAGACTTCCTCCATCTTTGAGTTTTTTAACTCAGTGCCATTATCACTTCTTAGTATTTTCGCTTTGAAGTTAGATCCATCTTCAATTTATTTACATGATCCAGAAGAATTTCTGGAGTTTCATCCTTCTTGTGTAGAAAATAAACCCAAGTGTATCTAGTGAAATCATCAACAATTACAAGTGTGTACCTTTTCTTGTTGATAGACATTATGTTTACTGGTCCAAAGAGATCCAAGTGTAGCATATGATATGGTTCAGTGATAGAGAATTCTATTTTACTTTTGAAAGATACTCTTCTTTGTTTGGAATTTTGGAAAGCATCATAAAGACCATTAGATGAGTATAGCATATTTGGTAATTTTCTTACTAGCTCCTTCTTGGCAACTTCATTGATAGAATTGAAGTTAAGATGTGAGAGATTCTTGTGTCAGTTCCAGCTCTCATCTACTGATGCCTTAATGATAAGGCAAGTAGCTTCTTGCTCAAGACTTTCATGCAACCTTGCTTCATACATGTTACCATGTCTGTATCCTATTAAAACAACTTTCTTTGTTTTGTTATGAACAACTTCATAATGAGAGTTATAGAATACCACATGATAACCTCTGTCAGTGATTTGACTGATACTCAGTAGGTTGTGCTTCAGTCCTTCCACCAGAGCTACATCTTCTATTACCACCTTTCCAATCACCAAGTTGCCATATCCCAGAGTGTGTCCTATATTACCATCTCCATAAGATACATCTGGGCCAGCCTTCCTCTTAAATTTTGACAGCAGGGATTTATTTCCAGTCATGTGTCCTGAACATCCACTATCCAAGATAAGAATATTTTTCCTGTTACCCTGCAATCAAAAGAGTGATTAATTAGAAGGATTTTTAAGGACCCATACTTTTTGGGCCCTCATTTTGGACAATTTAAGTCTTTGTGATTCATACTTGCTTCTGACAGTTTTTCCATTGTCAGGATTTGTCTTATCAGAAGTAGATTTTGTAGAACTAGAAGTATTAATCACATAATCAGTTTTATTGAATTTTGGCAAAGGTTCATAATAATTTTGATACAGCTTATGATAAGAACTACAAGTGTAAATTGAATGCCAACTACTACCACAATGAAAACAAGGGTTTTGTGGTTTCTAAAATACTGATCTACCCCTAACATCAGACTCAGGAATAACAATTTTCTTTTTCTTACTCCTCCTGCAATCAATAGCGAGATGATTATTATTACCACAGTTGAAACAAGTTTTTCTAGAAGCATTGGGAACAAACTTATAGTTAGATTCCTTAGAAATACCTTGCTTACCATTCCTGTTTCTTTTTGGGATTTTTACTTGAGGTTTGTCACTAACCTCAAATAATTTCTTTTTCAATTATCCTTTAGACAAAAGTCCTATGCTCTTTTCTTTCTTAACAGTCTTAATGGTCTCCTTGTTTTCCTCTCTTTGAGTTTTTATATTAACTTTCTTTTCTTGAGATGCAGATGTTGAACCCTTCTCAAAAGTGGATTTGGGTTCATCAGCTTCTGAAGAAATGAACTTAACAGGAGTCTTAAGGGTAATTTCATTTTCAGTGTCAACATCCTTGATTCCATCTACATAGCCAGAAAATTCTCTCCTGTTTTTTTTAGAAATCATCTCATGAACCTTTTTGCCTGAATCAGTCCATGCTTTAAGGGTTTTCCTCTCATTTTCTAAGTCATTTTCTAACATACTGTACTTAGCCTCTAGTGTCTTTGCTGTATGTTTAACTTTCTCACATTCTTTTTGAATTTCAATCTGATTTACTAAGTCAGACTCTAACTGATCATTCCTAGATTTTAAGACTTCAATTTCAGTTACCAGTCTATTGTTCTTTAGAATCTTATTCTTAAAGTTTCCATGGAGAGACTTAAGAATATATTTCAATTCAGATATATCTTCAATATCAAGAGAAAAGAAAGCAGTCGATACCTTAGAATCAGTAGAAGCAGGATCATCAAAACTAGCCATAAATGCATATCATGTTTCTTCATTTTTAGAATCAGTGGAATCCATCCAATCCTTGCTTGATGTAATCAAGGCTTTATTCTTCCCTTTGTCATTCTTTTCCTTTCTGCATTCTGTAGCAAAGTGACCAGGTTCATCACAATTGTAGCACTTGATCGTTGATCTGTCAACTTTTCCAGCTTTAGAATCCTTTCCTTCTCTTCTTCTAGAAGACTTTCTTTCTCCTCCAGTAAACTTCTTCCTGAAGCTTCTATTCTTCTGAGACTTCCTGAACTGCATCCTCTTGAAACCCTTAACTATCATTGCAGCCATTTGCATGACATCAGGATCTGTCATGTCCTCATCAGTTTCAGAATCAGTATCTGATTCTGGCAGATAGTTCTTTTTTCTTATAGCTTCAACTAACCTGTCTTTTGAAGCTTTAGCATTCACTTTCAAAGCAACTGATTTTCCCTTGTTACTTTTTCTCTGTTTCCTTTGCTAAACTTCCAAATCATGAGTTCTCAGCATGCCATAGATTTCATTTAGAGTGACATTTCCCAAATCATATTGATCTCGTATGATTGAAGTCTGAGTCTCACATTCCTCATTCAATGCTCTCAGAAACTTGGTGTTTGAATCTTCCAAATCGTACACCTTTCCCACCAAAGATAGATTGTTAAGAAGAGTGAGAAACCTATCATAGATGTCAGTGAGACTTTCATCAGACTTGGCCTCAAAATGTTCATACTCTTGAATTAGAACAACCCTTCTGTTCTTCTTGATGGTCGTGGTTCCTGACATTGAGTCTCAAGGGCATCCCAGATCTCTTTGGCAGTCTTACAGGCTATAACTCTGTTTGACATCACAGAGTCAAGACTGTTATGCAGAATGTTTCTTACCTTTGCATCCTTCAGCATATTGGCTTTCTCTTCTGGTGTCCACTCCCTCTTCTCCTTCAACTGAAGGTGTTTTTCAACAGTAGGAATTGCAGCTACCAATTTTGTTGGCTTGTAAGGTCCATCATTGATTACATCGAGATAGTCAGGATCTGTAGCTTCCAAGTGCATTAGAATCTTTACCTTCCATGTAGGATATTCAGTCTTTTTCAGAATGGGAATTTTGATACTTTCATACTTGTTCAGAGACATGTTAAGATCGTTTCTGATAGTAAATTATCATTTTGCTCTGATACCAATTTTTGCCCAGTAATAATACAATTGTTTAAGGGGGGTTGGATACAATTGTATAGATATTTCGAACAAATATGAAAAATATAACAGTTCTTTATATTTATGAAAAAAACTTTTACAAACTCTCTCAAGAAATACTGATGTTCTTGAGAGCTGCTAGGTCGTACAATACTCGACTTAATCACTATGTGATGACCTAAACTGTGTTTATATATTACACAGCTGCTACAAATAAATCTAAGATATGCATTATCAATTACTAATAGAAAATGATACATAAGTTTAACTGAATATATAAAGTCCTATTACTCAGAACGTAACAGATATCAATCCCTCAAACTAAGGAACATAATCAATCTTCAAAGCTGACTGCCTCCAGATGCCGATGACATGCAAATACCGATAATGCACCAAATCCTGATGACACACCAAATACCGATGACATCTAAAACACAGTCAGATCCTGAGCTTCTTCTGATCATTGAGAATCAGCACGTAACAACAATCTTGAATACTTCATTCACTATTCTTCACTAACACTTGAACATATAAATGAACTCCTGTCACCGAGTATAACATCAAGACTGTAACTGTCTTCTTTAACCTCTGTCTATACCATTTTTCAATTCTTCATATTCCTATGCTTCGAACACTGTCTATCTTTAATCAATGCTAATACACTGAAATCTTCCGGTAGCACTTATACACTGAATCTTCATCATTTCTGAAACCCTGAAAGTTTTTAACTTTTATTCTTCACTGAGGCATGATCATATTAATGAACTTCTTTTAGTGACCTGTAAACAGACTTCAAGCTTTCTTCTAATCTTGATTCTTTGTATTTTCCTTGTCTTCATTTCTTCTGATTTCTTGTGTAGTCGTAGTATTATTAACCTGTCATGTTCTAGTATTGTTTTCATGTTGAGTTATCACGTAACTGTTCATACAGCTACGCGGTCTCACCAACAGTGGGCCATTGAGAACACCTGCTTTGGACAACACTTGAGATGTTGTCATACCCTGTCTTTCTACAAGTGAAGGCCCTCACAATTGAATCAAACAAGAAAGACCATTCCCTCCTTAGGTATTTCTTTTTCAAGCTAGCCAAGTTGATTCTTTCACTGTAGTTGATGAAGTCCATGAACTCATCTAGCTCATCTTGTATTGGAACTTCCACCAAATTGTCAATAGGGATGCCCAAAGCCACATTGACATCATCCTCAAAAAATTCCACTAGTTGGTCTCTAATGGAGTCGTTAACCACAATAGATACAGCCTGGTTTTCATGCACCACAGTCCTCACCACAGCTGTCTTCTAAAAATCCCTGAGAACATCCAAGTACAACACTGGATTTGCAGTAAGAGCTCCTGTAAAGTATGTTTCAGAAAGAAACTTCACAAAACTCTTGAAAGAATCAAGAGCCTGATTTGCATCTGTAAATGCAAGATATTTGGTTCCTTCATTTGGGATAAAGGGTATAACTATGTTTGATGTCATTGTAAGTGTTTGAATTTGAGTGGGTAGGAAAAAATAGAGAGAAATAGTTTGAAACGAGAGACAGCGGTTGAGAATTGGAAAAATTAGGTCACTTAAAGATCTCGAAGGCGTATGTTGAGATGTTTGGGTATTTATAGTAAAAGGTAAATGACTTATCGAGAACTCAAAATAAACGTTTTGGATTTGTTTTACGTAAAACACTGATGTGCAAGTGTACACAATCGCAAACAAGTAATATAGTAGTAATACCAGTTATCGTACCTCAAGGACTGTATATTTGTATTAATTTGCAAATAATATCTAACAATTCAGTTATCGAGCACAAAAAGTGTTGCAGAATTTATAACTAAACTAATTAATACAAATTAATTTAAATAGATAAAATTAAACTAGCATGAAAAGTGGGTAGAGATTCAAATATAAGAAGATAAGTCAGGATAATTACTTCCCCCTAACACGTGAAAATTGGTAAAAGAGTTGAGATGTACTATAGCAATTCCACAGTTCACTAGCTAGAATTCATTAGTCATAGGTTCCTCTCGAAATCACTATGGTATAATTCATATAAAATAAACTAACACATGTCTATGCCAATTTACTTTTCAGAATAAAACTAAACACAATTCACAAAGCTATGCATGGTCACAATATATATCTATACTGTAACAGTATTATAATGCCAAGATATAAGCATGCATGTAATACCTGGGAAATTTATGTGAATATTATATGTTAAATATATAAATATTATGTGTTTTATAAATTTAAAGTAATTATAGCCATGACATTAGATATTACAGTTGTTATGTGTGTTTCTGTGCGGGCCAGAAATTTTTTTGATTGATTAATAGGTGTTTAAACTGCAATTATATGAATCAATCTGCAATTCGAACTCGTATTTATTTGCGTATTTACCAAGGTACTTGTTTTATTTCATTTTACGTGTGTTTCAATGCATTTCATGTGTTATCGGGATTTTATGTTAATTTAAGGATCGTTTATGTTTTTCAAAAAAAAAAATCAAATCAACGGACCGGGACCCCACCGGGACGTCAAACCCCACAAAATTTGTGTTTTTATTTTTATAAAATCATTCGTATTTCAAATACCCTTTATTTTTATATTTTCAAATTATTCACAATTTTTGTGGAATTTTGATATTAATTTTGTATTTTATTGATTTTAAAATTATTCCCCGAAATTATAATTTTGGGGCTTAATTATTTTAATTTCGGGAATAAAAGAACCCTTATTTGATTTTGGGTATTTATTTTCCAGATATTATAAATAGCAAGTTTTACTGTTTTCTTTTAATTTTATTTTCATTTATTTTCTGAAAATTCACAAAAATCCAAGAATAAGCTTTGGGGGTGAAATTCTCTGCATCAACTTGAATCACTGTTTTTGATTGATTCCGGGAACCAAATCGAAAGCTCTGCACACCAAAACAATCCTTATTCCAAGCTCTATCTATTGATACCCTTTTTAGAATCTGAGGTACAGTAAATCGAAAAATTGATTTTTATATTTTTGTTCTTGAAATCGTTTTTGAGTTGTGATGATTTTCGGTTCATTTTGATGTTACCAGTAGCTTTAGAATGATATTTAGGATTGATTTATGTATTTGGTTGCATCGTTGTAGTCCGGGATTGATAAACCCGAGTTCTTGGTTGTTCTTGAATTTTTATTTCGATTTTCAGAACTTTTGACTGATTGGTGGTTAGTTTAGAGGGTTGTAATGAATTGGTATGAGCTTCCTGATGATTTTGAGCTATAAAACGTAAGTTTTGGTATTGATTTAAGGCAAATCGAAGTTCGCCGGAAAACACGAACTTGAGTTCGTCGTCTTGATCGGAATCGTTGATTCCGTCATCGTGTGATGTTGTTGTCATGATTTTTGGAGTCCTGGAGGTGTGAGGAATGATTTGGAGGCAAGATACGGTTTAAACTGTATCGTTTGGAGTGGTTTTGGGGGTTGCCGGAACTCGGCCGACGTTGGCGAGTCACCGGCCGGATTCTGGAAAACCCAGAACTCCGGCGGTGTTCTTCCCCAACCCGCCTGGGTTCTTGGCGACCCGGTGGGTTATTTTTTTGACCCGGTTTTGATCTCTTATTCCCTAAACCCCCAACCTTAAAACTGTTTGTGTGATTTTCCTTTTTATTTTCTTCAAAATTCATTTTCAAAAATTCTAAAAATCATTTATTTTACCTTTACAAATCATATATATATTATCTTAAATTCTAAAAATTATTTCCTTAACTATTTTAAATTTCTAAAATTATGTTCTTTTATTTATGTTCAAAAACTCAATTTGATTTAATTATTTATAATTTATTTTGGTTAATTATTTATGGATTTAATTAATTGATCAATTCATTTAATCAATTAATTTTATTCATAAATAGTTAAAAAAATATAAATTATTTATAATTAATTCAAATAATTCCTAAAAATTATTTTTAGACTTTAAAAGTTATATTTTGGTATTTAAAAGTCAATTAATACTATTATTAATTGATTTATTTCCAGTTATTTCTTATTCTATTCATAATAATTAAACCGTTCGTCCGTTTAATACGAAACGAACGCGTATAGACTCGGAAAAATATTACGCTTCCAATAAAAATATTTTTAAGTCCTAATTTATTTTGTATTTCAATGATATTTGATTTGTGTATCAGTTTGAGTCGGTATCTGATCGGTAAATATTATTATTGACCTGATTCTGAATGCACTGAAACATATCTTTTAACGATCTGACTTATTTGTTACATGAAATATGTGATTACGTATTATACGAATACCATGATATGTGTTACGTGATATGCATGTTATCTGTTTACAGTTTAAAATATAATACTTAGTTATAAACGATCGGGTAGATGTCAAGACGTATAGTTACGTCGTTTGAGTTGGATTCTATCAATTAAGATAATCCTTTTGTTTATAGAATCGAGTAGCAGGGAGTGCGGTCAAGTGTTAGACGGAGATAGTAACCAGCAGCTATAAGCAGAGTAATAGTAAGAAGTTATTGAGCATACCAAGCAAGTACCCTAACTTCACTTATCGTTCAAGTGACGTTTATTTCAAATCATATTATGCAAGTATTTATATCTTCACTTATAATTCAAATGTTATTGACTCTGAATTTTATTCTTTCAATTTCTCTACTATTCTAAGTTCAGAATAGTTAAATGTTTTTACATTTCGCTATAACTTACTCTATACAGTGAAGCTTTGAATTGAGATTAGCGAATAACTAATTGTTCTGGTTATTTCGCCATTGGTTGTTGAGATAACTCTGGACCATGAGAAATGGGGAGTTATGTGGTTAAGGATGTCATTTGATTCGACTCCTTTGACAGAAAATTATTTTTATGGGTTGGATGGTTGCGTAAGAGGCCGTGACGGCGGTCCAGCGTGAACTATGTGTTATACAGGATGTAACACCTTGCTAGGCCGATATGTGTCTTGGGTACCTTTTGTTTAGTTGGATATGCTTCGGCATACCGGTGTTGCTCCGCGGCTGATCACCACCAAAACAAAATATATTACAAATGTTGTTTATTATCAAATATATATCAGTTTTGATACTGTTCAGGTATTATGGTTTGGTTTTGTTCATCAGATATATTGTTATTGTTCCAAATCATATGCTATTTACTGCTTGCTGAGCATTTCTTTCGCTCATACTTATTTCATATCCTGATTCTTTCAGCTAGGCCAGGGCAAGCTTGAGTTCCAGGTCTGACTAGAAGTTGTGTGCTTGTAGATAGTTGGTGTGTTTTCCAGGTAGACAGTTTGGGACGCTTAGCTAGTCTAGAGGTTTGTAATAAAACTTGAATAATCTGTAAAACTAATTAGACTTATGGTTTGTAATAACAGTTGGTTTGTATTAGTGCATGTTTCATACTATAACGTGTGATCGGTCCAGTGCATGCAAGGGGTCATATTTATTATATTATTCTGCTGTGATTATTTTATTATAGTTTATTGGCTAGTGTCCCCCAAATCTAGACCCCGGGTTTGGAGGGTGTCACAATGCATCATTCGAGTTTATGTCTATTAACTATAACCCTCTCGGTATTATAATTAATTCAATAACCTACTACCGTTGATCGGACAATAGCAAGTATAAGCATGAAAAGCACTTGAACGAATAAACTTTAGCACTGCATACAATACTTTTTAACGAAACACCAATAATCCTATGTTAGGGTTCCATAAAAATCCAAACTTTAATAAAATTAGTTCATAATAAAAATTACAAAAGCATCCAAGAGTTGATAACACATATTCATAATGAAAAAGTGAAGGAGAGAATTTAAATCACAAAGATGGAGAAAAACAATCCATGTGAATGTCTTCAATGGCTGTGTTTCCTTCTCGGGCTTCTTTTTCTCTCTGTATTGTGTGTCTCTCTTTTTCTTGTGATAACTCCCCAATATTCAGATTAAGTCTGAATAATAATTTAATATCTCTAATGAAAGTATTTTTAATGAATTAAAGTAAATACAAAGAGATTTTCGATTAGAATTGAATTCCAAGAAAGTGGAAATTTGTAGTTGACTTTTTGACTCAGATAATGGGCTTATTCGTATGGGCTATAAATTCAATACCAATTATGAACCGTATATTCTCATAAGCTTTTCATGGGCTTTTGAATTGTCAGAATCGGACTTATAGAACTCCAGATATGGCCCAAACAGTGTAGACTGCGTAACGGGCCCATAAAATCCGATTTTTAATCAAATTAAACTCCAAATATGACTCTTTTTAACTCCAAGCCTTCCTTTATTATATCTCTTTTATAGCTACAATGAAACATTAATATTTATTAAATAAAAATCCAAATTAATGCAAAATAACCAAAATATAGGGATAATATTAAGATAAAGTGCACGCTCGTCACATCCCCTCACTTAGCATCTTGCACGTTCTCGGGCAAAGAATAAAAGAAAAAGTCTAAGTCCTAAACTACTATTACCACTGTCGTAGGTGATCACAGTTGCATTTGGCATATGCAACAAGCCCTTTAAACCCCAAGGTAGCCCCAGTGGACGAGTAAGGTCTCGTGATGATCTATAGTGAATGTACCCACAAAATTCCAATTTTTTTCTGACTGCCAAGTCTCAAACATGAAATATATCATAGCACTTCACACGTGAAAATTAATGATGTAATAGCTCATAGGTGCCATACAATGTGGTTCCTCAACTTTACACACCAACACAACTATTCAAGCACGCACACATAGTCTTGAAAGACTAAAATAATCATGAATAACATCAAAGTCTCAATCAAAAAGAAAATAGCATGCTTTGGATATAAAAATAACCTCACAAACACTCAAATCACACAAGTATTTAGGTATAACTGTATCACTCAATTTTAATCAAATGCACATGTGCTACCATAAGCTTATTTGTCCACCAAAATCTCTAGACTTCGTGCATGTATAAATCAAAAGGTCTTTGTCAAGGGTTGTAACTAGGCTTAGGTGAAGGGTAGGATATCAAAGACATAAGCTAACAAGTGGCTAAACTTGATAACTAGCAGATCATAGTGTTCACTTTTAATTATAGCACCCAACATGAAAAGTAGATCACATACCTTCCCACTTTCACATTATACAAACCAATGAACACAAACTTTACTTGATCTTCTTGCTCAACTTTTTTTCTTCTATTATTTTAAGTCAAGTCATTCTTCAGTAACCGAGGGCAGTAAAAAGTCAACAAGACATTGTACTTAATACCAGCATATGTATTTGGATCATTCCTTTCATATGTCATTGCACTTGCCACCCATTGATCTCAAAGGAGTACTTGATACTTTTTTCAATACATAATTTTTTTTCTTTTTCTTTTAGAAGATCAAGTAATTGATTCCCACCAAATATCCCACTTGAACAAAAAAAAATCCCTACACTTAAAATTTTACCAATCCGAAACATACATGACAATGCGCTACTAGTCAATCAAGACAAGAATAAACAATTAAGTTAAAGATTTAATTGGTGATATAAGAAGAAAAAGGTAATAGGCTCAAGGGGGCTCACTAAGAATTTTTTTTAGGGTACTGTTTGGGACAATATAGTTAATCCTAGTGCCTTTATCATTTTTACACATACACAATATCAATAAGCACACGACCTGGTTTAAAGCAAGTTTTAGAGCAGCATGCACAATGACAAATAACTCACCACAAAAAAAATAGATTGATAAAAATATGCATCAATCATAAATTAAGCCCAAGATCTCACAGGATAATAGCATGATATACTCGTCAAAATTGACAATAACGTACATTCAAGTTTTGAAATTTTTGCAAGCACTTACAAGACATCATCAAGCATAAGATATTTTATGCGAAAGAAACATACATATGACACCCGAAAAATAAGTCTATATGATGTGTACTTATCCTTATTAACATGTTATATTGACAAGGCAATCAAATTTTTTTTAATTATTTTTTTTGTATTTTTCTATTTTTTAAACTATCCCAAAAAAATCTAAATAAATAAATTATCCTATTTATTGTTTATTATTTTTTTTAACGTTGAAAACCCCTCCCCACACTAAAGTGGTTCATTGTCAAGAATGAATAATATACAACTAAATATATACATATATAACTAAAAATGCTACCAAAACAAAAAAAAAGTTTTTTTAAAAAAAAGAAAGAAAGAAAAATATTATACAAGAAAGAATTACAAAAACTTCCCTGATGACGACTCGTAAGAAAGGTACTAGTGCCAAAGCCCAATCTCAAGGCCCATTTGAAGTTGTAACTGAAGCTTGTGATTGCATTAGTGCTGAATTAACATGCCCAGATTTCCTTCATCTATTAAGCAAATCAGAATATAGCACAAAGTCAGAGTTGGTGTAGTGGTTGAAGTTGTACTCTTTTTTATTTGGGAAATTGTGGGTTCAAAACCCACTTGCACCATTATTTTTGTAAAATGCATGTTACCCTTGCACCTTCAGTTGATTAGGATGCTGATGGTGCACTTGCAAGGCTGCTGGGTGGGGATGGACCATGTCTTGCTAGATGGAATTATACTAGATAGACGGGCTTACTGAAATCAGGCCCACTTCAAATTAAACAAAGCAAGTTCATGAACAGAAAGATCCTACACCGTGGGTTGGGCTCGACCAGCAAAAAATTTGCAGGAGCTTGTTGGACTAATAAATTATGCAACGACGTGCGCGCACAATTAGATGAAATTTTGCTGGCTTGACAGAAGATTCCCGCACCGCAGGAAGTAAAATTTGCACCCCGGTAATATATAATAAACACAAAACACTGAGTTGGTGCACCGCGGGTCGTACATGCCACACCGCTAGGATACAGGAACTTTCGCACTAGGGGATAGATCCGAGCGCACGGCGGGGAGAAAATAAGAAAATTATCGCAGTAATTTCAGCACTCTGCGCTAAAAATAAGAAATTCATGATCCCTGTTTTTTATTAGACAACTCCCGTATTGAAATTTTCCGAGCCTCTAAAGCTTCACACATTTCTCTTGAAACATTCAAATCAAACACATTAACGCATCTTATGGGAGTAAAAAATAAAATAAAAGACAAATATCTAACCTAAAACTATACAACAAAAAAAATGAAAAATAAAAAAATTATACAAAACTTACATAACTCATGGGTTGCCTATCAAGTAGCGTTTTTCTTTAATGTCTTTGACTAGACATCATTCTGTGTTTAGGGTTCCATCAAATCAAGTGAGGTCTTATCACGTACAACCTCCCCTACCCAATAATGTTTTAATCGTTATCCATTCACCTGAAATTCGTCACCTTGATTATCACTTAGTTCCACAGCTCCATAGGGATGTACTTTAACAATTGTAAATGGACCGGACCATCTAGATTT
The DNA here is from genome assembly GCF_009905375.1 of Apium graveolens. Classification (NCBI taxonomy): domain Eukaryota; kingdom Viridiplantae; phylum Streptophyta; class Magnoliopsida; order Apiales; family Apiaceae; genus Apium; species Apium graveolens. The sequence goes on from NC_133654.1 coordinate 90,738,063, forward strand.
TAGTTAGCCTGGAAACAATTTTAGCCTTGAGTTGAATAATAACTGTTATTCCCTAACAATACAACAAGAATTATAGAAGGGGGGTTGAATGTAATTCTGACTACTTTTTCAAATTTAAAGAATGTTCTAACTTGATAAATATAACAATGTTTGATTAGAAATGGTGCGGAATAAGAGAATGATAGAAATCAAAACACCAAGTAATAAAAACACAAGCTTTTAAAACTTTCTGGTGGATTTAAAAGTATCCACCAGATATATACATACATATATCAATTGAGAACCCTATGAAGCATTGAATAGCTCACAGCTGCTTTACAAGTTTGAACAAATAAAGCTACAGAGAAATGCTTACAAAATACAACTTGATGTGTTTCTCTGAAAATAGGCTTGCTTAGTTAATTGTTCTACTTGCTACACTTGGTTTATATATTACCAAGTTTACATGACAATAAGACAAGATAATAAAACAAAACATATCTAGTCTAACCCCATGCTACTTCATTACTCTATTCCAGCATCTTTGAATATCTTCACAATTGCATGAAAATGGTAATGCTTCTTTGTTCTCGAAATCCTGCTTAATAAGCTGCCACATTCCTTTTGCAAACACCCAACGCATGTGACTGTGTTGTCACTGTCAACAACTATTTGAATTTGATCATCCTTCGGGACTATGTTTGTCATCCGTCAGGAGTTTTGTTGATCATCCGTCGGGAGTCTTGCAGATCATCCGTCGGGAGTCTATTTTCCACTTGACTCTATTTCACTTATACAAAATTACAAGACATATCATATTTACAATTAATCAACCTATTCTGCATATCAATCTAGTAGTCAACATGACTTAGAAAAGCCTACGCAATCTACTTGACTAATACATGTTGTTTGCAAAAATGTGCTACAGTACTTATTTGTTACATAAGCTACTCACTCGATGGATGTCAATTTGTCATCCGTCGGGACTATATTAGATCATCCGTCGAGTGCTACAAATTTCATTAAGTTAAATCTACTAAGGTGTTTTGTTTAACTTATCATCACGTTCACAACATATTCCTAACAATCTCCCCCAATTTATGTCTACTGGAATTGTAGCCATAAATTAAGAAAAACTTGATGATAACAAAACACCCTAAAAATACAGGTTAAAAAATAGTAGATAAAACTGATAAGTGCTACAACTTTATTGAAATTGAACAAAATAAAGTGTATAAAGAGTTCTCACAATCATTTTCAAGGTGCTCCTCTAGCCTGAGCAGATGATTCTATTTCCTTGATTATCTGGATTTCTTCCCAAGCTTCCTGTTGGTTTCTTCTATTTGATTCTAGAGTTGTCTGTGGAATTCAAGTTCATCAGCTTCAGATAGATTCAACATTTCTTGCATTTCCAATAGAGTCTCATTGCTATAGATACTCAATTAATCATCCAGTCTGAAGAATCTTCTTACTCCCTTATCATTCATGAATTCCATCAGCCAATAAGGCCTCAAATGCACTCTCTTTCCTGTGAAGGGGATTGTAAGAGTTCTTGGAAGTTCATTCTTGGCTTTATTACTCCTCAGTTCTTCTATCTTCTTTAGAACCAGTAACCTTGCAGTTACATTGAACCCAAAGTTCTTCTTGAAAGATGAGAAGACTTTTATCTGAACATATTGGCTTTCTTGAAGAATCCTGTGAAGTGGCCATGTGATTTCTCTCCCTCCCTTGTACTTGAACAAGCCTTTCAGGAAGATGTCTGTGAGCATCAATCCCTCTTACTTCTTCTAATTCATCCAAATAGAGGTTTATTTCAGAGAACTCCTTGATGTCACAGATGTATAAAAAATCTCCCTTGTTGACCGTAGATTGAGATTTGGTTAGGGTCTTGGATCTAAGAGTCACATGCTTCACTTTCTTGATTGCTCTAGTCTTTGTTTTATTTGGCTTATTGAAGATAGGTAAGTTGAGTTCAGGAATTGGAAAACTTTCCCAGTCTACTGGCTCATCCTTGGGAACTATGGACTCACCATGAAAGTTCTTTGTAGGATCTACCTTGAATTCTTCCTGTGCCACTGGTGGCTTGGATGACTGAGTTGTAGATGTAGACTGTTTGGGAATGTAGTCTTCCATTTCCTCATCACTAAAGTCCAATTTTCTCTTAATTCTTTGCTTGTACCTTGGTTTCTTTATCTGTTGGGGTGCATCTTGCACTTTCTGATCTTTAGCTTCAGTAATCACAGATGGTTGTGCAGAAATCTTTGTTGTAGTTTTCACAGCTTGAAGTTTGGCCAAGATAGCAGCTTGCTCCTTCTTTTGTTTGAGCTTCTTAGCATCTAAAGCATCATGCTTCTTTTCTTGCTTGATCCTTTCTTTTTCTTCCTTCTTAGCTTCCACAAACAGAGGGTGTCCAACCACCACACAGATTTTCTTACCATTTCTGTAGATTTTGGCAATTCTTCTTTTAAGTACTGAATCAGTTGGATCCTTAAAAAATGCAATTGACCTAGCCAACAGCTGAAAGGAAAATGTCCTAAGTCCAATCATGTATGAGGATTTAGGAATAACTTTTATGTAATCTGTTTTGATTTCATTGATATTAATAAAAGACTTGTTTTGTTTTTATTACGGGCTTTATCTATTTAAGTGTTTAAATAAGATATACCATAGTTTAAAGTAAAGCTTTTTATGGATTATGATGAGATCATAATAGTGAGACCTAAAAAGATGATAACTCTAAACTTAAATAGTTCCTGGTCATAGGATTACTAACTGGTAATTAATAATCCGCAAAGATCGGTACATACTATGCTTGCTTCATTATGAAGGATGTCTGTTCTCATAGACATTTGTGTGGTGACACTATAGCTAGTATGTAGGTGCTTATTATAGAATAAGTTCACTAAACATGACTCGCACAGCTGAACAACTGATGGAGTTCACTCACGTGTCAGCAGTTGTTCACCTAGTGATAGTTGTACAAGTATCCTTAGACTTGAGGTCATCATAGTCATCTTGTGTACACCGAACTATGCTTTGGTTTAGTTCTTAGTCTCCAGGGACAATTATTAGGGCTCTTCTGGGTATAGGAATTTGTACACGAAGATAGTGTATGATCAATAAAGGATCTACCCCTTCCAGTGAAGGAAGCGAATGTTCAAGGCTGATCCACTTATGCTAGTTCAGGAATCTCTGGCCAGAGTAAATGAAATTAGAAAGGAGTTTCTAATTTGCATAGAACTACGCATAGTAAATGGTAAGCAAAGTGATTGAATTAGATAGGCTTGATACGAGATCCATGCCTTGTATTTAATCGGGACATTGTAGGGTAGAATGAGTTTATTGTACGGTAACTATTCACTGACAGGTTCTTGGTATTCTAAGCAGTGAATTCATATTATCCGGATAGTCGCGATATGTTGAGAAGCATCACTCACGATGTAGAATAAATGTGATTAATTAATTAATCATATTTAATAAATTAGAGAATTTATATAAATAATGATAAAATAGTTTTATTATTATTTATTTCTACTACCGGCTTAATATTGAACCTACAGGGTCACACCATAAAAAGAGAATGATTTAATGGTGGAGGAATTAATTAATAATGACTAATAATTATTTATTTGTGAAATAAATAATTAATTGGCAAATTTAATAATTGATTAAATGAGATTTAATTGATTATAAATTAATTAAGAAAAGTTCTTAATATTATTAATTAAGGATTTAATTTTTGGAAATTAAATCAAGAGAGAGAATTATTTCTAAAGTGTTTAGAAAAAGGATTAATAATTAAAAGGTGTTTTAATTATTAATGAGAATAATAAATGGGATAATAATAATATTATTTATGGGAAAATTTCAGCTGAAAATTTTGCCTATAAATACACTATTATAGACCCTATTTTATTTGAACCCCACATCAAACCCGAAAACCCAAAAAGTTTGGAAAACCCAATTCTCTCCACCTCCTTCCTCCTCCTTAACATCGTTTTCTTGGTGGATACCGGTGGAGTGCTTCACACTTGAGGAGCAACTGCTAAGGATCTCTGATCGTTATCTCCGAATTATTTTAAAAGGTTAGATTCAATCCCTCGAATTTTTTTTCACGATTTATATGCTTTTATTTGGATTTTATATGTGTAAAAGTGTTTTACCATGCCCCGCTGTGTTTAAAATCCAACGATGGTATCAGAGCATAGGTTGTATGCATATAGATCTGTGGTAAAAAATTCAGAATTTTATGTGCTTGTATGAATTAATTATGATTTTTACAAGTTATATCATGGATTAATTTTGTCTGATGAGAAATCATTTCTCAGAATAATTTTGAATGTTGATCTGGGTTCTACAAGTGTTGTAGATCGTCTGGGTATTTTTTTCATAATTTTAGGATGTATAGATTTTTTATTATGAATTTTTGAAGTTCTTACAATTAAAATTCGTAATTAAATAAGTAAATATATGTATATATAGTATATATATATTTGTATATATATTCTGTTGGCTATCTGCTCTGCCGTTGTTTCTGATTGCACGGAGAAAGAAAAAGAACAGGTACGGCTGTCTGTGTCAGGCGCGGAAATCGAGAAACGGCGGCTGCTGAAAAATAAAATAAAATATAGAGGTGTAACGCATTCCGAAAATGCTTTATACACCTGTAACACATCACCGGAATGTGTTACATGGCTTGTAACGCGTTCCTGTAATGCGTTACAGCCGTCTGTTGATTTTAAAATTGATTTTCTGGGAGTTTCGTAACTCCGTTTTGGGCGTGCAATATACCGTTGGATTCGTTTTTCCGAGACGGATCTGATGGAGTGATCAATTTTAGTTTATATAAAAGTTTTGAACTGTTTATATTTTCATGAAGTGTTTTAAAGCTATTTTTAACTGTTTTAGTTGCTTTTAAATGCTTCATGTGATACATAGAGATGTATAATGTTTAGACCAATATGCTAGATGATATAACATGCCTACCTTGATGTTTATTCATGTTGATATATGTGATATATGCTTAGTTTATCATGCGATGATAGATTTAGGTGAACTTAAATGAACATAAGGCGTTTGTTAGACAACCTAGTATAGTGAAATTGTTTCATAACCTTAAGAATAATATTATGAATACAATCATGAGATTCTTGTATTTGTGAAATACGTAATTGCATATGAATTTTCGATATGAGAGAAAGGATGATTCTGTCAACAACAGATTTCTATCTGTAAGAAAGGGTTATTAAGTGACGCCTCTTGACAATGCTCCACCCGATCTGGGAATCATCTGATTAGTGATTATTGATTTGAAATATTTAATTTAAAAGGAAGAATTTCTTTATAATATGATTATGATTGTAACGTAATATAATCCCTCTAAAATTAAATAATATCAAGTAGTAATTTGCCAATGATACAACGGGCTTGTGTCGGTCATAGCCTTCCAACATGATAGAAAAGTAGTTCTTATTTTTGAATCATTGTCGGTTCGTGCTACAGCTGAGGGCTTTGATTTCGAAATAAGAAATACTTGTCTATTACATAGAGATGTGTACTTTGAATAAGAATCTAAAGGTCGGTACGTGCTACAGCCGTGGGCCTTTGGGGACTGATTCAACTGTACGGAATGTTGGGTTAGACTTGACTTAGAATATTGAGTTTGTCGTGCTACAGCCGAGACTCAATTATTCAAGAGGCTAAAGTTTGATTAGGGAATAACATGAGATGTAATTGACAAGAGTTGTCTGCCTATTGAACATTACATGGCGGTTCGTGCTACAGCCGGGGTCGTGTAATGGAATATAGGATCCCTATTCCCACTAGCATTATGAATGCTTAATTTTTCACGTAGGGGGTTGAATAAATTAGGAAAACTAGTGGGAGCCACTTATGAATAAAGACCCGATTCATATAGTATTTTAAAATGAAATCGAATATTTGCTAAGTGTTGTTATGTGTTTATCATTTACAGATTTACAATATACATTATGTCTTCTGCACTATCACTCAGGAGCATACTAGATGCTCATAAATTGACCAGTCCTAATTATGCTGACTGGCTTCGAAACTTGAGAATTGTTCTCAGGATTGAGAAGCTGGAATACGTGATTGACTCACCTAAGCCTACTGAACCTGCTAGTGATGCACATAATGATGAACATGTTGTGTATCGTAAGTGGATAGATGATGCAAATGTTGCTCAATGCATCATGCTAGCTTCCATGAACATTGAGCTACAGAAGCAACATGAGCATATGGATGCTCACACTATCCTCATGCATCTACAAGAGTTGTATGATGTGGCAGGGAGGATAGCTCAATATGAGATATCGAAGGAGTTGTTCGGTTGTAGGATGTCTGAGGGATCATCTGTGAATGACCATGTACTTAAGATGATCAATTTGATTGAACGTCTTGGACAACTTGGTTTTTCCATGGATGGGGAGCTGAGCCAAGACTTGGTCTTGCAATCGCTTCCGAGTTCGTTCTCGCAGTTTGTTGTGAACTTTCACATGAATAAGTTGGATGTCAGCCTGCCTGAACTCCACAACATGTTGAAGACCGCTGTAACACCCCCAGATCCGGGGTCGGGGATCCGGGTTGTCACGGTCTTTCTTTCCACAATATCACTTCACTTAATTAATAATAAATAACCTCATACTGTGACCCCATACTAACACACACCACAACCCGTTATAGTCTCAGAGATGAAATTTAAATAAGTACAAGTCTTTGAATCCACAATTTAAAAGTTATTACAACCCAAAATGATTACTTGATAAATTTACAGTTAATTGCCATTATCTGCCACAAGTTATAATTATACATAATTGATTCTCAAAAGTAGATGGTCTGATCTACAATAGATCTACCTCTGCAGCTATAGCAGCTACAACATCAACGGGAAGACGCGGGACGCTTCCCACGCGCTTGCGCTGGGTCTGCTGGAGTCTGGCCATCTTTCCTAACTGTTGTTGTGTGATGAAGAAATAAAGCAAGGGTGAGCAGCAAGCCCACCAAAATAATATGTATAATGATTTACAATATATGAGCCTACTCATAATACTCATGAAAGTCTTGGTCAAAAGAAATGAACCAAGTTTGATATCTTAATGCGATGAAGTCGCAAAATATTCAGTATATATACATATATACTTTTCAAAATATTGGAAGTCCTCTTCCATGCATAATATACACAAAATCCCAGTGTATAACTGTATATATAAAAAAAATATCGTTGCAAGGTGATCTCATATATCTAACCTTGTCTCAACGTTTTTCTGAAAATCTTTGTCATTCATAAGACAATTATTAATTAGATATAAGTTTAAAAGATGAGGTTACCAAATACCCCAATATACTTATATCTTTCCCAATACTACTTGAACTACCACCGTTCAAGTTATAATCAGTTTCAAAAGTTCATCACATAGATGAGACTACAAGACAAGATTTGAATAGATTCAATCTTTGAAATATTATTGAATGAAAAAGTTATGAGATACTTTATTTAGTCCCGATGTATATATATCCACATATATATATCTCTTAAACATTTCCTGGAACCTCTGTTATGTAAAGTATGAACAGAGTTTGAAACATCCAATGAATTTTGGAAAGGAAAAGAATTTTGGCATAAACCAGATATCTTGCTGATCAGGCAAAGATACCAATAAGTAACCTTTTCTACTGTAGATGGATGAATTCCTCACCGGTCATCACCCTGGCCGCATTAGGACCTCGCGCTAGACCGTTACCCGGCCCCTCACGCGTTGATGGACTGCCACCCAGCCACTTACACATTCATAGACCGTACCCCGGCCTGTCGCTTATGCCGACTCAATTAGATGGGCTTACTTCCCGAACGTTGGGCAAGTAATCAATTCATTTACCAAAACTGCAACCTCGTTGCGAATATAAAATACACCACAGAGCCGGATTCCCCAGGTTTTGAGCGAGTATTTAAATCCCCTTAAAAAGGAAGATCTTAAATATAAAAATGAGTTTTGGGATCCGCTCTGACTTTAAAAATCATTTTGAAGACTCGAAAACACTTTAAAGAGTGTTTGGAGTAAAGCTGATTTAATGAAGTAAATCAGTCCCCAGAATATTTAGAAAATGACTGAATATTATTATTTAAATAATATTCCCATAAAGAATAAACTTTATAAAAATAATTGAAGTAGAAGTATTAAAACTTATACTTGAAACGAGTATTAAATAACCAAAGATATACTTATATGAAAGTATTATCTTTATTTGAATAATCGAAAATAAGTTTGATTATTAACACCTTATTCTTTAATAAAATAAAGAATATATTTCAGCAAATAATCGGAGTCATAGATCCTCAAATGAATATTCAAATAATATTCATTAAATAATATAAACTGAGTCATAAGCCTTCAAATGAATATTCAAATAATATTCAATAAATAATATAAAAGAGTCATAAGCCCTCGAATGAATATTCAAATAATATTCAAATAAATAAATAAAAGGAGTCATACGCCTTCGAATAATATTCGAAATAATATTCAATAATAAAATAAAGTTAAAGTTATCGAATAAACCTTATTCGATTAATAGTTTGGAAAACTATAACCATATATATATATAAATATATATATATATATATCCATATCCATATATACAAAATCTACTCGGGATCCTCGACTCCCGGTTTTAGAAAATATTTTCACCTTTGGGTCCCTATACTCAGGGTATATGCAAGTTACCGCTATTCTCTAGCATAGGTATTATCAACTGAACCAACAGATATATATTGAAAGAATATGAAACAGGCATGCATATATATACCATAGCAGCATGCTTCAATATATTGCAACATTTGCTAATATAAACATCATGCATCTATCGCAAGATAATGCATATACATATATACATCACAACAACAGTATAACGGGTAGAAAACTTGCCTGAGCGACTGGGGGTTACGAATGGCTCGGGACGAGTCTGGTAACCTATAAGCAACAAGTAAGTTGGAATTAAACCAAAGTCACTTGTAAATCTATACTTTAACTAACTTAGACTCTAACGCTTGTTTTGCGCTCACTGATTCGCTTAAGTCACTCGGGTACCCTCGGCTCCACCATTTTTAATAATTTAACCTTTACGAGTTTTAAAGTGATTCCTTCGCGAGTGTCTTACCAACTGCCTAACACACTTACCATAAATGTTTCATACATTAATTAACCCTTTTTGGTCTTTAACCTATGTTTCAAAGTAAGGCGAGGGGGAAAGTTTCGTTCGCGAAACGCCGTTACTTGAAACGGTCGTTTCTCCTAAACCGTGCATCGGAATCGAACGAACTACATATCAAAACGAAGCTCGTAACATGAGCTATCTAAACATGGCAGTGGTCATAATCTAGCAGGGGGTTCTCGGGTCCTAATGTTATGCACAAAAACAGTCTACAGAAAATCGGACGTTACGACGGCTATGTTTACGCGATTTCCCAAATTTTAAACCATTCAATACCAACCACAAATCAACCCCAAATCAATCATACAACCAATACCCCTCCAAACCACATCATAACAGCCCCAACAAATCCACATTAACCATTTATACTCATTCCTCACATGAACTAAAAGCTTTACTTAGGTTCTTTAACTAATTACCAAGATTTACAACTCCAACAATGCAACAAAACCAACTAATCTCTACAAACTCAACCAAACTTCAACCAATCAAGCATCATGCTTCACATATGCTATATCAAACACATTCAATCCTAATTACTCAAAACTAAAGCTAGGGTTTGAAGTTTATACCTTCCTTGGAGAGTGGAGAATCAAGAGAATGGCTTGGAATCACCTTTAAAGCCCTTATCCAAGCTTAATCTAAACAAAACTTCAAGAACACAAATTTTAGTTCTTGAAAACACTATTCACCATCTTCTTTCATGATTTATAGAAAAAGATTGGCTTGGAATTAGAAGCTTAAACTTATAGGAAGTATGTAACTATCCATGGGGAAGCTTAGATAATTACCTTGCTAAATAGTAAGTGGAGGAGCTTGGACTTTCATTTTTTAAGAAAACCACCCGAGAGCATGAAGAAGAAGAAGAGAGAATTTTGTGTTTTGGCTTGATTTGCTTTTGGTTGGTTGATTTTTATTGTTTGTTTTAGTGAATTACCTAGTTGCCCTTGGTTTTGTGTGGTTAAAAAGTCACCACATCTCCTTCCTTTCTTGTCATGCCTATGTCACCTTGCACATGTCATAATGCTCCCACTTGTCCACACCTTGTGGTTTGATGATGTCACAATCCCTGGCTTCTTGTACAAGCTTGTCTCTTGGTCACTTATTTGTTTTACGGTTCGCTTATCTTTCGTTCTCGTTTATCGTTTGAGGGATCATACCCGGGATCTTATTACTTAGGTTCCCTTAACCTTTCTCAATATATTATATTCCTTTTATGATCCTCTCCTATAATCCTTTAATTTAAATCCTTTTTATCCTGTTACCTTATACTCAATTCTCTCCGTATCTTGTGAATTTCCGGGAAAAATCAAAGTGTTCGGAATTGGATTCTGACGATCTTTACATACACTTATATATCACATAGAGTACTAATAATATCCCATAAGATCAATAACAGAACCCCTACATAGCGTGGCATGAAAAGTTTTCTCGTTCAGCAAAAACACTATTCATAAGGGTTTCAAAATTTCTCAAAAATTGGGGTTATTACAGTCTCCCCTCCTTAAAAGGATTCCGTCCCGGAATCAGATAGAAAACAATTGGGGATACTTTCTTAGCATTACACTTTCTAACTCTCGAGTCAATTTTCCCACATTGTGGTTCTACCACCAAACTCTGCCTAGTTTGATAATCCTTCTCCTAAGCACTTGTTCCTTTTCACTCTATAACCCTTCCTGGTTGCTCCATATAGGTTACGTCGGGTTGCATATCTATGCGCTTATATGCCTCTATTTATCTGGCATCTGAATTACACTTCCTTAACATTGATACGTGAAACACGTTACGACCTGCTACATGTTCGGGGTTAGGGCTAGCTCATATGCTAACTTCCCAAACGTCTTAATATATCCAAGGGTCCAACAAATTGTAGACTTAGCTTTCCTTTCTTTCCGAATCTCATCAATCCTTTCCAAGGGATACCTATAACATTACTAGGTCCCCTATTTCATACTCTTTATCCTTTCATGTCAAATCAACATACTTATCATGACCATCTTGGGCTACTACCAGCCGTCCTCTGATTAGATCTATCATATCCTTGGTCCTTTGGACTACTGCGGGTCCGAGCATCTTGCGCTCTACAACTTCATCCTAACATAAGGGAGATCGACATTGTCTTCCCTCAAGGATCTCATAAGGCGATACCTCAATACTGACATATGATCTATTGTCGTAAGATAACTTAATCCGCGTTAAATGATCATTCCAAATTCTTTCAAGTCTATTGCACAGACTCTCATTATAGCTTTTAGTATTAGAACTTTTGCTTCTCAATACCCATTCTTTTCCAGTTCGTAATCGCTATCACCTTTCGTTCCTAATATTATACTGGTTATACTTTTGCTCGCTAGCGTTCTATAACCTTTTAATAACCACGTCAACCTTAGTATCACGAATGTGTTCCCATTCCGCATACTACCACCACTTTATTACTCCTTTTTCAGTTGTTTCTATTTTCCAAAGTTTGATTAATCATGTAGAAGTAAAGGAATTTGTTGAGAGATCACTATGATCATGAACACTTGTTATATCGCATAGTTAGTACAGAAGGTGGCCAGCCTTTAGTACTTGACAAGCAATTAAACAATAGCTGGTATCCTACTCGGCTTCTATCACACAGATAGATAGTCATTCGGCAATACCTCCCCTTCTGGAAGGGTTGTTCTTCTCAGCTTACATGAAATGAAAAGAAGAGAAAAGAACAAATTGAAGAGAATTGTATATTCATAAAAATTTTTATTGCCATAAAATATCTGGCTTGGAATCTACCTCTGAACTATAGAGGTTTGTCATAGAAGAACAAAACATATATGTATTTATATCAACATCAAGTATTATAGCCTCGCATTTCACGTGCCTAAATATTTTCGCTATCCCGTCCATCATTCTATGGACCCATGCTCTTCCTCGAGCTTATACACAATTACCTTTGAAACTCCCTCGACATCGAAAATCGAATCTGGGATCTCATTCTAGACATCATCGTTACTTGAATTCTATGCTTGCACTGCAACCTTCCTCGTATAATAATACGACTCTCTATTGATAAGGAAGAATAATAATTCACTAGGTAGATACTCTACTTAATTAGTCTATCAATGATAACTTATACACTACCACGACCCGATTAGTGGTACTCAATCTCAACACCCATTCCAATACAACTCTCACGGTTGTAATCAGCTCATTACCCGCAGAATCATTGCTGCCTTACTATGGTCCACCACTGACCTACTGTAGTCATTCATTTTCCATGAAGTCTTAATAGCTAACCATACGGAGTCCATACATCTCGTATCAAATCCTTCTAAGGAGGTAACATAATCACCATTCCTGATTCATGAAGAACACTCCTGATCTTGACATACATACATGACATGAAGCAGATAAAAGTGCAGAAGAGTTTCAATCAAAGCAACGATAGCAGGTTAATACCATTCTTAATCATACGCCCTAAATAGAAGAATTAACTCAAGGGTTCATCTAGTCCTTTTTGAAACATGGTCCTGGCTTATCTCAAGATAGGACCTTCTAAGATATATAGCCCGTTCATGGCGATTACACGAATTAAACCTTTACCAACTACTATTACGGTTGGATATTGCACAGTCATCACAAGGAATGTCAATCTTCCAAACCATAATTCAACCTTCAAATTTTTTTAACCATCATCACTGTATTCTTTTGGCACACGCGCCTATAATTATCCTCTTACCTTTAAAGTGTCGGCCACCTCTTTGGCCTTTCCTGATAGTAAAATTTCCTTACAGTCAATGTCATTTTAACCACCTCCAAATAAATTTTCTACCTTATTTCAATCACAGCTTGAGTGAAGATGTTTTCCTTAAAATCAGATGGGAAAAAAAATATCATCATTTTTCCATAAGTTATTGCCTCAGTCTTTAGAGGCTAATCACTGTCAAGACTGACTCTCAATCATACTTAGAACATTTTTTTATCTTAAGTCCCAATTGCCCTGAACAATTTCGACCATTACTGGTTCGATCCATACTTTCTCGTGGTTTAACACGTGCCCCACTTGGCATCATTATAATTACGTCATATTTCCTTTATCAACATTTCTATTCTTGGGAATTTTAAATATTACCTTTCTCCTTGTAAAACCTCTAAGGTTATTCTTCAATCGTTCCTCCTGTATTCCCTATATACAGGGCATATCAAAATACCATTTACTAATACTAGAACCATTGTCTATATACTTCTGAAAAATTTCTCCACTTATCCTTAAAGGTTATTATTACCTTAATCCTTTCCAATTCATACTGTCAAAACTCATACTATCCCTATTAAGGATGAAATGCCAACCTGTATGCATTCCCCTAGGATTCATTTTAAGTTACCAATGTTCTATCCTTAATTCCACCTTTAAAAGGTACCTGCATCCTTCCATGGATAAATCAAGTCATATATCCTTGATAGATTATCTTATTCATCATTCCCACCTCGATAGTCTATACCTAACTTCATAATAGCATCCTTATTCAAATTGAGGTCAATCCATATGGCCTCCAAAAGATAACAATGGTCATCCGCTTTTCTTTCCTGATTTGGTAATGATAACATGGATGTTCTGGAAGATATTGGTCATGTTCAACGTGAACCTCTTCTTAATAATTCCTTATTTACTTTTGTTGTTTATCTCAACAGTCATCTCAATGTTGGGATATCTCTCATACCTGGCGTCTCCCTTTCTGGGTATCAAGCCACCGGTCTTACACTTCACATTCTTGAAGGTCACTTCCTTCATCCAATTTTCTTAATTTCTTACTTTCTTGTCTCCTCAGTCTATCCGCGTCTCATTATTTATCCTTCGAACTATCTCAAGGTTTTCCTCGAATCCTCCCAACTTAAAGGGGATAAAATATACATAACTCTTATGCCTTCAACCATCAATTTTAACTCATGGTGAATCACCCTCATCCTGACGATTACATACTCTTCTATTTCTATTTCTACGAGTCTTTAGGGTTTCCTCATACCCAACTCCCTTATCATTCCTCAAACTCTCTTGCCTTTATATTCCTTTCTCTTATCGTTATTTCATGAACTAACACAACATAAGCATTGATTTCAAACATCCCGTCATTCTGGATTCGTGTCTTCAGAACGAATCTTGATAACTTTTACAACTTAGATTCATAATTCATCATACTCGTCTGCCTTTGTTCTGGCTCTAAAGCTTTTACACTATTCCATAACCTTGGGAATTACTTTCCCGAAAACAATTGGCTGAACTTTAATCAGTTTATTATAATCTCTTGCTCCGTGCCTTCCTTGGCCTTTCACCAGCAGGTGGTCTCTTTCTTAGGAGGGTGAGTGATAAAAACAGTCTTTTGTGATTCGTCAATCATTTAGAATCTCAAATGATTCCTATATTTCCTTTAGCCAGGCTCTTGCCTCGACTAGGTCAACCTGTTCCTTGGAACTCTGAGAGCTTAACGATTTAAAGGTCATGAAAGAATTTCCTGCCGCATTGTCCCCTCAGGGTGGTGGTTGGGGATAATAGTCTAAGTTCTCTTTAGACAGGTCCATGAATTGCCGTATAGGAGTACCGTCTCGGGTTTCCTTTCCTTACTCGACTTTCCGTTTCCTTAGTATGAAATGTTTCATCCTACTCCCCATAATTGGGGTCATCTTTTAATTTAAAATCCTCATTTTCCATTCCATTATGTCATGGGTTCCTTCTATCTTGATGGCGACCTCCCTGACTATCACGTTCAGGGTTTGCTCTAAATCTTATTCCTCAAACTAGCTTTCATCTAAGATCTCATCTTTAAGCTCTTGAACATTTGGAACCCAAATTCTGTAGGAATACCTCATTATTCCCTTCTCATCTTTCTCGGTATTAACCTCTTATCTATTTGTTGGCTCTCTGCCTTCATTCATAACTTTTTCTGGCACAATATGATCTTTTCCAATAATTCGGGCTGTATTGCTATCTCACACAGCTTTTCGGTACCGGCTCCGGTTACCTTCACTACTATTTCCACTTTCTCAAAATCTCTTATAAACTCTCCCAAAGACATTGTTATTCCTAGAGGACTAACAATGAGATTTACAGAAGGGGGGTTGAATGTAAATCTCAAAACTTTTTCAGGTTTTGAGAAGTTTATTAAAGCAGTGTGTTCTAGATGAACAAGTGTATGAATTGCTTTGAGCTAATGCAGACAGATATATATTCAAACACAAAATGTAAAGAACACAACAAACTTTAAAAACTTTTCTGGTGGATTTGTTGTTCCACCAGAGATGGTATATTAGAAAATCTGTGTTCAACAATGTTGATCACAGCTGCATCCTAGTACAAACTAGATGAATTTTCTCTCAAGATATTTCTTAACAGCTCTTGAAAATCACTATCTAATTACTAGCTTCTTCTTGGTTTATATATTACCAAGTGTACAAGTGAAAAACAATATAAAATTACAATAGTAAAATAAGTTCTTCACTTGCTTCTTTTCCTGTTCACTCCAGTACTTTGTTGACTATTGCATCTTTGTACTAAAGAAGAACGGCTGCTTTTTCTGTTGATCCTGAAATTCGGCTACCACATCTCAGTTTTCTCTGTCAACCCATGTGCCTCTGTCTGTAGGTACAACTACCACTTATCAACGGCTAATTAGCAGAACATCCGTTGAAGCTTTCATCCGTTGATGACTTCATCCGTTGAAGGATGTTATCCGTTGAAGCTTTCATCCGTTGATGCATTTATCCGTTGATGCTCTCATCCGTTGAAGGATGTTATCCGTTGAAACTTTAGAGACATCCGTTGAAGCTTAGCTTCTCATCCGTTGAAGGTCTTTAAGTCATCCGTTGATACCACTTCATTTATACAAAATTACAAGGCATGAAATATTTACAATTGGCCTTCCTATCTGCATATCATCTAGTAGTCAACATGACTCATAGTTTCTCTCAACTTCTAAGAATTACATTTTAAATACAGAGACTGAAATATGCTACAATACTAGACTTATTTCTAAGTAAAGCTACACCATCAACGGATAGCCAAAGTGGTCTTATCCGTTGAGGCTACTGACACTAAATTTCTACTTAAGTGTTTTGTTAAACATATCATCAAACTAATGCACATATATTCCTAACAATCTCCCCCTATTTATGTCTATAAGAATTGTAGGCATAAATTCAGGGTTAACTTGATGATAACAAAACACTTAACAAATATTTGAATTGAAACTAAGTAGAAATATAAAAGTGCTGCAAAAGTGTATGTACTAGGAGGTAATTGAAGATTTACAGTATTTCCAAGGGTGCTCCTCTAGCCTGAGCAAATCATTATTTTCTTCTTTGTTCCCTGGTTTTCTTTCCTAGCCCTTTGTCATTTTCCTCAAATTGGAGTTGGAGTTGTCTGAAGAATTCAGCTTCATCTTCATCACTGATATCCAACTTAGATTGCATTTCTTTGAGAGTTTCATTGCTGGCAATCTTGAGTTGGTCTTCAAGTCTGAAAAATCTTCTGACTCCTTTGTCATCTCTAAATTCCATCAACCAATGAGGTGATTTGTGAATTTTAGTTCCCCTTTCTTGTATGAGTAAGGTTCTGGGCAAAGCATTTGGTTCCCTCCAAGTCTTCCTTATGTTGGCAATCTTGTTGAGAATTTCAGTCTTGGCTGTTCTGGTAAAGCCAGAATCCTTTTTGATGGCTGAAAAGACTCTGATCAAGGTAGAGTAGCCTTCATTTAGAATCCTGTAGAGAGGCCATGTTCTTTCCCCAGCTCCCTTATATCTGAAAACCAATCTCTCTGGTAGCTGTCTGTAGGCAGCTATTCCCTTTACTTCCTCCAGCTCATCCAGATAGAGATTAATGTCTGAAGCTTCTTTTATGTCACAGATGTGAACATAATCATCTTTAGAAATGGGTGGCTTAGGGTTAGGTTTTTGTTTTTGAGTGAATTTCTTAGAGGTTAGGGGAGGTGTAGATTTAGATTTTCTTTTCTGTTTCTTTGGTAGTGGTAGAGTGGTTAAAAAGGTAGGCAATGTGATGTTGTCCCAATCAATAGGTTCCTCTTTTGGAATGATTGGTTCACCATGGATATTTATAGAGGGATCAGCAACAAAAGGTTTAGGTATGGAAGGTAGTGGTTTAGATATAGATTTGGTATCTTCAGGGTTATCTTCACTCCTTCTGTGTGCCTTGGCCTTTCTTCTGTTTCCCTTCTGCCATTCCTCTCTTTCTTCCATATTTTCACCAAATATGCTCCCAAGAACCTCATCTAAGTTAGCAATCTTTTCTTCACCCCTGACTTCAATTCCTTTCATTTCTTCAACTTGGCTTGACTTTAGCTGTTTTTCAAGCTTTGCTTGTGCTCTTTTGTCAGCCTTGAGTTTTACAGCTTCTTTCTTCAACCTTCTGGTTTCTTCCCTTTTGGCCTTTAGAAATTTGGGATGTCCTTGCATCACACAGATACTCTTTCCCTCTCTATAGATAAAGGCCATGTCCATTCTCTCACCCTTGTCCTTGGTCTCCTTCTTCTTTATGATGCTTGCACTTAGAACTTTGTCTCCATCAGGTTTTGGAAGAGGAAAGTCTACTTCCTGCATCTGAGCAAAGTCTAGGGGATTCTTTGTGGAGTCCATACTGGATCTAGTGTTAGGCTTTAGAACCATAGGTTTTAAATTCTTGAAAGAAGTCTCTCCAACCTTATTTCTCCCTACTGGCTTGAGCTCCATGTTGATTGGTTCAATCTTTGTGCTAAATTTCACAGATGTTGATTTATTTTGTGTAGAACCAAACACCAATTGCAACCTTTCATCAATTCTCCTCCATTGTTCTTTCATTTGTATTTCAGCTGCTGCTAGCTGAATCAAATCAATTCCATCAGGTTTTCCCTTGATTTGAATGATTGGAGAGGTAGTGATGGCAGGAACTAGCACTTTAGATATCTGAATCTTTGTAGAGGGCTCTCCTTCCCCTTCCCTTTTATTCTCCCCCTTTTTGTTATCATCAAGGAGAGGGGTCAAGCCTTGTGCTTTTGCCAGCTGCATTAGGAGATTGGTTTGAGATTGTTGGTTGAGAAGAAGGGTGGCCACATAATCTTCAATTCCTTGAACTCTGTCTTCCAACTTGGCCAGCCTTTGTTCAGTAACTGATTCCTTTTTCAATCTCGAAACCAAGTCCTGCAAAGTACCATAGGGCATGACTGAATCCAATTTTTCAGAAGTGAAGGATTTCAAGTCAGCAATATCTTTCCTGAGATCATCTAGACTCATATTTTGCTTTACTTTCTGCAACTTCATGAGATGCAGTGAGTCCAGGTGAGCTTGGAGGATAGCCTTGATATTTGCATTTGAAGTGTTCTGAATGGCCTGTTGAATAGTGATGATTTGTTTGACCAAGTGGACATTGAATTCACCTGTTCTATGCTCCTTAGTCAAGGCCCATTCAGGTAGATTAGGAATGGAATTAGGGTCTTCATCTCCCCCTATGTTCATGCTTCCATCAGAAGAAATAGAGTCATCATCATCAGAATTTACTCCAAATTCCTCAGATGGCTCACCAGCTGTAGAAGGCATCCTGTTAATAGCAGCTTTATCCCTTTGAAGAGATTCTGTTGAGTGCACTAGATGTAGTGTCCTCTCTGCCTCCTCATTGCCCTGAGCAGCCAACAGTTGATAGGCTGTCACAGGATGAGTAAAAGTGTCAGCATCCAAGGAAATGTTATCAATTACAGCTTTGTAATGTTGCTGAAATTGTCTTTCCTTTTCAGCATCTTCCACAATCATTGACTCATGAGCAATGGCTGGTTCCACCCTTGTATCAACTGTACCTGCTTTTCTCTCTTTTTCTCTATGTTCTTGCATCAGGGGCTCCCCCTGGCTCACACATCTCACTCCCTCACCTTCACCTTCTAAGGTGGTACTCCACTCACTGACTTTTGCCATGCTGGAAGAAATAGCATGCATTTTTGTGCTCTCAATCTCTCCTTTTGCCTGGGAGCAACCCAGCCTCTCACTCAAATTTTCACTCCCTGCCCTCAATCCTAAAAGTGATTGCACAGTATTCATGTCTTCTACACTTGGAATCATTTCAGTTATTTGTGTAGAGACTATCAACGGATGTGGAATATCCGTTGAAGTTGAAACTGTTGTTATCAACGGATAACTGCTGTTAAGCTTATCCGTTGAAGAGCAACCACTTGTCAACGGATGAGTGATATCCGTTGAAGAAGGAAAAGAAGATGAACTTGAAAGTGATATAACTGTTGAATCTGTATAGATTGATTTGATATGTGTTGATACAGATCCTTCAATTATATCTGAAAGAATTTGCGGGTGATCCAACAAATCATCTAAAAGATGATGATCACCTGTATTTGAGTGGGGCTCCTCCCTGAGTTGTAAAGAGGGAGAATCAGGAATTGATGGGAATAACATATCCACATCCAGAGATGGTGATGAAGTGTTTGGTGATTGATGTGTGATTATTGTGAGAGAATGGGGCTGTGACTCCACATTTATTGGAGTCACATCAAACTGAGTTTGAGAAGGCACAGAGACAGATGGATGTATCTGTGCAGTGTGTGCACCCTGTGTAGAAGATTGGGTTCTAGCCTTCTTTCTTCTAATAAAAGCTTTTGTAGGTGAGTGTTTGGCTTTAGTGTCCCTCCCTCTTTTGTTCTGTGTTCCTGGTTGGGAACTCTTTTCAATAGTAACATCCTTTTGGGAGGATGCTACTAGGGATGTGCTAGAAACCTTTTCAACCACCACAGCTTTTTGAGAAACTGGGGCTTGGCTAGCTTGGGAAGCACTCAACTCTCCTTCCTTATCCTGGGGGTTTCTTTGATGTTCACCCCTCCCCTCACCACTCACACCCTGTTCACTTCCCTCAGGGTTAATGGTTGTTGTTACAACTGTTGTCTTTTGAGAAACAACAGAGGTGGTTTTCTTTGTCTTGGATTTTGAAAGTTTAGATTTGGTGACCTTGGTAGAAATCTGTTGGGGCATTGACACAGATTTCATGGCCACACTAGAAGATAAAGAAATAGAGGGGATGGAAGAAGTAGGAGTTGTAGAAGCAATTACCTCACCTACCTGGGGTGCATTCATGATTGGTAAATATACCAATTGCACACTGCTGTTGAGATCCATTCTCAATAAGTCTGCAAGAACTCTTTTCTCTTGTGCCCAGCACTTGAGTTTATTATTCTCATTGATAATGACTAAACCTTCAGTAACATGGTTAGCCAATAACATAAAGAATCTAGCATAATAGATGTTATTAGGTCTATTAGCTTTGTTACCTAATCTAGTACCTAATTCTAGCATCACATAGTTGCTAAAGTTAAAGTACCTATCAGAAACAAGCATATAGAACATATTAACAAGAGATGAAGTTATGGCATCAAAATTACTAATTTTCCCAGAGAAAACCTTTATGAAGGCATCCCCAAGAAAACTCCATTCTTTCCTAAGGCCTTTTCGTCTAATACCCCCTAAATTAGCAGAGTTAAGAGAGTAACCTATGGAATCTAACATGCTGGATACATCACTATCAGTGTGTGGTGTCATGGCATTGTTCTCAGGTAATTTAAAACATGCTTGTAAGTCATCACAGTTAATACAGTGATTTTTACCTTTGAGAGTGAAGGAGATAGTCATATCCATGGAGTTGAACTCAGCAGTTGTCCAAATCTCCTCAACTACTTCACAGAAAATCGTTGGGGCTTCCAGCATTGCATAGCTAAGTTTACAGCTTTTGATGAAGTCCATCATTTTGTGATAATCTGAGTGGGCTTCATTCTTTTCTACCAGAGCTATGAAATTGTTCTTCTCGTAGATGAACCCAGATTGAGACATAATCTTCACGACTGGTGCCATTGTTGTGAGTAGAAATTGCAGAGAATAACTTGAAGGTTTTGCAGAGAGAAAATGGTAAATGCTTGAAATTCTAAGAAAGCGTAAAGTAATAATGAACAATCAGAAGGGCTTATATGCTTTCAAAGAAAAAGAAATAAATAAAGGATTAATCAATAAATAGGTGTTAGTGAATTTTAGCCGTTTAAGAATAAACTGTAAGTATTCTAATAACTACCTTTAAAACCAATACATACAGATGTATGTATGGTATCAACGGTTAAGAAAATAGAATCAACGGCTGTGAAACACCTCAAACGTCTGATGTGACATTTCAACGGATAATGTAAATTGTCATCCGTTGAAAGGTACTTCAGCTTTATCCGTTGACGGATAAAAGTTCCAGAGATATACTTGTCTTTCAACGGATAATGAATATCCGTTGATAGAGCAGTTTTGACTTTCAACGGATAGGGAACATTCGTTGATGGAATAAACTTTGTTAAAAGTCAAATTTGTTCTAGCAACTAATATATTTCAGGCTTCTCGTCAAATTGCAAAGAAGACATGAATTTCAAGAGTAATTAAGCATACCTAGCTCACTTACCAATCTTGTGAATGTTGATTCATCAAGTGGCTTGGTAAATATGTCAGCAATTTGTTGTTCACTTGGAACAAAATGTAGTTCCACTGTACCATTCATGACATGCTCCCTGATGAAGTGGTACTTAATATCAATGTGCTTGGTCCTTGAGTGCTGCACAGGATTCTCTGTTATGGCTATGGCACTTGTGTTGTCACAAAAGATAGGTATTCTATCAACATGAAGTCCATAATCAAGGAGTTGATTCCTCATCCATAACATTTGAGAACAGCAACTTCCAGCAGCAATGTATTCAGCCTCAGCTGTAGAAGTAGAGACTGAATTTTGCTTTTTGCTAAACCATGATACAAGCTTGTTTCCCAGGAATTGGCAGGAGCCTGTTGTACTTTTCCTGTCTATTTTGCAACCTGCATAGTCTGCATCTGAATAACCAATTAGATCAAAGCCAGATTCTCTAGGATACCAAATTCCTAAATTTGGTGTACCCTTGAGATATCTGAAAATTCTCTTGATAGCAATTAAGTGAGACTCCCTAGGATCAGCTTGAAATCTAGCACACAGACATGTAGCAAACATTATATCTGGTCTGCTAGCAGTTAAATATAAAAGTGAACCAACCATGCCTCTATAACTTGTAATGTCCACAGACCTTTCAGTCTTATTTAATTCAAGTTTGGTGGCAGTGGCCATGGGAGTTTTTGCAGATGAGCATTCCATTAAGTCAAACTTCTTTAAAAGATCATAAATATATTTAGTTTGACTAATGAAAATTCCATCACTAACTTGTTTAACTTGTAAACCAAGAAAATAGGTTAGTTCTCCCATTAGGCTCATTTCATATTTACTTTGCATTAGCTTAGCAAACTTTTTGCAAAGTTTATCATCTATAGAGCCAAATATTATGTCATCTACATAAATTTGAACAAGTATACTAGAGCCATTAACATCCCTAAAGAAGAGAGTTTTATCAACAGTACCTCTAGTGAAGTGATTCTCCAAAAGAAATTTTGATAAGGTTTCATACCAGGCTCTAGGTGCTTGCTTCAGTCCATAGAGTGCTTTCAACAGATAATACACATAGTCTGGAAAATTTGGATCTTCAAATCCTGGAGGTTGACTTACATAGACTTCTTCCTCTAATTTCCCATTTAGAAATGCACTCTTGACATCCATTTGATAGACTTTGAAATTGGCATGGGCTGCATGGGCTAGAAATATTCTGATGGCTTCAAGTCTTGCAACAGGAGCATATGTTTCATCAAAATCTATTCCCTCTTGCTGAGAATAGCCTTTAGCAACCAGTCTGGCTTTATTCTTTATGATAATGCCATTTTCATCCATCTTGTTTCTGAATACCCACTTTGTGTCAATAGGACTCTTGTTCTTTGGTTTGGGTACCAGCTTCCAAACTTGGTTTCTCTCAAATTGGTTTAGCTCTTCCTGCATAGCTAATATCCAATCTGGATCCAATAGAGCTTCTTCCACTTTCTTAGGTTCCTCCTGAGATAGAAAACTACTGTACAGACATTCATCTTGAGTAGCTCTTCTTGTTTGCACTTTAGATGATGCATCACCAATGATCAGTTCAAAGGGATGATTCTTGGTCCATTTCCTTTGTGGTGGAAGATGTGCTCTAGATGAGGTGGCCTCAGTATTGTCATGATGTGAGACAGAGTGTTGACTAGTTGAAACTCCCCCTGAGTTGTTGGTCCTTTGCAGGGAACTTGGAGTTCTATCAACTGATGATGTAAATCGATTATCCGTTGATGAACTATGATCAACGGATGCTTCATTTTGTACTTCAACGGATGATGCACTATGTCTTTCAACGGATACTGCATTGCTTCTATCAATGGATGCAGTATTTTGTGCATTATCCAGGGGCATGTTTTGAATCCCTTTTGAAGTGTCATCTCCATCAGTCTCCTCTTCACTATCATCACAATATATCTCAATGTTGTCAAATTTGAGTCTCTCATTATGTCCCTCATCTGTTAGTCCATCAATCTTTTTATCATCAAACACAACATGCACAGATTCCATAACAATGTTGGTTCTTAGATTGTAGACCCTATAAGATTTTCCAGCTGAATAACCAACAAATATTCCTTCATCAGCCTTTGCATCAAACTTCCCTTTATGGTCAGATTGATTCCTCAGTATAAAACATTTACATCCAAAGACATGAAGAAAATTTAGAGTTGGTTTTCTTTTCTTGAACAACTGATAAGGAGTCATGCCTTTAGCTTGATTGATCAAAGAAATATTTTGAGTGAAACAGGCACAATTAACAGCTTCAGCCCAAAAATATGTTGGTAACTTTGATTCTTCAAGCATTGTTCTGGCAGCCTCAATTAAAGATCTGTTCTTTCTTTCAACTACCCCATTTTGCTGAGGTGTTCTTGGAGCTGAGAACTCATGCATGATTCCATTTTCTTCACAGAACAGCCTTAATGTCAAATTCTTGAACTCAGTTCCATTGTCACTCCTGATGTTTCTTACCTTCAAGCCAGGATGATTATTGACTTGCCTGATGTGATTGATAATGATTTCACTTGCTTCATCCTTTGATCCAAGAAAATAGACCCATGAGAACTTTGAGAAATCATCTACAATCACTAAGCAATATCTTTTTCTTGCTATTGACAATACATTGACTGGTCCAAACAAATCCATATGTAGCAGCTGTAATGGTTCATCAATTGTTGTTTCAAGCTTCTTCTGAAATGATGCTTTCCTTTGTTTGCCTTTCTGACAAGCATCACACAGACCATCCCTTGAGAATTCAACAAGAGGAATTCCTCTTACTAAGTCCTTTTTGACTAGATCATTCATTGTTTTGAAATTCAAATGGGATAGCTTCTTGTGCCATAGCCAACTCTCAACTGAACTTGCTTTGCTGAAGAGACAAGTAATAGATTCTGCATCTGTAGAGTTGAAGTCAGCTAAGTACACATTTCCTTTTCTAACTCCAGTTAGAACCACTTTGTTGTCTTCCTTACTAGTGACAACACAGGCTTCAGAATTGAAGGAAACTGTATTCCCTCTATCACATAGTTGACTGATACTCAGTAAGTTGTGCTTGAGACCATCAACTAATGCAACTTCTTCAATGATGACATTCCTTGTTGAAATCAAGCCATATCCCATAGTAAACCCTTTGCTGTCATCTCCAAAGGTTATGCTGGGGCCAGCTCTCTCTTTAAACTCTGTGAGCAGGGAGAAATCTCCAGTCATGTGTCTTGAACAGCCACTGTCCAAGTACCATAGATTTCTTCTATTTTCCTGCACACCACAAAATCAATCAATTTGATTTTGGTACCCAAGTTTCCTTGGGTCCATTCTTGTTAGCCTTTCTCCTAGACTTCATTCCTCCTGCATCTTTAGACTTAGGTGAATTTGAGTCAACCTTGGTCTTAGATGTGGTTGGTTGAGGTGTAGGGTTAGTCACAACATTATCCAGCACATTTATAGAATTATTAGGCATGGATTGTGCATACATGTTATTCCACATTGGCATATTGTATGGCATTTGAGGCATACTGAATGCAGCAAGATAAGGATTGTTAAAATATGGCATGTTTGCAAAATGTGCATAAGGATTTTGTTGAGACATAACATGCATAGCATGTAGAGGTGATACAGACATGTTAGGCATGGAAGAGGGTACAGTTATGGGAGATTTCTTAATAGATTTACAATTAGCAGATAGATGATTAACACTACTACAATGCACACAGCTTTTTCTAGGAGCATACTTGTCAGGTGTGTAATTGTTATGTTTGTTAACTCCTACCTTCCCATTTCTGTTGGATTTCCTTTTGGATTCCTTTTTATCCTCAACCATCTTGAGCCTATTGTTTAACTGTTCTAAGGTCATGTGCCCTACATTAACCTTTCTGACATCTTTGGATGTGCTTGCTCCTTCTTTGACAAAGTTCTTTGAAGTTGAACCAAACTTTTTGTTGAGTTTCTTTAGATTTTCTCTTTTAGAAACATCTGCCTGTTTTAATTGAGGAACCTTCAACGGATGTTCCTTTTCTTCCTTCAACGGATAACTTTCATCATCCGTTGATTCCACATCCGTTGACAGTCCATCAATTAATTCCAGTTTCTTTTTATTTTTATCCCAGGCAGTTTCACAGAATGATTCAATTCCTTGGACTTTGGCAATTTGAGCACTTACATCCCTAGATGTTTTCCAGGCTTTAATCACCTCTTGCTCTTTCTCTAATTGATTGGAAAGTATTTCTACTTTCTTAACAGATTCAGCTAGTTCATTTTCAACAGATAAACAATGCAATTTGGTTTTCTCTAGGTCAATCAACTTATTTTCTAACACAGTATTTCTATTACTTAAAAACAGATTGTTCTCTTTGATCCTACTATTTTCTTTAGCAAGAGATTTAAGAGACACACGCAAATGATACAATTCAGTAGACATGTCATTGAAAGCATCATTGCACTCTTCTTTAGTAAGCTGTGTTAAATCAGTAGTGATTACCTGATTGCTTGATGAACTAACTTCGTTTTCTTCAGAATCAGCCATGAGAGCAAGGTTGACATAATCCACATCTTCATCCTCTTCATCTCCATCAGCTGCCCAGTCCTTTTCTTGAGTAATGAAAGCCCTTTCCTTCTATTTGAGTAGATCAAAATATTTCTTTTTGTAATCTACTTGTTCAAATTTCTTCTTTTCAGAGGTTGGCTTTCTGCACTCACTTGCAAAGTGTCCACTTATACCACAATTAAAACACTTGAACTTGGATTTGTCCACCATGTTCTTATAGGGTTTAGTGGCTCTAGTGTTTTTCCTGAACTTCATCTTTGCAAATCTCCTGGACAGAAATGCAAGATGCTCATCAATACCATCAGAGTCATCTTGACTGGAGTTGTCTTCATTTTCAGCAACTTGCTCTTTACCCTTGTCTGATTCTGGATTTCTTACACCATCTTTGGAGCTTGATGTAGATCTCACAGTTTCTTTTCTGCATTCTTTCTCATTTTCAGCTACCAATGCAACTGAACCTCCTTTCTTTCTCCCCCTCTCCAATACCTCATCCTGTTCCAACTCTAGTTCATAAGTCTTCAAGATTCCATATAATCTTTCAAGAGTAAAGTCCTTATAATCCTGAGAGTTTCTTAAGGAAACAGTCATGGGTTTCCATTCCTTTGGTAAGGATCTCAAAAATTTAAGATTTGAATCCTTCACCTGGTACACTCTACCATACAGCTTCAGTCCATTCAACAGCTTTTGGAATCTATTAAATGTGTCATTTAAAGATTCATTCTCTTCAAAATGAAAGTACTCATACTGTTGAATGAGAAGCTGCATTTTGTTCTCTTTTACTTGTTCTGTACCTTCACACAGCAACTGAACTGTGTCCCAAACCTCTTTGGCAGTTGAATAATTTATCACATTATCAAACATATCCTTGTCAAGACCATTAAACAAAATGTTCATAGCCTTCTTATCCTTGTGGACTTCTTCTGTGTCTTCCATTGTCCATTCTGCTCTAGGTTTTGGAATGGATTGACCAACAGCAATTGTGGCCGTAGCAACTGTGGCTACTTTGTGGGGAATGTGAGGACCATTCTCAATGCAGTTTACATAACCTTCATCTTGGGAGAGTAGATGAAGGTGCATTTTCACCTTCCAGTGGTGATAACTGTCTTTGTCAAGAACTGGGATCTTTACTCCAATATCCTTCTTACTCATCTTTGTTAGATTCCAAGATCTTTAAACTCTTTGTGTGTCAAGAGCTTGCTCTGATACCAATTGTTATTCCTAGAGGACTAACAATGAGATTTACAGAAGGGGGGTTGAATGTAAATCTCAAAACTTTTTCAGGTTTTGAGAAGTTTATTAAAGCAGTGTGTTCTAGATGAACAAGTGTATGAATTGCTTTGAGCTAATGCAGACAGATATATATTCAAACACAAAATGTAAAGAACACAACAAACTTTAAAAACTTTTCTGGTGGATTTGTTGTTCCACCAGAGATGGTATATTAGAAAATCTGTGTTCAACAATGTTGATCACAGCTGCATCCTAGTACAAACTAGATGAATTTTCTCTCAAGATATTTCTTAACAGCTCTTGAAAATCACTATCTAATTACTAGCTTCTTCTTGGTTTATATATTACCAAGTGTACAAGTGAAAAACAATATAAAATTACAATAGTAAAATAAGTTCTTCACTTGCTTCTTTTCCTGTTCACTCCAGTACTTTGTTGACTATTGCATCTTTGTACTAAAGAAGAACGGCTGCTTTTTCTGTTGATCCTGAAATTCGGCTACCACATCTCAGTTTTCTCTGTCAACCCATGTGCCTCTGTCTGTAGGTACAACTACCACTTATCAACGGCTAATTAGCAGAACATCCGTTGAAGCTTTCATCCGTTGATGACTTCATCCGTTGAAGGATGTTATCCGTTGAAGCTTTCATCCGTTGATGCATTTATCCGTTGATGCTCTCATCCGTTGAAGGATGTTATCCGTTGAAACTTTAGAGACATCCGTTGAAGCTTAGCTTCTCATCCGTTGAAGGTCTTTAAGTCATCCGTTGATACCACTTCATTTATACAAAATTACAAGGCATGAAATATTTACAATTGGCCTTCCTATCTGCATATCATCTAGTAGTCAACATGACTCATAGTTTCTCTCAACTTCTAAGAATTACATTTTAAATACAGAGACTGAAATATGCTACAATACTAGACTTATTTCTAAGTAAAGCTACACCATCAACGGATAGCCAAAGTGGTCTTATCCGTTGAGGCTACTGACACTAAATTTCTACTTAAGTGTTTTGTTAAACATATCATCAAACTAATGCACATATATTCCTAACAGACATTATCATCTTGAGTCTCTCCTTTTTACTAAGGGCATCAGCCACCACATTGGCTTTCCCCGAATGATAAAGAATCTCCCAATCATAATTCTTGATTAGCTCTAACCGCCTCCTCTGGCGTATGTTGAGCTCTTTCTACGTAAGAATGTACTAGAGCTCCTATGGTTTGTGAATCTCACACTTCTCTCCATACAAGTAGTGCCTCAAATCTTTAGGGCAAAACTATTGCCACGAGCCCAAGCTCAAGGGTGGGGATATCGAATTTTAAATTCCCTTAATTGTCTTGACGCAGACGCGATTATCTTGCTGTGCTATATAAGAAGCACCTTAATTCCTTATGCGAAGCGTCACTTACAAATCAGAAAATCTCCTTTTTCCCTCCGGCAACGCCAACATAGGGGCCGTCACCAACCTTTGCTTCAGTTCTTAAAAGCTGTTCTCGCATTTCTCTGTCTATTCGAACTTCTCAGTCTTATGAGTAAGCCGCGTTAAAGGGGCTACTATCTTTACAAACTTGAACGAACCTCTGGTAGTGACCGGCCAATCCTACCTCTGGTAGTCGACCCAACCAGGGTCATCAATTCATCAGTGGTCCTTTATTCATTCTTGTCAGGATCCTCCATGGGATCCTTCTCAGCAACTATCCCTTCTAGGACAACATCCTCAACCGCTACATCCTCAATATCAACATCATCCGGTCCTGCATTAGGACACTCTATCGGATCCACAATCCGATCTCCAATTAGTAATAAAACATCATCGCGCTGTTGCTCCTCAACCTCAGGGTTCGGAGTCCCGCTACTCTATACGATAACGAACTACGCTTCTATCGCTACATTTATAAGGGTTCCCATAAGGGTTTTAACTGTCAGTACTACGTTAGGTAGTCCGACTATGAACTTGGCAAGAGTTCTTATTATCTTAGTGAACTTATTATCTTAACATCCCATCATCTCTGAGGTTTATAACGCTTAGCTCTGATACCATTTCTGTAACACCCCCAGATCCGGGGTCGGGGATCCGGGTTGTCACGGTCTTTCTTTCCACAATATCACTTTACTTAATTAATAATAAATAACCTCATGCTGTGACCCCATACTAACACACACCACAACCCGTTATAGTCTCAGAGATGAAATTTAAATAAGTACAAGTCTTTGAATCCACAATTTAAAAGTTATTACAACCCAAAATGATTACTTGATAAATTTACAGTTAATTGCCATTATCTGCCACAAGTTATAATTATACATAATTGATTCTCAAAAGTAGATGGTCTGATCTACAATAGATCTACCTCTGCAGCTATAGCAGCTACAACATCAACGGGAAGACGCGGGACGCTTCCCACGCGCTTGCGCTGGGTCTGCTGGAGTCTGGCCATCTTTCCTAACTGTTGTTATGTGATGAAGAAATAAAGCAAGGGTGAGCAGCAAGCCCACCAAAATAATATGTATAATGATTTACAATATATGAGCCTACTCATAATACTCATGAAAGTCTTGGTCAAAAGAAATGAACCAAGTTTGATATCTTAATGCGATGAAGTCGCAAAATATTCAGTATATATACATATATACTTTTCAAAATATTGGAAGTCCTCTTCCATGCATAATATACACAAAATCCCAGTGTATAACTGTATATATAAAAAAAATATCGTTGCAAGGTGATCTCATATATCTAACCTTGTCTCAACGTTTTTCTGAAAATCTTTGTCATTCATAAGACAATTATTAATTAGATATAAGTTTAAAAGATGAGGTTACCAAATACCCCAATATACTTATATCTTTCCCAATACTACTTGAACTACCACCGTTCAAGTTATAATCAGTTTCAAAAGTTCATCACATAGATGAGACTACAAGACAAGATTTGAATAGATTCAATCTTTGAAATATTATTGAATGAAAAAGTTATGAGATACTTTATTTAGTCCCGATGTATATATATCCACATATATATATCTCTTAAACATTTCCTGGAACCTCTGTTATGTAAAGTATGAACAGAGTTTGAAACATCCAATGAATTTTGGAAAGGAAAAGAATTTTGGCATAAACCAGATATCTTGCTGATCAGGCAAAGATACCAATAAGTAACCTTTTCTACTGTAGATGGATGAATTCCTCACCGGTCATCATCCTGGCCGCATTAGGACCTCGCGCTAGACCGTTACCCGGCCCCTCACGCGTTGATGGACTGCCACCCAGCCACTTACACATTCATAGACCGTACCCCGGCCTGTCGCTTATGCCGACTCAATTAGATGGGCTTACTTCCCGAACGTTGGGCAAGTAATCAATTCATTTACCAAAACTGCAACCTCGTTGCGAATATAAAATACACCACAGAGCCAGATTCCCCAGGTTTTGAGCGAGTATTTAAATCCCCTTAAAAAGGAAGATCTTAAATATAAAAATGAGTTTTGGGATCCGCTCTGACTTTAAAAATCATTTTGAAGACTCGAAAACACTTTAAAGAGTGTTTGGAGTAAAGCTGATTTAATGAAGTAAATCAGTCCCCAGAATATTTAGAAAATGACTGAATATTATTATTTAAATAATATTCCCATAAAGAATAAACTTTATAAAAATAATTGAAGTAGAAGTATTAAAACTTATACTTGA
Source organism: Apium graveolens (assembly GCF_009905375.1). Taxonomy (NCBI): domain Eukaryota; kingdom Viridiplantae; phylum Streptophyta; class Magnoliopsida; order Apiales; family Apiaceae; genus Apium; species Apium graveolens. Next base: position 90,769,206 of record NC_133654.1, read on the forward strand.
AACGAGTATTAAATAACCAAAGATATACTTATATGAAAGTATTATCTTTATTTGAATAATTGAAAATAAGTTTGATTATTAACACCTTATTCTTTAATAAAATAAAGAATATATTTCAGCAAATAATCGGAGTCATAGATCCTCAAATGAATATTCAAATAATATTCATTAAATAATATAAACTGAGTCATAAGCCTTCAAATGAATATTCAAATAATATTCAATAAATAATATAAAAGAGTCATAAGCCCTCGAATGAATATTCAAATAATATTCAAATAAATAAATAAAAGGAGTCATACGCCTTCGAATAATATTCGAAATAATATTCAATAATAAAATAAAGTTAAAGTTATCGAATAAACCTTATTCGATTAATAGTTTGGAAAACTATAACCATATATATATATAAATATATATATATATATATCCATATCCATATATACAAAATCTACTCGGGATCCTCGACTCCCAGTTTTAGAAAATATTTTCACCTTTGGGTCCCTATACTCAGGGTATATGCAAGTTACCGTTATTCTCTAGCATAGGTATTATCAACTGAACCAACAGATATATATTGAAAGAATATGAAACAGGCATGCATATATATACCATAGCAGCATGCTTCAATATATTGCAACATTTGCTAATATAAACATCATGCATCTATCGCAAGATAATGCATATACATATATACATCACAACAACAGTATAACGGGTAGAAAACTTGCCTGAGCGACTGGGGGTTACGAATGGCTCGGGACGAGTCTGGTAACCTATAAGCAACAAGTAAGTTGGAATTAAACCAAAGTCACTTGTAAATCTATACTTTAACTAACTTAGACTCTAACGCTTGTTTTGCGCTCACTGATTCGCTTAAGTCACTCGGGTACCCTCGGCTCCACCATTTTTAATAATTTAACCTTTACGAGTTTTAAAGCGATTCCTTCGCGAGTGTCTTACCAACTGCCTAACACACTTACCATAAATGTTTCATACATTAATTAACCCTTTTTGGTCTTTAACCTATGTTTCAAAGTAAGGCGAGGGGGAAAGTTTCGTTCGCGAAACGCCGTTACTTGAAACGGTCGTTTCTCCTAAACCGTGCATCGGAATCGAACGAACTACATATCAAAACGAAGCCCGTAACATGAGCTATCTAAAAATGGCAGTGGTCATAATCTAGCAGGGGGTTCTCGGGTCCTAATGTTATGCACAAAAACAGTCTACAGAAAATCGGACGTTACGACGGCTATGTTTACGCGATTTCCCAAATTTTAAACCATTCAATACCAACCACAAATCAACCCCAAATCAATCATACAACCAATACCCCTCCAAACCACATCATAACAGCCCCAACAAATCCACATTAACCATTTATACTCATTCCTCACATGAACTAAAAGCTTTACTTAGGTTCTTTAACTAATTACCAAGATTTACAACTCCAACAATGCAACAAAACCAACTAATCTCTACAAACTCAACCAAACTTCAACCAATCAAGCATCATGCTTCACATATGCTATATCAAACACATTCAATCCTAATTACTCAAAACTAAAGCTAGGGTTTGAAGTTTATACCTTCCTTGGAGAGTGGAGAATCAAGAGAATGGCTTGGAATCACCTTTAAAGCCCTTATCCAAGCTTAATCTAAACAAAACTTCAAGAACACAAATTTTAGTTCTTGAAAACACTATTCACCATCTTCTTTCATGATTTATAGAAAAAGATTGGCTTGGAATTAGAAGCTTAAACTTATAGGAAGTATGTAACTATCCATGGGGAAGCTTAGATAATTACCTTGCTAAATAGTAAGTGGAGGAGCTTGGACTTTCATTTTTTAAGAAAACCACCCGAGAGCATGAAGAAGAAGAAGAGAGAATTTTGTGTTTTGGCTTGATTTGCTTTTGGTTGGTTGATTTTTGTTGTTTGTTTTAGTGAATTACCTAGTTGCCCTTGGTTTTGTGTGGTTAAAAAGTCACCACATCTCCTTCCTTTCTTATCATGCCTATGTCACCTTGCACATGTCATAATGCTCCCACTTGTCCACACCTTGTGGTTTGATGATGTCACAATCCCTGGCTTCTTGTACAAGCTTGTCTCTTGGTCACTTATTTGTTTTACGGTTCGCTTATCTTTCGTTCTCGTTTATCGTTTGAGGGATCATACCCGGGATCTTATTACTTAGGTTCCCTTAACCTTTCTCAATATATTATATTCCTTTTATGATCCTCTCCTATAATCCTTTAATTTAAATCCTTTTTATCCTGTTACCTTATACTCAATTCTCTCCGTATCTTGTGAATTTCCGGGAAAAATCAAAGTGTTCGGAATTGGATTCTGACGATCTTTACATACACTTATATACCACATAGAGTACTAATAATATCCCATAAGATCAATAACAGAACCCCTACATAGCGTGGCATGAAAAGTTTTCTCGTTCAGCAAAAACACTATTCATAAGGGTTTCAAAATTTCTCAAAAATTGGGGTTATTACAACCGCGGAATCGAATTTTCCCCCTAAGAAGAGTTCTGTTCTTCTAATTGGTGAAGGTTCCAATCCTAAGAAAAGGAAGAGGAACTCTTCCAAGAAGAAGAAAGTAGGTGAGAAAACGCCGGTTCCACCAAAAGCTGAAGACCCCGAGAGCAAAGTTGTTTGCTTTCACTGTAACAAGGTGGGGCACTGGAAGAGGAACTGCAAGGTTTACCTTGCAGAATTGAAGAAGAAGGGTAGTGAGACTACCGCTTCTGATTCAGGTATGTTCATGATAGAAGTGAATATGTCATTTTTACTTGGGTATTAGATACCGCCTGTGGTTCTCATATCTGCAATTTGTTGCAGGGACCAAGGAGAAGTAGGACTCTTGAGGAAGAGGAGGTGATTCTACTGATGGAAATGGAGCAAGAGTTGCTGCTGAAGATGTAGAATCATTTCATTTACATATGCCTACGGGCAAGACTATTGTTTGAAATAATTGTTATTTTGTTCCCTCGATTGTGAGGAATATTATTCCCATGTTAGACTTGGTTGGATTTTCATTTATTATTGAGAATAATGAATGTTCTATTCTTAGAGATAATATTCTTTATGGACGTGGTACTTTAAATAATGGTCTGTATATATGTGACATAATTTACTTCAGATTGAACAAACTAATAAAAGAAAAGGGATGATGAAAATCTCACTTCATAGTGGCACTGCAGTCTCCATTTAGTGGACATGGACAGAGGGCTGCAAATTTGCTGGGAATGGTACACACAGATGTATGTGGACCAATGTCTACGCAAGCCATGGGTGGATTTTCATACTTCATTACTTTCATGGATGATAGATCTGGATTCGGATATGTGTTTGATGAAACACAAGTCTGAGGCCTTTGAAAAGTTCAAAGAATATAAGTATGAAGTGGAGAAACAACCAAACATAGTATTATAACTCTTCGATCAGATCGAGGTGGTGAATACTTTAATGGAGTGTTTCTAGATTATCTCAAAGTAAATGGTATAGTCTCCCAGTGGACTCCTCCAGATTGGTATCTGAAAGGAGAAATCGAACTTTGTTAGACATAGTTCGGTCCATGATGAGCTATGCAAATCTTCCAGTATTCCTATGGGGTTCTGCATTGGAAACCTTAGCATATTTACTGAATAAGGTGCTTTCCAAATCTGTTCCTCAAACTCCGTATGAGATATGGAAAGAAAGGAAACCGAGTCTAAAACACGTTAAGATTTGGGGATGTCCAGCTTATGTCAAGAAAGTTGACCCAGATAAGCTGGAATATCGATCCGTAAAATGTAGTTTTGTGGGATATCCTAAAGAGACTATAGGGTATTACTTTTATACCGATCATCGGGTGTTTGTCTCCAGACATGCTACCTTCTTGGAAAAGGAGTTTATCCTTGAAGGAAACAGTGGGAGCAAAATTGGACTTGATGAAGTTCAAGAAGCACAAACTACTACGGATCAAGTGGAAACACCTGTTCTTACTGAACAACCTTTTGTGGAACAGCCCATTCATAGGTCAGGGAGAGTGTCTCGCCAACCTGAGAGGTAATATGGCCTTGTCATTGAGAATGACAATGAGTTGTCGATCATTGATGGTGACGACCCTGTGACCTATAATGAGGCTATGAGTAGTGTTGACTCAGAGAAATGGTATAGTGCCATGAAATCCAGAATGGAATCTATGTATACGGTATACAAAAGATAGATTATAGCAGATGGCCAGGTGGAGACCTATAAGGCCAGGCTTGTGGCAAAAGGATTCAAACAAAGGCAATGGATTGACTTTGATGAAACTTTTTACCTGTAGCCCTGTTAAAATCAGTTCGGATTTTGCTTGCGAATACTGCTTACTACGACTATGAAATCTGGCAGATGGCCAGATGGTTTTCTTTCCAAAAGAAATGAAAACCTAGTGTGTAAGCTGCTTCGAACCATATGTGGTTTAAAGCAGGCTTCTCGAAATATGGAACATTCGTTTTGATGAGACAATCAAAGAGTTTGATTTTATCAAAAACGTAGATGAACCATGCATCTACAAAAGGGTTAGTGGGAGCGCGGTAACATTTCTTGTATTGTATTGAATTAAAGTTGACACACATAACAACATAGCAGACCTACTCACAAAGCTACTTTATGAAAGTCACTTTGATCGTCATAATGACAGGATGGGTATTAGATACCAGAGCGATTGGCTTTAGTACAAGTGGGAGATTGAAAGGAAAATGTTCTAAGTCCAATCATGTATGAGGATTTAGGAATAACTTTTATGTAATCTGTTTTGATTTCATTGATATTAATAAAAGACTTGTTTTGTTTTTATTACGGGCTTTATCTATTTAAGTGTTTAAATAAGATATACCATAGTTTAGAATAAAGCTTTTTATGGATTATGATGAGATCATAATAGTGAGACCTAAAAAGATGATAACTCTAAACTTAAATAGTTCCTGGTCATAGGATTACTAAATGGTAATTAATAATCCGCAAAGATCGGTACATACTATGCTTGCTTCATTATGAAGGATGTCTGTTCTCATAGACATTTGTGTGGTGACACTATAGCTAGTATGTAGGTGCTTATTATAGAATAAGTTCACTGAATATGACTCGCACAGCTGAACAACTGATGGAGTTCAGTCACGTGTTAGCAGTTGTTCACCTAGTGATAGTTGTACAAGTATCCTTAGACTTGAGGTCATCATAGTCATCTTGTGTACACTGAACTATGCTTTGGTTTAGTTCTTAGTCTCCAGGGACAATTATTAGGGCTCTTCTGGGTATAGGAATTTGTACACGAAGATAGTGTATGATCAATAAAGGATCTACCCCTTCCAGTGAAGGAAGCGAATGTTCAAGGCTGATCCACTTATGCTAGTTCAGGAATCTCTGGCCAGAGTAAATGAAATTAGAAAGGAGTTTCTAATTTGCATAGAACTACGCATAGTAAATGGTAAGCAAAGTGATTGAATTAGATAGGCTTGACACGAGATCCATGCCTTGTATTTAATCGGGACATTGTAGGGTAGAAGGAGTTTATTGTACGGTAACTATTCACTGACAGGTTCTTGGTATTCTAAGCAGTGAATTCATATTATCCAGATAGTCGCGATATGTTGAGAAGCATCACTCACGATGTAGAATAAATGTGATTAATTAATTAATCATATTTAATAAATTAGAGAATTTATATAAATAATGATAAAATAGTTTTATTATTATTTATTTCTACTACCGGCTTAATATTGAACCTACAGGGTCACACCATAAAAAGAGAATGATTTAATGGTGGAGGAATTAATTAATAATGACTAATAATTATTTATTTGTGAAATAAATAATTAATTGGCAAATTTAATAATTGATTAAATGAGATTTAATTGATTATAAATTAATTAAGAAAAGTTCTTAATATTATTAATTAAGGATTTAATTTTTGGAAATTAAATCAAGAGAGAGAATTATTTCTAAAGTGTTTAGAAAAAGGATTAATAATTAAAAGGTGTTTTAATTATTAATGAGAATTATAAATGGGATAATAATAATATTATTTATGGGAAAATTTCAGCTGAAAATTTTGCCTATAAATACACTATTATAGACCCTATTTTATTTGAACCCCACATCAAACCCGAAAACCCAAAAAGTTTGGAAAACCCAATTCTCTCCACCTCATTCCTCCTCCTTAACATCGTTTTCTTGGTGGATACCGGTGGAGTGCTTCACACTTGAGGAGCAACTGCTAAGGATCTCTGATCGTTGTCTCCGAATTATTTTAAAAAGTTAGATTCGATCCCTCGAATTTTTATTCACGATTTATATGCTTTTATTTGGATTTTATATGTGTAAAAGTGTATTGCCATGCCCCGTTGCGTTTAAAATCCAACAACAGCTTCTGTTCATCTGGCCTAGGTGTCTCAAACGTAAGATCCACAAGATTTTTGTCTGAGAACTTTGAGTAGTTTCTTTTAGGCTTCAAGATCAGATTTGCCTTTGGAGATTTGATGTAAGAAGTTTGGCCTTTTTCCAAGTTGCCTAGACTCATTTCATGCACTGAGATATGTTTGACTTGAGAATGGTAATGAAAGGTCTTGTCTGACTTCTGTAGCTGACCAAATTTCTCCTGAATAGATGCATCAATCTTCTTCCATTTCTCATCTAGTTCCTTCTCAACAGCTGCAACATCAAGCATCTCGGGATTTGTCTTTGACTCAAGTTTAACAGCTGCTATTTGGATCAGATCAATGCTGTCCAATACTGGTGGCTTTGGTAGAGTAATTTCTGGAACAATTACTTGACTGATTTGAACATTTACCACATGCTCCCCCTCACTGGTTGGCTCTGCTTGATTGACTTGGATAGATGATTCTTTCTCCCCCCTTTTGTTATCATCAAGTAGAGTGGAGGTAGAAGTTTGTGCAGCCACCAGCTTTTGCAGCAACTGAGTCTGTTGTGCTTGATATAGCTGGATACCTGTGAGAGATGCTTCTATTGCAGTTATCCTTGCATCCAGGAAATCCACTTTAGTGACAAGATCAGAATTCTTCTTTAGCTGTCTTTTAATGTCAAGCATTGTTGCATCTGGAAGTTCAGCATCCAATCGTTCAAAGACATCCTTCTTTACTTGGTCAATCTCAATTTAGATAGAAGTGACATCCTGATTGTGTTGAAGAGCCTGGATGTTAGGTCACACAACACTGTAGAAGGGGGTTGAATAAAGTGTTATTACAATCAAATCGATCTTGAACACAAGTAATAGTAAACAGATATATTCAATATAATAAACTCTGTTATAATGGAACTGTTCTCTCTCAGTGATGAACAAATATCATTAAGAGCTGCTAGGTTATAATGAATAATGTATCTCGATAATGATAACACATATAGTGTAAACCTATGTCTGTGTTTATATACTACACAGTTACAAGATAACTTCTAATTGATATGGAATATAATTCTGTCTCCTAAAATATATCAATCAGATATCTTATACAAGTCTTCCAGTCTTCTAATTCTTTCCATGCATATCTTCTTTTGTTTTAGTCTCGACCGTCTACTGTTAATCAGATTTCTTCCTTAACTGTAAGTCCTCCCGTACTTCAGTTCTGACATGACCTTAAGTCCTGATATTATGTTCCGACTTCCAGTAAGTACTGATTCCAGTAAGTCTTGATATTTCCTGTTTGTTAAGATCTGAAAACTAAACATGAAACATATTAGACATGACATCTCAAATATATCTAACAATCTCCCCCAACTTGTAAATTATGCAAAATATACAAGTTAATAGATTTGATGATGTCAAAAACATTTAAGTTCAAATGCATAGAGAATTTAACTGAGTAACTAACTACAACTTACAGTCCTTGTAACTTTTACCAATCTCACTGAGTCAATCTGAATCCATAATGATTCTGAACAAAGTGTGATATCATCTTTTCTTCTTTAATCCTCAGGACCTGAGAGTGTAGTCTTGACTTGCTTCATCTCTTCATTCTGACTCCCAATGTGATAGATTGCAGTCCTTATTGCAGAGATATGGTTTCTTTCTAAACCATTGTCCAGTCTTATTACCCTAGGATGAGAAGAGTCTTCATTGTAGCATAGACATTTCTCTTTCAGTATTAACTCAAGTTTAGCAGAATCCTTCTTCATAGGAATTTCACTTCCATCATCTTTAATAATATTCAAAATAAATTCTGTAAATCTTGAACCAGAAATTCTTGCTTTATCTCTGATGGTCTTCAATATGAAGTTTGATCATCTCCTGGTAATATTAGACTTTACCTCTAAAAGGTAATGAAAGAATTGAAGTTCTTTCAGTATTTGTTCAGTACATCTGATTCTGACATCCGATATGTCCTTCCATCTTCAAGAAATAGAATCAGATTTTCTTTGATGTGGTGCTTATCATGAGCATCCAGTACCACTTGAACAGAGATAACCTTGTTAAGGTGTTTCCGAGTAACATCTTCAAGAGGTTTGTCAGTTAGTAAAAATGGATCTCTTGTAGCAACTTCAAGTCCTGTTTTGATTTTAGCTTCATCAGAACCTAGTCCAGCCATGAAATCAGACAACAATTGGTTTTTCTTTGGATCTGATGGTTTGACATTTTTCCACAGAAGTTTCTTTTTATCATCTACTTCCATTTTGTCTAAATCAACTTGAGCACTGTCAGAGGTTAACTTCTTGACTTTATCAGAACTTGCTACTTTTGCTTTTGCTTGCTGTTCTTCACTCTGAACAACTTGAGCTTTTTCAGAGGTTGTCGTTGATTCTTCAAAAATCTTCTTTCTTTTCAGAGTTTGAATATCTTCTTCAGTCAGAGTATCATCATCATGAATTATGGTTTGATAGACAGGATCTATCACAACTGAAGGTATTTTCCTCTTTTGAAACTTTGTAAGTTCATCAACCTTTTCCTTTCCTTTCCATATAAGATCAATCTCAGATTGTGATCTTGTTTTGGGCTTTGATGCCTCAGAAATTGTCTTCTCTTTGATCACAATGCCTTTCTCCTTAGGCCTGGAAGGTTTCTTTGCAACAGAAGCTTTTGGCTTTAGATTTGTCTTTACAGCTTTAAATCTAGCTTCTTCCTCCTTGAGATTATCTAAATCCATTCCTGGATTATGTTTTAGAAACAATCTTCTAGCAATTTCTTCATCAAGTGTCCGAATCTTGGGATCCTTATAGTAGACAGTAGTCTTCTTTCCCTTGAGCTTCATAGTTTGCATGAACTTTTAAGAATCTTGACTTCCACCTTGTATCAGAACATCAGGCTTTGTCAGACTTTTCTCATCAGATTTTGATCTCAGATTTTGAATTTCAGTACTTACTATCAGATTTTCAGTTTGAGCAGCTTCAGAACTTGTCTTCTTATGAGTAGAAGATTTGCTTGCATCAGAGTTTAGTTTCACTTTGCTGCTTTGTTTACTCTGAGCTTGACCTCTACCCTAACCAGGGTTTCCCTGGTCATCAGTTTCATCATCTGTCTCCTTCATTATTTGATCATCTGAGCATTTAGACTTAACTATCTTCTCCCCCTTTTTGGCATCATCAGATAGTAGGAGTGAGAGAAGAAGTTCTACTGAAGTTTGAATTTCATTCAATTGAGCCTGTTGAGAAGCTTGATTTTCCAGAACCTCGGTAATTTGGGCCTGTTGCTTCTCTTGGGTTTTCTCAATTGCTTCTACTTTCTCAGAAATAGGTCTAATAAACCTCTTTTTATCAAGCTTGGCTTCCATATCTATCTTTTCAGCCTTTTCCAGAAGTTTGTCAACCTTTTCTTGAGTTTGAGAGTGAAGACCTTGAAGATGCTTGGTAGAGAGAGCAGTGATCTTGAGCTGTGTCTTGAAATCAGAATTTGACAATAACTCATCAGCCTTGGACACATGCTCTGTCAGAATGTTAGAGCTTGGAATAAATTCAGAATCATTCCATTTCTTGGTCCACTCAATCCCCCCTGTGAGTATCCTCTCAAGGTATAGGTGCATCCTGCTCAATAAACTTCTTTACCAGTGCTTCCTTTCCCAGAATGGGAGCTAGAGTCTAAAAAAAACACTGTCTTCAGAACTTGAAGAAGATTCATTATGTTCTGACAGAACAACAGTGTGTGAGGCAATTGGAGATTCAGGAATAACCTCATCTACTGTAGGAATTTTAGCATGCTTTGGAGAAACAGGTGGAGTTTGCATCTCAGCATTTAAGATTGGAGATTGAACTAGAGATTGCTGAGCTTCTGTAGGAGCTTCCAAATACAGAATAGAAGGAATGTGCAGCCTATGAATGTCAATTTCAGGACTGAAGCCTGAATCTTCAACTGTAATATCCTCGTGAAGAGGAGAGACTGGAGGTGTAACCACTGTTTCAGGAACAGTGTCGTGGGTTTTAGCTGGAGGTGGCAGAGATTCAATTATAATTGGCTCTTTTGAGATCAGAAATTCCTGATCCCCTTCCTCAGCTTCTACAGTATCCTCAGATGGAGGCTTAGCATTATACCTCTTTGCCCTCATTTTCTTTAATCTCCTTGCCAATGAAGGATTTGCTGTTGCAGCATCAGAACTTACAGATTTCCTCTTCAAAGTATTAGAACTTTGAGCTGCAGTTTCTTTCTGAGAAGTAATATTCTCAGTTTCATGTGTCACAGATTTTGAAGCATGAACCTGTGCTTCCTCTTCACTATCAGATTCATCCCTGAGAATCATTTTTCTTCTCTTTTGTGGAGGCTGAGGAATAGACTTTGTCCTTTTCGGCCTAGAAGGTGAAGGTCTGATAGTATGTGCTGATGATTCAGGTTGAGATGATTGAGTTGATGGTTTGAAAGATCTCCTGATGGTAGATTTTGGTTGTGGTTGGGAAGTGGTTGGTTGTGTAATGGTTGGAGGTTCTGATGGGTGAGGTTCGGATGGTTGGACATTAGGATATAGTGCAGTGTATTTAACTGGATCATAGTTTATTAAGGCTTGTTTGACAGAGATGGGAATTTGGAGGGGTCTCAACATAGCCTTCTTATTATCAGTAGATAATAAGTCATTAAAAACTCTTTTAGCTAGTCTGAATGGTGAAATGGACTCACTAGCTAATTAGGGATTATCAGAACAACAAAATTATAAATAAGCTGACATAATCTAGAAAAGTAAACTGTATTCCTATCTTCTATTATCCTATCCCCAATAAAGCCTAAAATAGCACTTGCATAATCAAAATCAGTTTGATTAATGAGAGCATACCCGATTTGTTGACTGAGAATTGGGATTGCATCAAAATTAGAACATTTGTTTGCAAAAGCCTTTGTGATGCAGTCAAAGAAGAAACTCCATTCCCTCCTTATATTGGATCTCTTCAATTGACCCAGCTTTGCCAATGTCTTTTCATACCCCAGACTGGCCATTAGCTGTTGAAGAACCGGCTCCTCAACAGTTGTATAGGTGTAGTTCTCAGGCAATTGCAGTGCTTGGCGTACTGTAGCCACAGTCAATACATGCACATCTTCCCCTGTTGAAAAGATGATACTTGAGGACCCATGAGCATCGCCATCATCATATGCGCCACTTCTCCAAAACTCCAGCACTTGAGTTCCAGAGATTATTTCAGGTTGGGTCAAAGTATACCCAATATCAGAGTGAGTAAGGAAGTCCTGAATAAAGTGAAGTTCCGATGGAGCTTCATCCTTGCTAAGAATGGCCAAGTAATTGTTCGGGACAAACTTCGTTCCATTGAAAATAATGTCTTTTGGTGCCATCTCTGTAAGAGATTAAGTGAGAAAGAGAGTGTTTGCAAGGTGTTTGATAAAGTCCTGTAAGAAAAAGCTTCAGAGTGGATTAGAGAGAGAGAGAATATGAGAGATTAAGAATAGAAAAGTAGGTAAAAGATTAGAAAATCTTTTAACTCCCATATATATACTCTCTCTACTCAACAGTTATATTTGCGAGGCATGGCAAACAATTTACACCTGACAACGTGTGAACAACCAGTAAAAAGTTAAAGCAGGAGTTAATGGGCACGAGAAATAAGCAATAATTACCGTGCACATGCAGTTTTTCAGGAAAAACATGTTTACCACTAACCCAAATGATTATGAATGTTTTTATCTCACCTAAATATATTCTGATTAAATATGACCGTTTCAGTATTTACCACAAATAAGTCAAGTAAAAAATAATGCCACGTAAGAATCAGAGTTTCTATCAGGATTTAATATCAGAACTTGACTATTATCAGATTTTAACAGTCATCGGAATATGGCTTATCAACTCAAAAAGTGAATATCTTTTTCTGTGATTCTTCATACAAATACTGACTTGATTCTTCAGATTTAATCATCAGAACTTCCATCAAAACTTGTCCTCAGAATATATGCAAATGACACTTAACTGTTTGTCAAAAACAACTTAATCACCACAATAATTTTCATCATTCATATGGAGTGAGAGTGTGTGCATTTAGCAGAATATCAGATAAAGATTAAAGTCTGGTAAACTTCAGTACATCTTAGAAATAAGGCATAACTAAGAAAAGTGCTTAAAATCTGTCAGCAATCATGAAGTCTACTATAGAACAAATTTATACAAGAGTTCACCTCAACTGTTTGTGCTCATTTTTTGCATCTTTTGAAATTCCTTTTTACAGTGGCGTCTCAGTGTAAGTGAGTCACAACTGCTTATCAGAATTTATGCTATTATCAGAGTATTTCTCCAGTAATCTAGGAATGTGAAAAGTCACCAAGAAAAATTTATTTGCTTTTCTAATGCATATTACTTAATACCAGCAATGCACTTGGGTCTTCCCTTCCACATTATTTTCTCTAGATCTCAAATGAGTACCTGACTTTAATTTTCTTTTCTTTTCTTCAGATAAGTCAGGCTTATCAAGCATTTAGTGCATCCTAAAGATTTACTGACATCATAATTTGACAGATAAGAAGCAAAAATCTAGTTTGTGACTTAGAAATAAGATACACAAAGTAAATTTGAGTAAGCTCAAAATCAGAATTTGCTTGTGTTAATGAGTTTCCACATAAATAACTAATTCAAACATGGGATTTCTAGTATGTTAAGGACTACTAGGTCAGCATCTAGCACATTATCCTCATTGGATTGAATAGTCACAGAACATTCAAATCACTATCAGAGTATTAAGATCCATATCAGATAACAATCAGTATTTAATGTATTTCAATTTAAGCACAGATTACATGAAGATAAGACAATCTGTAAACACTGATCATAAAGTCTGATGCATGAGAACAAAAACTAAGCAGATTTAGAGAAAGAACATGAAACCATTCTAAGTTCATGTACCAGTCTTGTAAAAGTAGCTTCACATAGTGGTTTTGTGAAGAAATCTACTAGTTGTTGATTTGTTGGAACAAAATGCAATTCCACTGTACCTTCCATCACATGTTCCCTTATGAAATGGTACCTAATGCTGATGTGCTTTATTATTGAGTGTTGAACTGGATTACCTGTCATAGAAATAGCACTTTGATTATCACAATAAATAGGGATTTTACAAAATTCTAACCCATAATCCAGTAACTGATTCTTCATCCAAAGAATCTGTGCACAACAGCTTCCTGCAGTAATATCAACTGCTTCTGCAGTTGATGTGGAAATTGATTTCTGTTTCTTGCTAAACCAAGAAACTAATCTGCCTCCAAGAAATTGGCAACTTCCACTTGTGCTTTTCCTGTCAATTTTGCATCCTGAAAAATCTGCATCTGAGTAACCTATTAGCTTAAAATCTGATTCTCTAGGATACCACAATCCTAGATCAGCTGTACCCTTAAGGTACTTAAAAATTCTTTTCACAACTATTAGATGAGGTTCTCTTGGATCAGCCTGAAATCTTGCACAAAGACAGGTAGCATACATGATATCAGGTCTACTTGCAGTTAAATATAGTAAAGAGCCAATCATACCGCTGTAGTTAATAATATCTACTGATGAACCAGTATCTTTATTTAACTTGGTTGCAGTGGCCATGGGAGTGGATGCTGTTGAACTGCCTTACATTTCAAATATCTTGAGTAAATTTCTGGTGTACTTGGATTGACAGATAAAAGTACCTTCTTCATTTTGCTTGACTTGAAGGCCCAGAAAATAACTAAGTTCTCCCATCATACTCATTTGATATCTTGACTGTATTAGCTTTGCAAACCTTTTACAGAGTTTGGCATTTGTAAAACCAAATATGATATCATCAACATATATATGTACCAAAAGTAAGTCCTTTCCATGGTTGAGGTAGAACAGTGTTTTATCAATTGTACCTCTGTGAAATCCACTTTCCAGAAGGAATTGAGCTAAAGTCCCATACCATGCTCTTGGAGCTTGCTTAAGGCCATAAAGTGCTTTGTCAAGCCTGTAGACATGATTTGGAAATTTTGAATCTACAAAGCCTGGAGGTTGTTCAACGTACACCACTTCTTCCAATTCTCCATTGAGAAAAGCACTTTTTACATCCATTTGAAAGACTTTAAAATTTTTGTGAGCAGCATAAGCCAAAAAGATCCTTATGGCTTCCAATCTAGCAACTGGTGCAAATGTTTCATCATAATCAATACCCTCCTGTTGAGAGTAACCCTTAGCAACCAGCCTAGCTTTGTTCCTTGTAATTATGCCATCACTGTCAGTTTTGTTTCTGAACACCCATTTTGTGCCAACAACTGATCTGTTCTTTAGTCTTGGCACTAGGGTCCAGACTTTGTTTCTTTCAAATTCATTTAACTCTTCCTGCATTGTTTGCACCCAATCATCATCTTGAAGAGCTTCTTCCACTTTCTTTGGTTCAGTCCGAGATAGAAAAGAATGATAGAGACATTCATTTGATGTTGCAGTTCTAAATCTGACACCTGCTTCAGGATCTCCAATAATTAAGTCAGGTGTATGTGATTTGGTCCACTTCCTTGCAGATGGAAGTTGATTTCTAGAACTGGATCCTTCCCCATGATCCATGTTTTCTCCATCAGCATTTTCTGATGCTCCCCCTGTAGTTATGCTCTTTGAGACTTCAAAATTTGAGTTAGATCGTTCATGACTTGAAGTATCAGAATTTCCAGAATTATCAGAATTTGGCCCATCAGAACTTGATGAATCGGAACTTGAAGAGCCAGCGCCAGATTCTGATGCTTCTTGAGAGTCTTGAGTTGTGTTAGGATCTTCAGCTTGCTCCCCTGGATATGTGCATTTTACTTTGAAGTTGTTACCACAGTTTCAATGACATCAGAACTTAACCCGTCAGAACTTACAGGATCAGAGTTTAAGTCATCAGAATTTACGGAATCAGAATTTAAGTCTTCATTTTCAAATCTCAGCTGATCATGATCATTGAAATCTTCAAGTCCAGTAATCTTCTTATCATCGAAAGATACATTGATAGATTCCATGACAACCCTTGTTCTTAAATTGTAGACTCTGAAGGCTTTTGTGGAAAGTGAATATCCAACAAAAATTCCTTCATCAGCTTTTAGATCAAATTTTGGCAGCTGTTCAGGATGAGTCTTAAGAACAAAACACTTACATCCAAATACATGAAAGTATTTCAGATTTGGCTTCTTTTTCTTCACCATCTCATGTTGTGTTTTCCCATGCTTGTTTATGAGTGTAGCATTCTGTGTAAAACAAATAGTCAGCACAGCTTCAGCCCAAAAGTAGGTTGGTAGCTTTGCTTCATCAAGCATAGTTCGTGCAGCTTCAATGAGAGTCCTGTTCTTTCTTTCTACAACTCCATTTTGCTGTGGGGTTCCAGGTGCAGAAAATTCTTGTTTGATTCCTTGCTCTTTGCAGAACTCTTCCATGATTGAATTCTTGAACTCAGTGCCATTATCACTTCTTATAATTTTAACAGAATCTTTGACCAACTTATCCAGCTATCTGACATGATCAGTTAGAGTAGATGCAGTTTCATTCTTCTTGTGCAAGAAATACACACAAGTGTATCTTGTGAACTCATCCACTATAACCATAACATATTTCTTCTTTGCAATAGACATGATATTGACTGGACCAAATAGATTAACATGAAGTAGGTGATAAGGCTCAAGAATTGAGGATTCAGTTTTGCTCTTGAAAGAAGATTTTCTTTGTTTTGCCTTTTGACATAAATCACAAAGGCCATCAGGAGCAAATACTGATTTTGGCAATCCTCTCACAAGATCTTTCTTTACAAGCTCATTTATGTTGTTGAAATTTAAATGAGAGAGTCTTTTATGCCAATTCCAGCTTTCTTCAATTGATACTCTACTCAATAGACAGATTGCAGAACCATCAGAACTTGTTAAAAGTCTGGCTTCATAAATGCTACCATGCCTGTAACCTTTTAGAAACACTTTGCCTGTTGAAGTGCTTATAACTTCATAATGTTCTTCAAAGAAATCCACATGATAACCTCTGTCACAGATTTGACTCACACTCCACAGATTTGACTCACACTCAGCAGATTGTGTTTAAGTCTTGAGACAAGAGCTACTGTTTCAATGATGACATTCCCAAGATTGATATTGCCATATCCTAGAGTTTTTCCCATGTTTCCATCTCCATAAGAAACTCCTTGGCCAGCTTTCTCCATAAAGTCTGATAGCAAGGCTTTATTTCCAGTCATATGTCCTGAACATCCACTGTCCAGCACTAGGATATCTTTCCTGTTGCCCTGCAATCACAAAGACCACTAATGGTTAGTTTTAAGGACCCAGACTTGCTTGGATCCTTTGGTCTTTTTAAGTTTGTTAGCATTTGCAGCGGATTTAATATCAGAGTTTATGCTAACATGCTGTTTATCAGAACTTATATCAGACTTTGCATCAGACTTTACACTAGAAGGAATTAAAGTAACTTTCTTCAAAGAATGTTTTATTTGATAATAATCATAGTACAAATATGATATTCCTTACAAGTATAAATTGAATGCATAAACTACCACAATGAAAACAAGGATTTTGTGGCTTAAACCTAACAGACTGACTCTTAATTCCTGACTTAGGAGGTAAAGAGTTTATATTCTTATTCTTCCTGCAAAAAGAAGCAATATGGTTAGAGTTTCCACAGTTATAACATTTCTTTCTAGGAGCATTAGGAATAGACATATAATTATTGCTTTTGTTCACACCTTCCTTTCCATTCCTATTTTTCCTAGCTGCCTCTACCTTGTTGACATTCCTAATTTCTTTCAGCTTATGCTTAAGCTGTTTCTTTGTCATTAAGCCTATATTAACTTTAGCTGGTTTATCCTGTTCTAATTTGTCAGAAGTTGACTTTTCCTTAACTTCTGCTACAGACTCTTTCATCTTTTCAGAATCAGACTTTATAGTTTTAGATACAAACTTAACAGGATTCACCTTTGGCTTAGCAGTCTGCTTAACAATAATTGGCTCAATTTGTTCAGTTCCTTTTTTACTTTTATCATCTCTATAACCTAAGCCCTCTTTCCAGTTGAAGGGTTTTTTAGCACATAAATGCAGCGAAAACGTAAATTTAATCTTAAAAAAAACCGAAACCCTCCGTAGGATCCATGCGAAAAAATAATATTTAATTCATAGTTCAGTGTGTTTACCTTAAGAAGTTTTACGTTAATGGAAAGATGGAGGTCTTTAATAGCGATCCAAGTACGATCAACGGAGATCCTTAGCAGCTGATCCTCAAGTGTGAAGCACTCCACCGGTATCCACCAAGAAAATGATGTAAAGGAGGAGGAGGAGATGGAGAGAATTAGGGTTTTCTAAATCTTTTTGGTTGAGGCAAAAATAGGATTTATAATAGTATATTTATAGGCAAAACTTTCAGCTGAAAATTTTACCATAAAATATTATTATTATTAACCCTTTATTATTCTCACTAATAATTAAAACACCTTTTAATTATTAATCCTTTTTCTAAACTCTTTAGAAATAATTCTCTCACTTGATTTAATTTCCAAAAATTAAATTCTTAATTAATAATATTAAGAACCTTTTCTTAATTAATTTATAATCAATTAAATCTCATTTAATCAATTATTAAATTTGCCAATTAATTATTTATTTCATAAATAAATAATTATCAGCCATTATTAATTAATTCCTCCACCATTAAATCATTCTCTTTTATGGTGTGACCCTGTAGGTTCAATATTAAGCCGGTAGTAGAAATAAATAATAAAAAAGCTATTTTATCATTATTTATATAAATTCTCTAATTCATTAAATATGATTAATTAATTAATCATATTTATTCTATATCGTGAAGGATACTTCTCAGCATATCGCGACTATCCGAATAATACGAATTCATTGCTTAGAATACCAAGAACCTATTCAGTGAGTAGTTACCGTACAATTAATTCCTTCTACCCTGCAATGTCACGATTAAATACAAGGCATGGAACTTGTGTCAAGCCTATCTTATTTAATCACTTGCTTTCCCATTCACTATGCTTAGTTCTATTTAATGTAAATTAGAAACTCCTTTCTAATTTCATTCACTATGGCCAGAGATTCCTGAACTAACATAAGTGGATCAGCATTGAACATTCTCTTCCTACACTGGAAGTGGTAGATCCTTTATTGATCATCCACTATCTTCGTGTACAAATTCCTATACCCAGTAGAGCCCTTATAATTTTCCCTTGAGACTAAGAACTAAACCAAAGCATAGTTCAGTGTACACAAGATGACTATGATGATCTCAAGTCTAAGGATACTTGTACAACTATCACTATTTGAACAACTGCTGACACGTGAGTGAACTCCATCAGTTGTTCAGCTGTGTGAGTCATGTTCAGTGAACTTATTCTATAATAAGCATCTACATACTAGCTATAGTATCACCACACAAATGTCTATGAGAACAGACATCCTTCATAATGAAGCAAGCATAGTATGTACCGATCTTTGCGGATTATTAATTACCAGTTAGTAATCCTACGACCAGGAACTATTTAAGTTTAGAGTTATCATCTTTTAGGTCTCATTATTATGATCTCATCACAATCCATAAAAAGCTTTACTCTAAACTGTGGTATATCTTATTTAAATATTTAAATAGATAGAGCCCGCAATAAAAATAAAACAAGCCTTTTATTAATATCAATGAAATCAAAACAGATTACCTAAAAGTTATTCCTAAATCCTCATACATGATTGGACTTAGGACATATCTCTTTCAATCTCCCACTTGTACTAAAGCCAATCACTCTGGTATCTACTACCCATCTTGTCTTTATGACGATCAAAGTGACTCTGAGAAAGTGGCTTTGTGAGTGGGTCTGCTACGTTGTTATGTGTGTCAACTCTCTCGACGTTGACATCTCCTCTTTCAACAATCTGAATTGCACCACCATTCAGAGTAAACACGTACCCTGACATGGATTTGCTATCACTTTCTGATTAAAAACTAGAGTCAGTATAACCCTCTATTTTGAACTCAGATTCACTACCAAAAACCAGAAAAATGTCCTGAGTCCTTCGCAAGTACTTAAGGATGTTTTTAACTGCTTTCCAGTGGTCTTCACCTGGATTGGACTGATATCTGCTCGTCACACTAATTGAATAAACAACATCAGGCCTTGTACACAAAATCGCGTGTATGATAGATCCTATTGCTGAAGCATAAGGAATCTTACTCATACGCACTCTTTCCTCAGGTGTCTTTGGAGACATTTTTTCGGAAAGGGACACTCCATGGCTCATCGGTATGAGACCTCTTTTGGAGTTTTCCATGCTAAACCTTTTAAGCACTCTCTGGATGTAACTACCCTGGGTAAGACCTATCATTCTTCTAGATATATCTCTATAGATCTTCATACCGAGAATGTAGGATGCTTCTCCCAAGTCCTTCATGGTGAAGTTCTTTGATAGCCATACTTTGACTGATTGTAGCATCGGTATATCATTTCATATAAGAAGTATGTCATCCACATACAATACAAGAAATGTTACCACGCTTCCACTAACCTTCTTGTAGACACATGGTTCATCTATGTTTTTGATAAAACCAAACTCTTTGATTGTCTCATCAAAACGGATATTCCATCTACGAAAAGCTTGCCTTAAACCATATATGGTTCGCAGCAGCTTACACACTAGGTGTTCATTTCCCTTGGAAAGAAAACCCTCTGGCTGTGTCAAAAACACTTCTTCCTCAAGTTCCCCATTGAGGAAGGCCATTTTCACGTCCATTATCCAGATCTCATAGTCGTAGTAAGTAGCAATCGCAAGAAAAATCTGAATTGATTTTAACAGGGCTACAGGCGAAAAAGTTTCATCAAAGTCAATCTCTTGCCTTTGTTTGAATCCGCTTGCCACGAGCCTGGCCTTATAGGTCTCCACCTGGCCATCTGCTCCAATCTTTCTTTTGTATACCCACTTGCACCCAATGGGCTTAACACCTTTAGACGCCTCAACCAGAGTCCATACTTGGTAGGTATACATAGATTCCATTTCGGATTTCATGGCACTATGTCATTTCTCTGAGTCAACACTACTCATAGCCTCATTATAGGTCACAGGGTCGTCATCATCAATGATTGACAACTCACTGCCATTCTCAATGACAAGGCCATAATACCTCTCAGGTTGGCGAGACACTCTCCCTGTCCTACAAATGGGCTGTTCCACAGAAGGTTGTTCAGTCTGAACAGGTGTTTCCACTTGATCCGTAGTAGTTTGTGCTTCTTGAACTTCATCAAGTTCAATTTTGCTCCCACTGTTTCCTTCAAGGATAAACTGATTTTCCAAGAAGGTAGCATGTCTGGAGACAAACACCCGATGATCGGTGTAAAAGTAATACCCCAAAGTCTCTTTAGGATATCCCATAAAATTACATTTTACGGATCGAGATTCCAGCTTATCTGGGTCAACTTTCTTGACATAAGCTGGACATCCCCAAATCTTAACGTGTTTAAGACTCAGTTTCCTTTCTTTCCATATCTCATATGGTGTTTGAGGAACAGATTTGGAAGGCACCTTATTCAGTAAATATGCTGAGGTTTCCAATGCATAACCCCATAGGAATACTGGAAGATTCGCATAGCTCATCATGGACCGAACCATGTCTAACAAAGTTCGATTTCTCCTTTCAGATACCCCATTTAACTATGGAGTATATGGAAGAGTTCACTAGGAGACTATACCATTTTCTTTGAGATAATCTAGAAACTCTCCATTCAAGTATTCACCACCTCGATCTGATCGAAGAGTTATAATACTGTGTTTGGTTTGTTTCTCCACTTCATGTTTATATTCTTACAACTTTTTAAAGGCTTCGGACTCGTATTTCATCAAATACACATATCCGAATCTAGATCTATCATCTATGAAAGTAATGAAGTACGAAAATCCACCCATGGCTTGCGTAGACATTGGTCCACATACATCTGTATGTACCAATCCTAGCAAATCTGCAGCCCTCTCTCCATATCCACTAAATGGAGATTTGGTCATTTTACCCAATAGACAAGACTCGCATGTAGGATATGATTCAAAATTTAAGGGGTCAAGTAACCCTTCCTTATGCAATGTCCGCAGTCATTTTTCACTAATATGACCTAGCCTACATTGCCATAAATAGGTCAGATTTTTATCATCTCATTTTCTTTTTTTAGTTTATTCAATCTGAAGTAAATCATGCTCTACGTCACATACATACAGACCATTATTTAAAATGCCACGTCCAAAAAGAACATTATCTCTAAGGATAGAACATTCATTATTCTTAATAATAAATGAAAAACCATCCACATCCAACATAGGAATAGAAACAATATTCCTCACAATAGAGGTAACGTAATAACAATTATTCAAAATAATAGTCTTGCCCGTAGGCATATGTAAACTAAATGATCCTACAGCTATGGCCGCAACCCTTGCTCCATTGCCCATACGTAGAATCACCTCATCTTTTTCAAGAGTCCTACTTCCCTTTAGTCCTTGCAACGAATTGCAAATATGAGAACCACAGGCGGTATCTAATACCCAAGTAGAAATTTGACCTAGTGTCATATTAACTTCGATCATGAACATGCCTGAAGCAGAAGCGGTAGTCTCACTACCCTTCTTCTTCTTCAATTCTGCAAGGTAAACCTTGCAGTTCCTCTTCCAGTGCCCCAACTTGTTACAGTGAAAGCAAATAGGTAAATTAGGACCAGTCAACTTGTGAGCATCTAGTATGCTCCGGAGTGATAGTGCAGAAGGCATGAGGAATATAGTAAATCTGTAAATGATAAACACATAACAACACTTAGCAAATATTCAATTTCATTTCAAAACACTATATGAATCGGGTCTTTATTCATAAGTGTCTCCCACTAGTTTATCTAATTTATTCAACCTCCTAAGTGAAAATTAAGCATTCATAATGCTAGTAGGAATAGGGATCCTACATTCCATCACACAACCTCGGCTGTGGCACGAAACGTCATGTGATGTTCAATAGGCAGACAACTCTTATCAATTACATCTTATATTATTCCCTAATAAAAGTTTAGCCTCTTGAATAATTGAGTCACGGCTGTGGCACGACAAACTCAATATTCTAAGTCAAGTCTAACCCAACATTTTGTACAATTGAATCAGTCTCCAACGGCCCATGGCTGTAGCACGTACCGACCTTTAGATTCTAATTCAATGTACACATCTCTATGTAATAGACAAGTATTTCTTATTTCAAAATCAAAGCCCTCGGCTGTAGCACGAAACGACAATGATTTAAAAATAAGAACCACTTTCTACCATGTTGAAGGCTATGACCGACACAAGCACGTTGTGTCATTGGCCAATTACTACTTGATATTATTTAATTTTAGAGGGATTATATTACGTTACAATCATAATCATATTATAAAGAGATTCTTCCTTTTAAATTAAATATTTCAAATCAATAATCGATAATCAGATGATTCCCAGATCGGGTGGAGCATTGTCAAGAGGCGTCACTTAATAACCCTTTCTTACAGATAGAAATCTGTTATTGACAGAATCATCCTTTCTCTCAATATTGAAAATTCATATTCAATTACGTGTTTCATAAACACAAGAATCTCATGATCGTATTCATAATATTTATTGTTAAGGCAAGAAACGATTCCTATTCTAGATTTTCTAGAGCACGCCTTATATTGATTTAAGTTCACCTAAATCTATCATCGCATGGTAAACATAGGCATATATCTCATATATAAAATTAAATAAACAAGTAAATGTAAACTGTAATAAAGTAAATATGTTTGGTTATGGCCCCATCCTATGTGATCTTTATCAAGTTCATGATAAAGATCAAGGTCAATCTAATATGGTGATGGAAATGAATACAACTACTTATTACATAAGTCTTCTTCTTTATTTAGACTTCTTGTATGCCTCGTCTTCTTCTTTGTATCACCTCCATTGGATAGCCTTCTTGAATCTTCAATTACATTACACGATTGAAAGTAAAACTAATCTAATGAACTTACAAGAATAACTCGAGTTATATTCGAGATTTATGATTACAAAGATTCACGACATGCAAGTCGTATTTAAAACCAAAACCAAAACCATTACACTAAGGTCGAAAGGCCATAACCATCCACCATGCTCATACAACACATAAAAGCATGTTAAAACACATAATATGATCTTAACATATCATATTATCCATGATCTAATCATAAAAAGAAAATATAACAAAAATCAGAAAAATCAGAATCAAATTAGAAAAACAAGAATCACTGTTTACGGGAAGTAAATGACGTGAAACACCTTACAGATGAGTCGTTGATAGCAATAGCTATCAGTTTTGTTCAGACGCTCGTTTACCTATGGAATAGGGTATTCATTTGCGTAAATCGGACACCAGACCCAGATTTCAGCAAATCTGCAGCAGCCAATTCAGAATCTGTGATCAATATGATTCTCATAATTAGAACAAACATAAATCATGTATATATCGGTGTATATACAGATTACATAATCATCTTATGATTATACAACTCACATGAATATCATATATTCAAAACCATACATATATAAGCATATTATATCAACAACAAATCATGGCGAATCACGTACATGCTCATATATCGAAAACAGTTAAACACATAAACAAATTAAAAACTTTTCGCAAGTAGCTCTGATGCCATTGAAGGGTTTTTAGCACATAAACGCAGCAAAAACATAAATTTAATCTTAAAAAAACCGAAACCCTCCGCAGGATCCATGCGAAAAAATAATATTTAATTCGTAGTTCGGTGTGTTTACCTTAAGAAGTTTTACGTTAATGGAAAGATGGAGGTCTTTAATAGCGATCCAAGTACGATGAACGGATATCCTTAGCAGCTGTTCCTCAAGTGTGAAGCACTCCACCGGTATCCACCAAGAAAACGATGTAATGAAGGAGGAGGAGATGGAGAGAATTAGGGTTTTGTAAATCTTTTTGGTTGAGGCAAAAATAGGGTTTATAATAGTATATTTATAGGCAATAATTTTCAGCTGAAAATTTTCCCATAAAATATTATAATTATTAACCCTTTATTATTCTCACTAATAATTAAAACACCTTTTAATTATTAATCCTTTTTCTAAACTCTTTAGAAATAATTCTCTCACTTGATTTAATTTCCAAAAATTAAATTCTTAATTAATAATATTAAGAATCTTTTCTTAATTAATTTATAATCAATTAAATCTCATTTAATAAATTATTAAATTTGCCAATTAATTATTTATTTCATAAATAAATAATTATCAGCCATTATTAATTAATTCCTCCACCATTAAATCATTCTCTTTTATGGTGTGACCCTATAGGTTCAATATTAAGCCGGTAGTAGAAATAAATAATAATAAAACTATTTTATCATTATTCATATAAATTCTCTAACTCATTAAATATGATTAATTAATTAATCATATTTATTCTACATCGTGAGGGATACTTCTCAGCATATCGCGACTATTCGGATAATACGAATTCACTGCTTAGAATACCAAGAACCTATTCAGTGAGTAGTTACCATACAATTAATTCCTTCTACCCTGCAATGTCACGATTAAATACAAGGCATGGAACTTGTTTCAAGCCTATCTTATTTAATCACTTGCTTTCCCATTCACTATGCTTAGTTCGATTTAATGTAAATTAGAAACTCCTTTCTAATTTCATTCACTCTGGCCAGAGATTCCGGAACTAACATAAGTGGATCAGCATTGAACATTCTCTTCCTACACTGGAAGGGGTAGATCCTTTATTGATCATACACTATCTTCGTGTACAAATTTCTATACCCAGTAGAGCCCTTATAATTGTCCCTTGAGACTAAGAACTAAACCAAAGCATAGTTCAGTGTACACAAGATGCCTATGATGATCTCAAGTCTAAGGATACTTGTACAACTATCACTATGTGAATAACTGCTGACACGTGAGTGAACTCCATCAGTTGTTCAGCTGTGTGAGTCATGTTCAGTGAACTTATTCTATAATAAGCACCTACATACTAGCTATAGTGTCACCACACAAATGTCTATGAGAACAGACATCCTTCATAATAAAGCAAGCATAGTATGTACCGATCTTTGCGGATTATTAATTACCAGTTAATAATCCTACGACCAGGAACTATTTAACTTTAGAGTTATCATCTTTTAGGTCTCATTATTATGATCTCATCACAATCCATAAAAAGCTTTACTCTAAACTGTGGTTTATCTTATTTAAACATTTAAATAGATAGAGCCCGTAATAAAAACAAAACAAGCATTTTATTAATATCAATGAAATCAAAACAGATTACATAAAAGTTATTCCTAAATCCTCATACATGATTGGACTTAGGACATATCTCTTTCACCAGTTTCCACTACTTAATAAATTCTGAGTTATTCTGCCAGAGTTAGTCCAAGTCCTGATAATCTCTCTTTCTTTTTCTAACTTAGTTTTTAGAGATTCATTCAATTTTAGCACTTCATCTCTAACATAAAAAGCATCATCTCTTTTTTTCTGAGTTTGATGGAACATAACTAACTCTTTTTCTAAATAATCATTCCTTTTCTTATAAGCAAGATTTTCAGAAGTTAATCTTTCACATGTTAAAGTTTGATCTCTGTAACTAATAAACATGGTTTTAAGATATAATCTTAACTCAGTACTATCATCAGTATGAAAAGCATAAGTTGTTTGAGGTACCTTCAATTCAGCAGTTTCAGGGCTGCCATTAGCATTTTCCATCAAGGCATAATTCAACTCATCTTCAGAATCTGAAGAGTCTGTCCAGCTTTTCTTCTTTGTGACAAGTGCCTTGCCTTTGTCACTCTTTCCTTTCTTGCAATCAGGAGATATATGGCCTCTTTCACCACAATTATAGCACTTGACATTTGAGTTGTCTCCTCTGTCAGACTTTGCACTTTTGCCTTCAGACTTTGTGAACCCTTTCTTATCAGCACTTACACCTTTCCTGGAAAACTTCTTTCCCTTTCTGAATTTTCTGTAGGCTATCTTTGTGATACCCTTCACCATAAGAGCACACAATTTCATCATCCATTTCAGGTAAGCTTTCAGTTTCTGAATCATCATCATCAGAATATGATGACTCTGAATCAGATTTTATGATGAGAGCCTTTTTTTGCCCTTCTTTGAGACAACAACTTTAGGAGATTCCTCCTCAGCCTTAAGAGTAACTATCCTTGACTTTCTCCCATGTCTCTTGCTCCTTCGATCCATCTCAAGTTCATAAGTCTTGAGCTTACCGTAAATTTCATCAAGAGTAGTTTCATCAAGAGCATAGTTATCTCTTATGATAGTAGACTTCAAATCCCAATTTTCAGGAAGAACTAAAAGGAATTTCAGATTTGAATCTTCAAGATCATATTCCTTGTCCACCAGTGACATATCATTCAAGAGTTTGACAAACCTGTCATATAATTCAGTTAATGACTCACCAGCTTTTGAGTCAAAGTGCTCATACTCTTGAGTGAGTATAGTCCTCCTGTTCTTTTTGATTACATCAGTTCCCTGGCATCTTGTCTCCAAAGCATCCCATATCTCCTTTGCAGTCTTGCAATTAATTACCCTGTTTGACATGACATTATCAATGGCACTATGCAGCAAATGCCTTGCCCTTGCATCCTTGGCAATAGATGAGATGTCTTCAGCTGTGTAATCACCTTTCTCCTTTGGTATGGACTTTGCCGGTTGATCTGCATCTGCAACAGAGAGCTTAGTTGGCTTATATGGTCCTTCATTAATCCTATCAAGGTATTTTGGATCTGTAGCTTCCAGAAACATAGCCATCTTCACTTTCCATATGGGATACTCAGAAGGTCTCAGTATGGGAACCCTAATAGTCTCATATCAACTGTGGATTTGAGTGTTTTTAGTTTTTTCAATTTTGGTGGGTTTGGTTGAAGTTTGTACTTCTTCCGACATGATTGTTTGGATCTTTACTGTATGTGTGTTAACAGATAAGCTCTGATACCAATTGTTAGGTCACACAACACTGTAGAAGGGGGTTGAATACAGTGTTATTACAATCAAATCGATCTTGAACACAAGTTACAGTAAAAAGATATATTCAATATAATAAACTCTGTTACAATGGAACTGTTCTCTCTCAGTGATGAACAAATATCACTCAGAGCTGCTAGGTTACAATGAATAATGTATCTCGATAATGATAACACATATAGTGTAAACCTATGTCTGTGTTTATATATCACACAGTTACAAGATAACTTCTAATTGATATGGAATATAATTCTGTCTCCTAAAATATATCAATCAGATATCTTATACAAGTCTTCCAGTCTTCTAATTCTTTCCATGCATATCTTCTTTTGTTTTAGTCTCGATCTTCTACTATTAATCAGCTTCCTTCCTTAACTGTAAGTCCTCCCGTACTTAAGTTCTGACATGACCTTAAGTCCTGATATTATGTTCCGACTTCCAGTAAGTACTGATATTTCCTGTTTGTTAAGATCTGAAAACTAAACATAAACATATTAGACATGACATCTCAAATATATCTAATATTGTATTTAATGTAATTGTAGAGAGTTGAGATGTGCCTGTAAGAGCTTCCTGGTGCTAGCATTTATAGTGGATTGAAGAGCATTATGCGTCTCTTGAATTTGATGGATGAGAGTGGTCTTGAAGTGTTGAACATCACATTCCTTGGAGAATGCCCAGGAAGGCAGACCAGATCTGGAGTTGGGGCCTTCTTCTCCCCCTATGTTCATTGATTCTCCTTCATCATCATCTTCATCTTCAAAGAACTCTTCAGACCCACCAGCTTCATAGTCAATGTCATCACCAGTTGTAGAAGGCATGGAGGTGATAGCATCATTGGCTCTCTGCATGGATTCAGTTATATGGACCAAGTTGAGCATCTTTTCTGCAGCCACATTGCCCTGTTCAGCTAGAACTTGATATGCTAACACAGGGTGAGTAAATGCCTCAGTTCAAAAGAAACAGAGTCTAAAACAACTTGATATTCTTGCTGAATTAGCTGTTTCTTGTCAGCCTCATTGACATCCATTAACTCACTTACAATTGGCTCTTCCCATTCAGATGTACCTACTTTTCTCTCAATTTCTCTCTGTTTTTGCATCAAGGGCTCCCCTTGGCTTCCCACCCTCACACCCTCACCTTCACCTACTAAGGTGGAACTCCCCTCACTCACTTTTTCCAGACCTGAAGAAATGGTCTGCATTTGATCACTCATTTCCTCTCCTTTTGCCTGGGAGCAACCCAGCCTCTCACTCAATTCACTCCCTGCCCTCAATCCTAAGAGTGATTGTACTACTACTAGGCCATTTTCACTTGTGACAATTGTTGGGATTTGAAGTTATGCAGAGAGCACCGAGGGATGAGGAACATCCATCGGGATGGTAGTTTGGTTAGCCGACGGATGACTTCTGTTAGGCACATCCATCGAGATACAATCACTACTCGACGGATGAACCATATCCACCGGGATAGAAGAAAAATGAGTTTGGAGTGGAGACTATTGTAGATTCTATGCAGATTGATGAAAATTTGGGCACAGATGTCTCAATAGACTCAGAAAGAATTGGCTTGGCAAGTGAGCCAACAAATCATCTAAAAGATGATGCTCACTTGCTTGGATTTTTGGCTTCTCCAAAAAAGTTAAAGATGGAGAATTTGGAAGTGATGTAGGAATCATGTCTACATCCAGTGAGTGTGTGGGTGAATTTTATGTTTCAGGTGCTTCAATTATTAATGATTTTGGCTGTGACTCCACATTTATTGGAGCCACATCAAGCTGACTTTGAGATGGTGCAGTGACTGAGTCTTTAGCTCCAGTTTGCACCATGTGTTCCTTGTGCATCCCCAAGGGTTTTAGATCTTTTCTTTCTGGCATAAGTTTGTGGTGAACTTGTGTCCCTTACCCTCTTGGACTGTGCTCCTGGTTGGGAGCTTGTTTCAATAGTAACATCCTTTTGGGAGGATGAAACTAGAGTTGTGCTGATTTCCTTATTGACAACCACAGCTTGTTGGGAAACTGTGGTGTGGCTAGGCTTGGGTACACTAATCTCACCAGCCTTATCACTGTTAATGCGGAACTGCTTACCTTTAAGAGTGAAAGTTATGAAAGAGATGTGTCCTAAGTCCAATCATGTATGATGATTTAGGAATAACTTTTATGTAATATGTTTTGATTTTATTGATATTAATAAAAGACTTGTTTTGGTTTTATTGCGGGCTTTATCTATTTAAGTGTTTAAATAAGATATACCATAGATTAAAGTAAAGCTTTTTATGGATTATGATGAGATCATAATATGAGACCTAAAAGATAATAACTCTGAGCTTAAATATTTCCTGGTCATAGGATTACTAACTGGTAATTAGTAATCCGCAAAGATCGGTACATACTATGCTTGCTTCATTATAAAAGATGTCTGTTCTCATAGACATTTGTGTGGTGACACCATAGCTAGTATGTAGGAGCTTATTATAGAATAAGTTCACTGAACATGACTCACACAGTTGAACAACTGATAGAGTTCACTCACGTGTCAGCAGATGTTCACATATTGATAGTTGTACAAGTATCCTTAGACTTGAGGTCATCATAGTCATCTTGTGTATACTGAACTATACTTTGGTTTAGTTCTTAGTCTCCAGGGACAATAATAAGGGCTCTACTGGGTATAGGAATTTGTACACGAAGATAGTGTATGATCAATAAAGGATCTACCCCTTCCAGTGAAAGGAAGAGAATGTTCAATGCTGATCCACTTATGCTAGTTCAGAAATCTCTGGCCAGAGTGAATAAAATTAGAAAGGAGTTTCTAATTCACATTAATTAGAACTAAGCATAGTGAATTGGAAAGCATATGATTGAATAAGATAGGCTTGACACGAGTTCCATGCCTTGTATTTAATCATGACATTGCAGGGTAGACAAAATTAATTGTACGGTAACTATTCACTGAATAGGTTCTTGGTATTCTAAGCAGTGAATTCGTATTATCCGGATAGTCGCGATATGCTGAGAAGTATCCCTCACGATGTAGAATAAATATGATTAATTTATTAATTAATAATATTTAATGAATTAGAGAATTTATATAAATAAAGATAAAATAGTTTTATTATTATTTATTTCTACTACCGGCTTAATATTGAACCTACAGGGTCACACCATAAAAGAGAATGATTTAATGGTGGAGGAATTAATTAATAATGGCTGGTAATTATTTATTTGTGAAATAAATAATTAATTAGCAAATTTAATAATTGATTAAATGAGATTTAATTAATTGTAAATTAATTAAGAAAATGTCTTAATATTATTAATTAAGAATTTAATTTTGGAAATTAAATCAAGTGAGAGAATTATTTTTCTAAAGTGTTTAGAAAAGGGATTAATGATTAAAAGGTGTTATAATTATTAGTTAATTGGTTAATAAGAATAATCAATTAAAGGGTTAATAATAATAATATTTTATGGGAAAAGTTTCAGCTGAAAATTTTGCCTATAAATATACTATTATAAACCCTATTTGCCTTAACCCAAAAAAAAGAAAAGAAAAACCCTAATTCTAAAGTAGAAAAGAGAGGGAGGCAACTAATTCTTTCAACCTCTTCCTCCCTCCATTACATTGATCTCTTGTTGGATACCGGTGGACTGCTTCACACTTGAGGAACAGCTGCTAGTGATCTCCGCTCATCGTTCTTGGATCACATTTAAAGGTTAGAAATCGATCCTATATGATTTAATCACGATTTGTATGCCTTTATTTGGATTTTATATCAAGAAAATTGTTTTACCATGCTTCTATGATGTATAAATTCCTACAATGGTATCAGAGCTTAGGTTGTATGCATGTAGATCTGTGATAAAAATTTCTGAATTTTATGATCTTGTATAAATTTATTATGATTTTTGCAAGTTATATCATGGATTAATTATGATTGATTAGAAATTGTTTCTCAAAATTGTTTTGACTGTAGATCTGGTTTTTACAAGTGTTGTAGATCGTCTGGGTGTTTTTTTCATAATTTTCTGATGAGTGGATTAATTATTATAATTTTTTGAAGTTGTTTTAATTACAATTCGTAATTAAATAATATGTATATATGTATAATCTGTTATGTATATATATATATATATATATATATATATTATATGCTGCTGAATATTAAAGAGAAAGGTGTTCTGCTGTTGATGTTGATGGTGGCACGGAGTTCCAAGTGCGGCGGTTGTCGGTTAATAAAAAAAAACTAAAGAAGCTGACAGGCGCAGAAGAGAAAGGAACAAGCGCGTGCAGGGAAGGGGGTGTCGCGCATTCCGGGAATGCGTTACACTCTGTGGCGCATTCACGGAATGCGTTACACCTTTTAATGGCTTAAACGCATTCCGGGAATGCGTTACACTCTGTGGCGCATTCACGGAATGCGTTACACCTTTTAATGGCTTAAAAAGATTGTAACGCATTACTGGAATGCGTTACAGGGCTTGTAACGTGTTCCTGTAATGCGTTACAGCCCGTCTGTTTTTTTTGTAATTTGATTTCTGGGAGTTTCGTAACTCCGTTTTGGGCGTGCAATATATCGTTGGATTCGTTTTTCTGAGACGGATCTAATGGAGTGGTCAGATTTTTTTTTATAAAAGTTTTGAACTGCTTATATTCCCGAAAGTATTTTAAAGCATGTTTTATTTGTTTTAATTGCTTTTAAATGCTATAATTAATTCATACATCATCATATCAATGTGTGACATGATATTGCTTGCATGCTTACTTGTTTATTTATTTTTATATATGAGATATATATGCATATGTTTACCATGCGATGATAGATTTAGGTGAACTTAAATCGATATAAGGCATGCTCTAGAAAATCTAGAATAGGAATCGTTTCTTGCCTTAACAATAATATTATGAAAACAATCATGAGATTCTTGTGTTTATGAAACACGTAATTAAATATGAATTTTCAATATTGAGAAAAAGGATGATTCTGTCAAAAGCAGATTTCTATCTGTAAGAAAGGGGTATTAAGTGACGCCTCTTGACAATGCTCCCCCCGATCTGGGAATCATCTGATTATCGATTATTGATTTGAAATATTTAATTTAAAAGGAAGAATCTCTTTATAATATGATTATGATTGTAACATAATATAATCCCTCTAAAATTAAATAATATCAAGTAGTAATTGGCCAATGACACAACGGGCTTGTGTCGGTCAAAGCCTTCCAACATGGTAGAAAGTAGTTCTTATTTTTAAATCATTGTCGTTTCGTGCTACAGCCGAGGGCTTTGATTTCAAAATAAGAAATACTTGTCTATTACATAGAGATGTGTACATTGAATTAGAATCTAAAGGTCGTTACGTGTTGTAGCCGTGGTCCGTTGGAGACTGATTCAATTGTACGAAATGTTGGGTTAGACTTGACTTAGAATATTGAGTCTGTCGTGCTACAGCCGTGACTCAATTATTCAAGAGGCTAAAGTTTTATTAGGGAATAACATAAGATGTAATTGACAAGAATTGTCTGTCTATTGAACATTACATGACGTTTCGTGCTATAGCCGAGGTTGTGTGATGGATTGTAGGATCCCTATTCCCACTAGCATTATGAATGCTTAATTTTTCACTTAAAGGGGTTATATAATTTAGATAAACTAGTGGGAGCCACTTATGAATAAAGACCCGATTCATATAGTATTTTGAAATGAAATTGAATATTTTTAAGTGTTGTTATGTGTTCATCATTTACAGATTTACTATATACGTTATGTCTTCTGCACTATCACTCTGGAGTATACTAGAGGCTCACAAGTTGACTGGTCCTAATTTTGCTGACTGGCTTCGAAACTTGAGAATTGTTCTCAGGGTTGAGAAGCTGGAATATGTGCTTGACTCACCTAAGCCTGCTGAACCTGCTAGCGATGCACATAATGATGAACATGTTGTGTATCGTAAGTGGATAGATGATGCAAATGTTGCTCAATACATCATGCTAGCTTCCATGAACATTGAGCTACAGAAGCAACATGAGCATATGGATGCTTACACTATCCTTATGCATCTACAAGGGTTGTATGATGTGGCAGGGAGGACACCTCGATATGAGATATCGAAAGAGCTGTTCGGTTGTAGGATGTCTGAGGGATCATCTGTGAATGACCATGTACTTAAGATTATCAATTTGATTGAACGTCTTGGACAACTTGGTTTTGACATGGATGGGGAGCTGAGCCAAGACTTAGTCTTGCAATCACTTTCGGGTTCGTTCTCGCAGTTTGTTGTGAACTTTCACATGAATAAGCTGGATGTCAGCCTGCCTGAACTCCATAACATGTTGAAGACTGCGGAATTGAATTTTCCCCCTAAGAAGAGTTCTGTTCTTCTAATTGGTGAATGTTCCAATCCTAAGAAAAGGAAGAAGAACCCTTCCAAGAAGAAGAAAGTAGGTGAGAAAAATCCGGTTCCACCAAAAACTGAAGACCCCAAGAGCAAAGCTGTTTGCTTTCACTGTAACAAGGTGGGGCACTGGAAGAGGAACTGCAAGGTTTACCTTGCAGAATTGAAGAAGAAGAAGGGTAGTGAGACTACCGCTTCTATTTCAGGTATGTTCATGATTAAATTGAATATGTCATTAAATCAAATTTCTACTTGAGTATTAGATACCTCCTGTGGTTCTCATATTTGTAATTCGTTGCAGGGACTAAGGAGAAGTAGGACTCTCGAAGAAGAAGAGGTGATTCTACGGATGGGAAATGGAGCAAGAGTTGCTGCTGAAGCTGTAGGATCATTTCATTTACATATTCCTACGGGCAAGACTATTGTTTTAAATAATTATTATTTTGTTCCCTCGATTGTGAGGAATATTATTTCTATTCCCATGTTAGACTTGGCTGGATTTTTGTTTGTTATTCAGAATAATAAATGTTCAACTCTTAGAGATAACGTTCTTTATGAAAGTGGTATTTTAAATAATGTTCTGTATGTATGTGACGTAGAGCATAATTTACTACAAATTGAACATACTAATAAAAGAAAAAGGGATGATGAAAATCTCACTTTCTTGTGGCACTGCAGACTTGGTCATATTAGTGAAAATAGATTGCGGACATTGCATAAGGAAGGGTTACTTGACCCCTTTGATTTTGAACCATATCCTACATGCGAGTCTTGTCTATTGGGTAAAATGACCAAATCTCCATTTAGTGGACATGGAGAGAGGGCTGCAGATTTGCTAGGATTGGTACACACAGATGTATGTGGACCAATGTCTACGCAAGCCATGGGTGGATTTTCATACTTCATTACTTTCATAGATGATCGATCTAGATTCGGATATGTGTATTTGATGAAACATAAGTCTGAAGCCTTTGAAAAGTTCAAAGAATATAAGTATGAAGTGGAGAATCAAACCAAATATAGTATTATAACTCTTCGATCATATCGAGGTGGTGAATACTTGAATGGAGAGTTTCTAGCTTATCTCAAAGAAAATGGTATAGTCTCTCAGTGGACTCCTCCATATACTCCATAGTTAAATGGGGTATCTGAAAGGAGAAATCGAACTTTGTTAGACATGGTTCGGTCCATGATGAGCTATGCGAATCTTCCATTATTCCTATGGGGTTATGCATTGGAAACCTCAGCATATTTACTGAATAAGGTGCCTTCCAAATCTGTTCCTCAAACTCCATATGGGATATGAAAAGAAAGGAAACCGAGTCTTAAACACGTTAAGATTTGGGGATGTCCAGCTTATGTCAAGAAAGTTGACCCATATAAGGTGGAATCTCGATCCGTAAAATGTAATTTTGTGGGATATCCTAAAGAGACTTTAGGGTATTACTTTTACACCGATCATATGGTGTTTGTCTCCAGACATGCTACCTTCTTGGAAAAGCAGTTTATCCTTGAAGGAAATAGTGGGAGCAAGATTGAACTTGATGAAGTTCAAGAAGCACAAACTACTACGGTTCAAGTGGAAACACCTATTCAGACTGAACAACCTTCTATGGAACAGCCCATTCGTAGGACAGGGAGAGTATCTCGCCAACCTGAGAGGTATTATAGCCATGTCATTGAGAATGACAATGAGTTGTCAATCATTGACGATGACAACCCTATGACCTATAATGAGGCTATGAGTAGTGTTGACTCAGAGAAATGACAAAGTGCCATGAAATCCGAAATGGAATCTATGTATACAAACCAAGTATGGACTTTGGTTGAAGCACCTGAGGGTGTGAAGCCTCTTGAGTGCAAATGGGTATACAAAAGAAAGATTGGAGCAGATGGCCAGGTGGAGACCTATAAGGCCAGGCTCATGGAAAAAGGATTCAAACAAATGCAAGGGATTGACTTTGATGAAACTTTTTCACCTGTAGCCCTGTTAAAATCAATTCGGATTTTGCTTGTGATTGCTGCTTACTACGACTATGAGATCTGGCAAATGGACGTGCAAACGCCCTTCCTCAATGGGAAACTTGAAGAGGAAGTGTATATGACACAGCTAGAGGGTTTTCTTTCCAAGGGAAATGAACACCTAGTGTGTAAGATGCTACGAACCATATATGGTTTAAAGCAAGCTTCTCGTAGATGGAACATCCGTTTTGATGAGACAATCAAAGAGTTTGGTTTTATCAAAAACATAGATGAACCATGTGTCTACAAGAAGGTTAGTGGGAGCGCAGTAACATTTCTTGTATTGTATGTGGATGACATACTTCTTATAGGAAATGTTTTACGACGCTTTCATCTGATTAGGGAGATTGTTGAAAGAGGAGATGTCAACGTCAAGAGAGTTGACACACATAACAACATAGCAGACCCTTTAACAAAGCCATTTTCTCAAAGTCACTTTGATCGTCATAAAGACAAGATGGGTATTAGATACCAGAGTGATTGGCTTTAGTACAAGTGGGAGATTGAAAGAAATGTGTCCTAAGTCCAATCATGTATGATGATTTAGGAATAACTTTTATGTAATCTGTTTTGATTTCATTGATATTAATAAAAGACTTGTTTTGGTTTTATTGCGGGTTTTATCTATTTAAGTGTTTAAATAAGATATACCGTAGTTTGGAGTAATGCTTTTTATGGATTATAATGAGATCATAATAATGAGACCTAAAATATGATAACTCTGAACTTAAATATTTCCTGGTCGTAGGATTACTAACTGGTAATTAGTAATCCGCAAAGATCGGTACATACTATGCTTGCTTCATTATGAAGGATGTCTGTTCTCATAGACATTTGTGTGGTGACACTATAGCTAGTATGTAGGTGCTTATTATAGAATAAGTTCACTGAACATGACTCACACAGCTGAACAACTGATGGAGTTCACTCACGTGTCAGCAGATGTTCACATAGTGATAGTTGTACAAGTATCCTTAGACTTGAGGTCATCATAGTCATCTTGTGTACACTAAACTATACTTTGGTTTATTTCTTAGTCTCCAGTGACAATAATAAGGGCTCTACTGGGTGTAGGAATTTGTACACGAAGATAGTGTATGATCAATAAAGGATCTACCCCTTCCAGTGAAAGGAAGAGAATATTCAATGCTGATCCACTTATGCTAGTTCTGGAATCTCTGGCCAGAGTGAATAAAATTAGAAAGGAGTTTCTAATTCACATTAATTAGAATTAAGCATAGTGAATGTGAAAGTATATGATTGAATAAGATAGGCTTGACACGAGTTCCATGCCTTGTATTTAATCATGACATTGCAGGGTAGAAGGAATTAATTGTACGGTAACTATTCACTGAATAGGTTCTTGGTATTCTAAGCAGTGAATTCGTATTATCCGGATAGTCACGATATGCTGAGAAGTATCCCTCACGATGTAGAATAAATATGATTAATTTATTAATTAATCATATTTAATGAATTAGAGAATTTATATAAATAATGATAAAATAGTTTTATTATTATTTATTTCTACTACCGGCTTAATATTGAACCTACAGGGTCACACCATAAAAGAGAATGATTTAATGGTGGAGGAATTAATTAATAATGGCTGGTAATTATTTATTTGTGAAATAAATAATTATTTAGCAAATTTAATAATTGATTAAATGAGATTTAATTAATTATAAATTAATTAAGAAAAGTTCTTAATATTATTAATTAAGAATTTAATTTTGGAAATTAAATCAAGTGAGAGAATTATTTTTCTAAAGTGTTTAGAAAAGGAATTAATGATTAAAAGGTGTTTTAATTATTAGTTAATTGGTTAATAAGAATAATCAATTAAATGGTTAATAATAATAATATTTTATGGGAAAATTTTCAGCTGAAAATTTTGCCTATAAATATACTATTATAAACCCTATTTTCCTTAACCCAAAAAAAAACCCTAATTCTAAAGTAGAAAAGAGAGGGAGACAACTAATTCTTTCAACCTCTTCCTCCCTCCATTACATTGATCTCTTGGTGGATACCAGTGGAGTGCTTCACACTTGAGGAGTAGCTGCTAGGGATCTCCGCTCATCGTTCTTGGATCGCATTTAAAGAAATCGATCCTATATGATTTAATCACGATTTGTATGCCTTTATTTGGATTTTATATCAAGAAAATTATTTTACCATGCTTCTGTGATGTATAAATTCCTACAAGTTATGGTCTTGTCAAAAGATTGGTACACAACAGTTGTCCATATCTCCTCCACAACTTCACAGTAGATTGCGGGTGATTCCAGCATAGCATATCTGAGTTTTCATCCCTTCACAAAGTCCATCATTCTGTGAAAATCTCCAGATTGTGGAATCTTCTTGTTCACAAGAGCTATGAAGTTGTTCTTTTCATAGATGAATCCAGACTGGGACATGATTTTAACTATTGGTGCCATTGTTAGAGTATGGAAATTTGCAGAAAGAGTATTTGCTTTGGAGAAGAAAGGAGTTAGAGCAATTGATTTGAGAATGATAAAAGAATAGAATAAAAATGAATTCTTGTTTTATACTATCTCATAAAATAAACTGTCAAAAATAATAAAGTGAAATAAAGTAACCAATCAAAATAGCTCAAAATATCCGTTTAAAATAAATAAACTGTCAATTATCCGTCGTGTTATACTTACAAACTGTAAGTATACCCGATGGATAATGTTCAGAGTTTTAACGACTAAGATTGAGACAATTCGACGGATAAGAATAAAACAATTATCCGTCGGGTTATGAAATAATCCAGAAAAGTAATTGATTTTTATTAATAAATAATATTTCGACAGATGATCAAACTCGATGGATAATGAGTACCCGTCGGGATGTAAATTTTGACTTAGCCAAAATTTCATCCAAAACAGAAAAATCAATTAAGTTTTTGGCTGCATTATAACTTGCAAAAATATCTGAAATGATTCAAGAATAATTAAGCATACCTAACTCACTTACCAACCTTGAAAAGGTGGATTCATCAAGTGGCTTGGTAAAGATATCTGCAAGCTGCTTTTCACTTGAAACAAAATGAAGTTCTACAGTACCATTCATCACATGTTACCTAATGAAGTGGTACTTGATGTCTATATGCTTTGTTCTTGAATGTTGTACTGGATTTTCAGTGATTGCAATTACAATTGTGTTATCACAGAAAATGGGAATTTTGTCCACTTGTAGACTATAGTCCAATAATTGGTTTTTCATCCATAAAATATGTGCACAGCAACTACCAGTATCAATATATTCAGCTTCAGCTATAGAAGTAGAAACTGAATTTTTCTTTTTACTGAACCAGGACACAAGCTTGTTCCCTAGAAATTGACAGTTCCTTTTGTACTTTTTCTGTCTATTTTACAACCTGCATAATCTGCATCTGAATAACCAGTTAGATCAAAACCAGAATCTCTAGGGTACCAAATGCCAAGTTTTGGTGTTCCCTTGAGATATCTGAAAATTTTCTTTATAGATACTAAGTGAGATTCTCTAGGATCAGCCTAAAATCTAGCACAAAGATAAGTAGCAAACATTATATCTGGCCTACTAGTTGTTAAGTACAGAAGTGAGCCAACCATGCCCCTATAGCTTGAAATATCCATAGACTTTTCAGTAGTGTTTAATTCAAGTTTAGTTGCAGTGGTCATGGGAGTTTTTGCAGTTATGCAATCCATTAGATCAAACTTGTTTAAAAGATCATAAATATATTTAGTTTGACTAATGAAAATTCCATCACTAACTTTCTTAACTTGTAAACCAAGAAAGTAAGTTAGTTCTCCCATCATGCTCATTTCATACTTACTTTACATCAATTTGGCAAACTTTTTGCAAAGTTTTTCATCTGTAGAGCCAAATATAATATCATCTACATAAATTTGAATGAGTATACTAGAGACATTAACATTTCTAAAAAATAAAGTTTTATCAACAGTACCTCTTGTGAAGTGATTTTCCAAAAGAAACTTTGATAAAGTGTCATACCAGGCTCTAGGTGCTTGCTTCAGTCCATAAAGTGCTTTCAAAAGATAGTAGACATATTCTGGAAAATTTGGATGTTCAAAACCAGGAGGCTGACTGTAGACTTCCTCCTCCAAATCTCCATTCAGAAAGGCAATTTTGACATCCATTTGATAGACCTTAAAATTGGCATAGGCTGCATAGGCTAAGAAAATTCTGATGACTTCAAGTCTTGCAACAAGAGTAAAATTTTCATTAAAATCTATTCCTTCTTGTTGACAGTAGCCCTTAGCAACCAATGTAGCTTTGTTCCAGACTACTATGCCATTTAAATCCATCTTGTTTCTGAATACCCACTTGGTGTGAATTGGATTATTTCCTTTAGGTTTGGGTACCAGCTTTCATACCTTATTCCTTTCAAATTGGTTTAGCTCCTCCTGCATAGCTAAGACCCAATCAGGATCCAACAAAGCTTCTTCTACCCTATTTGGTTCTTCCTTAGAAAGAAAGCTAATATATAGACATTCTTCTTGAGTTGTTTTCCTTGTTTGAACTCTAGAAGATGCATCACCAATGATGAGCTAAAAAGGGTGATCTCTAGTCCATTTTCTTTGTTAAGGTAGATTAGCTCTAGATGAAGAGGCCCCATTATTGTCTAGATGTGTGAATGACTTTTGATTGTGTGAAACTCTCCCTGAGTTTGTGAATCTTTGATTTGAGAAAAGGGTACTTTCTCTAGGTGATCTATTCTGACTCTCAGCTTCTCTCATTGTTCCGACGGATGATGCACTTTGTATCCCGATGGATGAAGCTGATTGTCTCTCGACGGATGAGGCAGATTGTCTACTGACGGATGAAGTATTTCGTAACTCGACAGATGTTGAATTATGTGCTTTATTAGTTGTAGATTTTTTTGCATTATCCTTAGTCAATATCTATTGATCACTTTCATCATCACTGTCATCACTAACCATCTCCACATTATCAAACTTGAGGCTTTCATGGAAATCTCCATCTTGCAGTCCTTCAATCTTTTTATCATCAAACACAACATGTATGGATTCCATAACAATGTTGGTTCTTAGATTGTAGACTTTATATGCTTTTCCAACAGCATATCCAACAAAGATTTCTTCATCTGCTTTAGCATCAAACTTTCCATGTTGATCAGTTTGATTCCTTAAGATATAACATTTGCAGCCAAAGTCATGAAGAAAATTTAGAGTTGGTTTCCTGTTCTTGAACAATTGGTAGGGTGTCATGTACTTTGCTTGATTAACCAAAGAGATATTCTGAGTGTAGCAGACAGTATTCACAGCTTCAGCCCAAAAATATATAGGTAACTTTGATTCTTCAAGCATAGTCCTTGTAGCTTCAATAAAAGATCAGTTCTTCCTTTCTATTACTCCATTTTGTTGTGGAGTTCTTGCTGCAGAAAACTCATGCATAATCCCCCTTTCTTCACCAAATGATCTCATCACAGAATTCTTGAACTTAGTTCCATTGTCACTCTTGATTCTTCTAACCTTGAAGTCAGGATGATTATTGACTTGCCTTATGTGATTGATGATGATTTCACTAGCTTCATCTTTGGACTTTAGAAAATATGTCCAAGAGAACTTTGAGAAATCATCCACAACTACTAGGCAAAATCTTTTTCTTGAGATGGACAACACATTGACTGGTCCAAATAGATCCATGTGCAACAATTGCAAAGGTTCTTCAATTGTTGAATTAAGTTTCTTTCTGAATGATGCTTTGATCTGCTTTCCTTTCTGGCAGGCATCATACAATACATCCTTAGTAAACTCCACTTGAGGAATACCTCTAACCAATTCTTTCTTGACAAGCTCATTCATGGTCTTGAAGGTTAGAAGAATGTCCTTCATGAATTTCATATAGTTAGGCATTTGCTCAAGAGCCTCAACAAGTGCAATATTGATGTGAAGCTGTTTCAGAACATCCATAAATTTATTGAACTGAACATCCTTCTTCTGCATTTGAAATCGTTGAGGGAATGGTGGTTATGGTTGAAGTGTTGGAACAGCCTTTGAATATCACAAGTATCAGAAATTTTCTCCTTAAAATTTCATTTGTAGATGAAGCACCTTCTTTGAAATTAGATTTAGCATTCTCTAAGATTTTTACGCTCTTCAATGTCATGGCTTTACAGTGCTCATTCCTAGGCTTTTCAGTGTCGCTAGGGAGAGTGCCTTGTGGTCGATTTCTCAGCTCATTAGCTAGCTGTCCAACTTGATTCTCCACGTTTCTCAATGATGCCGCTTGACTTTGGATGAATGCATCATTATTAGCCATGTACGCTTTTAACATATTTTCAAGAGAAGAAGATTGAGATGTTTATTGAGACAACTGTTGTTGAGCTTGTTGAGAGAATCTAGGAGGATTGTTAGGTCTGAAGGCATTTGCTGAATTTCCAGAAGTAGCCCCTTGATTGCTCCAAAAAAAGTTAGGATGTTGTCTCCATGATTGACTATAAGTGTTTGAATAAGGGCCACTCTTATTTTGATTCTCCACATAGAAGACAGATTCAGGATTTGAAGGACAATTATCGTAAGTATGTTCTTCACCACAATACACACATGAAACATTCTTGATGTGATTAACCAGTGAATTCATCGACTGCCCCATAGATTGGTTACCTCCTATAATCAAGATCTTGAGCATATTCTCCATAGATGACATTTGAGCTCACTTTGAGGTCACAGCATCGACCTCATATATTCCAGCCACCTTTTTTCCAGCTTGAGCTCAATTAGACAATATTAATATTTAATATACAAGAAATCATTTTTAAAAATATTTTAACTTATTTTTGAAATTCTAACTAAAATTTATTTACATTTTAAAATAAAGTTCCCATTTTACCCCTTATTATTTTAATTATAATATGCAAAAGGGTGCATACTGAATTAGTAAGTTGAAGTTCAGGGGCGCAAGTTGTATTTCCGAAAGTTCTAGCACAAAATTATTTTTTCAACTTTGTTTGAGGGTGTAAAGTGCAATTTTCACTTTAAAATAATATTTTTAAGGAATATGTTAGCATTCTATCGGAATTGCTCTAACAAAACAGAGATTCATGAAATGGGATAATCCTATCTGAACTGCATAAAGATTACAGGACAAATAATAAATTTAGAACAATTTAAATTGAACATTTGATCTCCATATAATGTTGGAAAAAGGCAAAGACCTGGAAATAACAAAATTCAACTTTGTTTCATAAAAATTCTGGAAATGACAATGAAAGAAGAACCGAATATGAAACCTCTGTCGGACAACAACAATAAGGATATACTATTAAATTGCAGGACATGAACCATTTTCAGACCTTTTGTATTCTCAATTAAATAATTATTCAAGACATCAAAACTTTCTTCATGTTAAAGTGTGCTGGGTACATGTACCTGTATTATTACGACGATTTTTTTTTTTTAAAATTTGGTGCACCTTCAAGAAACTTTGGTACAAGTGATCCGCCAGTAATAGGCATATCGTCCGATTT
The DNA here is from genome assembly GCF_009905375.1 of Apium graveolens. Lineage (NCBI taxonomy): Eukaryota > Viridiplantae > Streptophyta > Magnoliopsida > Apiales > Apiaceae > Apium > Apium graveolens. Next base: position 90,812,589 of record NC_133654.1, read on the forward strand.
CAAGGAGGTAACACTATGTAATATCGGAAGATATCTATCAGCCCAATCCAGTGCCTGCAATAGTAAAATTAACTTGTCACTGTGAGAAAGTAAATTGGGAATTCAATTGAAATTTATCCAATAGTAGTTGATGACCAAAAGCAATGTTCACTCACAGTTGAAGCACCAGGCATAACTGAGAGATACTTAGCATTAGAAAGTCCCCTAATAATCTCAATCGAACGACCAATTCCTACGTCCATTGTCAAGGTCAACAACTTTATGAATAATTGCTGAACCAACCCAACCATTAACATAAATTGGAAGAATGGACCAATGACAGTCACTTATTTGCAGCCTCAGTTTTTGGATTTGCTAAGGTACTTGGTGTGACAAGAAAGATCTAGAATTGGGACAAAATCCATGACATTTTTCCATCTTCAAGAGAGTATGGTAGTACGAATTCCATCCTTTGAGGGAAGAAGAGAAATGATGTGACATAGAATGTCATTTTGCAAAGTGCTTAGTAAATCAACCTGCTCTCCCATATTTTTCAGCGCTCCAGGATCTCTTCTAACACCTTTCTCATTCATATCTCAAGAAAGGTTTTTTTCAGTGAGGTACAAGTAGAATAATCAAAACCAGGACTAAAAAATAAAGGCTTCATTTGCCTGACTAGAAGCATTTATCATATTAAGCAGAGGTGAAATAATTATTCAACTTCATAAGCTTCAGATATATTATAACAAATCGATAATGAGATAGAGCTTGGGTGGATAAATGACAAAAATCCATAACCCAGGAATTACCAAACCGTGAAAGAGAGATATAACCTAAATCACAACCCAAGAGAGACCCAATTTAAGATTCGTTAATATTATAGTTGTTCAATAATCACATGTGACAAACACATTGTTTATGTAGGAAATAAACTCCAAATGACGTAACCTAATGGACTTGGGCTTGTGAATAACTTAAACTTTATAAAGTACTAGCCAGTAGCCCCACATCATATACATAAATATACTATTCATCTTCACATTATCAACAATTACAATATTTCTTTTTAATGTTGTATGCATAACTGCATTGCCTTCTAGGTATGGTTATAGAAATCAGCCGATTTCTCAAAAATCGTCGTTAAATTGCTAAAAAATGGGTAAAAATAATTGTCTGATTTGACCGATTCCCAATAAATCATCCGATTTTCACAAATCGCCCGATAAAATATCAAATCAGTATCTCCTTATAGTGAGAACTAAGAACCTACAGGAACCCACTGCAGAATCACCAAACTCAAACTCGAATCACTAAAACAAGGATTGTTATTATCTAAGGAGACCCATAACAAGGATTGTTATTATTGTTGGACTAAAATAATTGGATCTGAATATAAAGTTAAACTCTCGTACCGGTATATTGATCAGAGACTATGTACCGTTATATTGACCAAGACCTCACCAGCTGACACGTGGGGATATATTAATAAGAGGAGTCGTACTATTATATTACTAAGTGCACATGGCCGCCTCCACATAAACAGTAAGGTAGTCCTGCCCTCATATCAACAGGAGATGAGTCCTCACCTCATATTTTAAAGAGACTTGAAGAGACAAGTGGGAGTTATTACTGATATCTCAACTGCATAGGAGGTATAACTACAACAATTTATGACTACATGACCTTATTGGGGCACATCATGGAAATCTAGCGGCACTACATTACGCTTGAAAGGGCCTCATCGAGGTCAGCACTACTTACATATTTCTGGGACCACATCACATGACCAGACTCTAAGGGGTCGCATGTGAGGCCTCTAGGTATTCTCGTGCCTCACCAACGAGATATCTTCGCCTAATGCCATGACAACCTATTATAGCCTAATTGGGCGTGGGCCATGAAATAATATGGGCTTTCTACGAACTATCCAACGGTCAACGAATATGGGCTTTGATGGACCGAGCCAAACCCTAGCCCGTCTAGGTAACTTGTCCTCCAAGAACTACGTATGGCTTGAACCCCTTAAAAAGGGCACGTAGGCCTCTTGTTTATGAATGATCAATAGTCTGAGATAAGAGAGAAAAACACTTTCTCTCTGGAATTCTTTGAATCAACGAACAAGATCAGCTACAACATTCATCAAAATCCATTTTGTGTTCTTCGTGTTCTTAGCAAAATAATCATATTTTGCTCTGTGACTTCAGCAAATCTCCAAAATATTGTTATACCAAATTCTCCCTATAACATCTGGCGCTAGAAGGAGGGGATTTGTCATCTATTGGGAGAAAGATGACTAATTTCAAACATCGCAAGGGCACGAACCAGGAAGTGGGGACTGAGTCACCTGAAGGTCATCCTCCGAAGACTCTTGAACGCCCACTCGACAAAAAGACCTTGATAATAGCAGGGCCTCCACCTATCGGTTCCTCTAAGGGCCCAAACGACTTGGAGGACCCAAAATCAACAGGTGGAGGGACACCTCTCACCCCCTCGACAGGAAATGAGGAGGTCCTCAGCTATTTGGAAAGAATAGGGACGCAATTGGATGACATGGGTAAGTGAGTGGGAAAAGTGGAGCAGAGCCGTAGCGGCCTTGAAAAGAAGAAGAATAAGAGAGGAAGGAAGTTTGTAACGGGTGCTAAGGGTGGTAGCATAAAGAAAAAGTTAATTGATAATTTCAATGAGGAGGCTGAAGGAGAGATCCAGGAAATAGATGGGAATGAAGAAAAGAAAGAAGATGAGTCACAAGGCCAAGCCTCATCTGAGCTTAGGCCAACCAATGTCTTTAATAGGATTGGTGTACGGCTCACTGAAAATGATTTGAGGCTCAAATTGGAAAAAAATGAAGGCTCAAAGGTAGAAAAGAGGACCCCCGAGTCACGACCATGGTTCAGAGCGACCCCCCTCTCATCGAGAAGGCGAGCGGTCCTCCCAACGTGACCCGGAACGGTCCGTGCCCAAGAAAAAAAGGCATGTACACAATGAGAAGGGGCATTTCAGTCCAACTGCTAAACCTCCCAGCAAGGCTCCTCCTAATATAAGGATCGGAGATTTGAATATTGGGGAACTAAAGAAGCTCATGGATAAGATAGATGCGGATAAAAATGTCATTAATACAATGGGGACGTTCTCTCCTTTTACTCAAGAAATCAGGACAACTTTTTTGCCCCCAGGATTTAGAACTAATCTAGATTTAATTTTCAAAGGGGACACTGACCCAGCTGCATACTTGATCCACTTCAACACTGAAATGGAAGTATATCAGGTCTCATGCAAGGCCAGGTGCAGGTTGTTCGCGGCCTCTCTTCGCGATAGTGCTCAACAGTGGTTCTCTAAATTAGGGGCTCACGTCACCATAGACTCATGGGAGCAGTTCGCCGATATCTTCATTAAGCAATTACAGTCTTCAATGCTCTCTGCTCCCCCTGTAGCCAACCTGGCCAATATAAGGAAGAGGGAGGGTGAAACGCTTCAAGATTATTTCATAAAGTTCAATGCAGAGGTTCTCCGAGTGAGAGATACAAGTGAGAAAGCTGTCAAAAAATTTCTAATTGTTGGGCTCAGGGAAGGAACGAAATTCTGGAAGCATATGCAGGCTCAAACCCCCTCTACTCTTGCTGACTTTCATGCCCAAGCAGAACCTTTCAAGTGGGTAGAAAAGTCTATGCAGGATTTGAAAAAGAGCGGAGGCAGCAGTAACAACGACAATAAGGGAAGGGGAAGTAAGCGAAAGACGTCTTGGAGTCCCAAAAAAATTGGTAGGGGTTGCAGTGAGAGCCCTAGGAGGGACCTAAATACAAGGGATAGGTCCCCACATCGAGGAAGGATGGGGGACAGGAGGGAGCCCACTTACACTCCCTTGGTCGCTTCTATTTAACACATACATATGCTGTAAATTCGAATAAGGGCATGTTCAAGAAGCCTCCTAAAATGAATAGATTTGGAACCAAAGACACCAAAAAATATTGTGCTTTTCATGAGCAGACTGGGCATGAGACCACAGATTGTTGGCAACTGAAGGAGATTATTGAGGACCTGATTCGTAATGACAAACTCACTTAATGGGTTGTGCGAGAAGTAAAAAAGCACAAGACAAGAGGAGCTGGCTACCATGAAGTGCCCCCGCCAATTGATAAAAATGATGAGCCCTCAGCAAAAGGCACACGAGAGAGCATCATACATGTGATCATGGGAGGGCCTCATATAGGGAGAAACAACAATAAGGCAATGGAAAGATATGCCTGCGAAGCTAAGGGGCTCCCTCTCACTAATGTTTATCATCTAGCAGATCATCCGCCACAATATTTCAAAGAGAAAGACGCAGACATCATATTTACTAGGGAGGATGCGAAATGGGTTCATCACCCACACTCTGATGCCTTGGTGGTAAAGGCTAAGATTGGAACCACTAAAATTCACCGGGTCTTCGTAGATACTGGAAGTTCAGCCGATGTTCTCACTTATGATGTTTATAAGAAGATGGGTTTTCTTGATAAAGATTTGTCACCAATAGCGGGACATCTCTATGGCTTCACATGGAACTCAATTGGCATAAAGGGGCTCATAAAGCTGCCTATCACCCTTGGTTATGAGCCTTACACGGTAACTAATATGGCTAAATTTACAGTTGTTGATCAACCATGTGCCTATAATGCTATCATTGGGAGGCCAATCTTGAAAATCATGAAGATAGTAAATTCCATCCATGCCCTCTCCATGAAATTTCCAACTCCCCATGGGGTAGGATGTGTTCGAGGAACTCAGTATGATTCAAGAGACTATTACAACAAAGCATTAAAAGCAGCCTCCAAAGGATGCGTCTCTTGTTTATATGACGTAGAAATGGAAGATTATGAGTGATCTAAAAAAAGGAAAGGGACCGTGAACATTATATCCATTGAAGAGCTCCCAGACGGATATTTTGAAGGCTTAGGGGTACAGGTGGAGCCTCTCCCTGGGGCCATCATGATGGAAGCCTCTCAACCAATCATCATTTTCCAAGAAGGTATTATTGAGGAAGTAAGTGATGAAGATAAGACCCCTGAACAGATTGCTATACGAGCTCGAAAGGGAAAGGGGGTGCTCAAGAAGACATCTGCGTTGGTAGACCTTCCTGGAGGAATCACTCGCGATACTACAATCACTTCTAAAAATTGGAAGTTTAACGACGACCACCAACGTGGGCCTGAACTTGAACCCGCCTATCACCATGCAGGAAATAGGGGAGCCTAGAAATGTGAAGGATCTTGAAATCGATCTCGATCCACGTATCCCAGAGCATGTTGAAAGAGCAGGAGCTGCTGAGGACACTATTTCTATTTTAGTGGATGTACATGACTCTTCTAAAGTCCTCAAAATTGGCTCTTAATTGTCCCCAATACTTAGAGAGAATATTACAATCTTTCTCAAAGCAAACTTAGATGTGTTCCCTTGGTCTCATGCTATGGTGGGGATCAATCGCAAGGTGATGTGTCACGGGCTTAACGTTGATCCTGATAAAAAAAGAGTGAGGAAGAAAAGGCGACCTACTAGTAGGGAGCGAGCTTAGGCTCTCAAAGAAGAAGTGGACAGACTTCTCCAAGCAGTGTTGGTCAAAGAATCTTTCTACCCTATATGGATGGCAAATCTGGTATTGGTAAAAAAATTGAATGGGAAGTGGAGGACATGCGTGGACTTCACAGATCTTAACAAGGCATGTCCAAAGGATAGTTTTCCTTTGCCAATGATTTAACATCTAGTAGATGTTACAGCAGGTCATGCACTACTTATTTTCATGGATGCTTATTCAGGGTAAAATCAAATCCCCATGTATGGCCCTGATCAGGATCACACGTCTTTTATCACAGATAGAGGTCTTCACTGCTATATCAAGATGCCCTTTGGTCTCCTCAATGCATGAGCCACTTATGAAATATTGGTGAACATGATGTTCTAAAGGCAAATTGGGAAGACCATGGAGGTCTATGTGGATGACATGCTGGTTAAGTCTAAAAAGGCCCCCGATCATATTAACCACTTGAATGAAATGTTTGACATTTTGAGAAAATATAGAATGGAGCTCAATCCCCAGAAATGTGTGTTTGGAGTAGAGTCCGGAAAATTCCTTGGCTTCACTGTAAACTATAGAGGAATAGAGGCCAACCCAGCAAAAATTCAGGCATTAATGAACCTGAGGTCTCCTCGGAATGTTAAGAAGGTCCAAAGCCTCACAAGGAGGATAGCTGCCTTGAACCGTTTTGTTTCTAAGTCATCTGACAAGTGTCATGAGTTTTTCAAGGCCATCAAAAAAGTTGGAAAGAAATTCGAGTGGACCCCTGAATGCGAGGAGGCCTTTCAAAAGATTAAGGAACACCTAGGGAAGCCTCCCCTCCTCTCAAAACCCAAGGTGGGGGAGACTCTTATTATCTATCTTGTTGTTTCAGAACATGCTTTCAGTGATGTGCTCATTCATGAGGAGGAAGGGGTTAAATACCCAGTCTACTATGTTATTAAAAGAATGCAAGCTACCGAGACTAGATATTCTAACATGGAAAAGTTGGCATATGCGCTCATATTGGCCTCACGCAAGTTAAGGCCCTACTTTTAGGCTCATAAAATCTAAGTACGAACTGCCTACCCCTTGAGACAAGTCATGCACAAGCCTGAGACGTAAGGTAGGCTTTTTAAGTGGGCAGTCGAGCTCAGTCAATTTGATGTGGAATAAAAGCCTCGAGGTGCTTTGAAGGACCAAGCGTTGGCCGACTTCATACTCTAGTTCCCTCCTCAATCTGAGGAAGACTCTATGGCTCTCATAGCAATCCCATGGGAAGTGGAACCCTTAGATGATAAGCAAAATTGCGCCCCATGGTGGGCTCTCTAGGTTGATGGGGCCGTCAACAATGAAGGATCAGGAGCCGAGATAGAACTAATAACCCCTGAAGGGCACAAGTTGTGAAATGCTATCCATTTTACCTTCAAAGCAACCAACAATGATGCTGAATACAAGGCTCTCATTATAGACCTCAAACTAGCTCCGGAGATGAGGGTGAAGAATCTTAATGTTTACAGCGAATCAATGTTGGTCACCCACCATATTGGTTGTGGATGGCAGGCCAGGGGACCCCGAACTGAACTCTATCTCAAATATGCACAAAGAATCATCAAGCTATTTAACAAAGTGAGAGTGGAGCACATCTCACGGGATGAAAATATAGGGGCTGATGTGTTGGCAAAATTGGGCTCGCAACGAGAGGCCACCTTACTTGGAGTCATCCTTCTCGAAATTCAAAACAAACCCAGTGTTCTCGAAGAATTTATATTGAGATTGCTGCTTTGGGGCTAACATGGATGACTCCAATTTGGGACTATGTCAAGACAAGTTCTCTTCCCCAAAAAAAGAAGGAGGCTAGAAGGGTCAAGTATCAGGCGGCTCGTTATGTCATCTATGATGAGGTTCTTTATAAAAGAGGCTTCAACACACCACTGCTGAGGTGTGTAGATGGAGAAGAATGTAGTTATATCCTAAGGAAGGTGCACGAAGGAATATGTGAAAATCACTCGGGGGGTAGCTCGCTAGCCCAAAAGGTCCTCAGACAGGGTTATTATTGGCCTACTCTAACAAAGATGCTTTTGAATTCTCCAGGGCATGTGATAAGTGCCAAAGATATGCCAACTTCAGCAATGTTTCGACCACTCATCTCACTTCTCTTATGAGTCCTTGGCCCTTTGCTATGTGGGGGATAGATCTTATCGGGGAGCTGCCCAAGGCTAAAGGAGGAGTTGAGTATGCAGTTGTCGCAGTGGATTAATTTACCAAATGGGCTGAGGCTAAGCTCATTGCCACTGTCACCGCGGAGAAACTCAAGGACTTTGTCTACAGGGCCATTGTATGTAGGTACGGGATCCCTTATCAACTTATTTCAGATAATGGGAATCAGTTTGCCAACAAGGAGATAAGGGAGTTCTGTGAAGCATTGGGTATCAAAAAAGGTTTTTCTACTGTTAGTCATCCTCAAAGTAATGGGTAGACGGAGGCTATCAACAAAATTATCAAACATACCTTGAAGGCTAAACTCGAAGAAAGCAAAGGAAATTGGTCTGAGGAGTTACCAAAAGTGTTATAGTCTTACAATACTACCCCAAGAAGTAAAATTGGAGAGACCCCATTCTCTCTATCCTATGGGTGTGAGGCCATGGTCCCATAGAAGTTGGGTCAAGCTCATTTAGAAGAGATCACTATGACCCCAAAACTAATGAGGTTAATCATAGGCTCTATCTGGATATGATTGAAGAAACAAGAGAAGACTCCCAAGCGAAGCTAGCAGCCTATAAACAGCAGACTGCGAGGCACTATAATGCTTCTTTGGAGCAAATTGGGAAGGTCCTTACAAGGTGAAATCTGTACTGATGGGAGAGTGAAGACCTGCCCCCTACGGCTGAGAGATTTAGTCTTGAGGAGGGTAATGCCAAACACCAAGGTCCCGAGTCATGAGGTCTTTGGAGCAAATTGGGAAGGTCCTTACAAGGTGAAATATATACTTTGGGAGGGCACTTATCATTTGCCATACATGAATGACAAGCTTGTTCCGTGAGCATGGAATACGGAACATCTCAAGAAATACTACCAGTAGTGGGCATTCACCAATTTTTAGCCTTATTTATTTATAGACTTAGTATTAATAAAACAACATCCTTAGTCGAGGAGGTAGTGGTTATATAAACGCCTCCCCTAATATATGTAATGACATTGGTCTTCGTCCCTTATTATCTATGCATGGTTTATTCTTCAAATTTTTAACTTTTACTGTTCAAGATATTTTACTTGTGTTCTAGCATTCGAAGTACTTGCAGGACTAGGTCAGCATGTCAATGCAAGGCAAAAGAATCTAGGATAAAGCTTTGGGAGGCCCCCAAGAGGTCTCTTCTGCGATCCATGATTCTTGTCCATAAGTCTATCTAATGTTAACTCATAAATTGACGGCTAAGATAAAGCCAAACATGGAAAATAATTACATGATGTATCTCGTATCTATTTTAAGCCACTTGGAAAGAGCTAACAAATATTGAGAAGACTTAAAGATAAAATCTAAATATGTCGCGTATGCCAGTAATTCGATGAAAGGCCTACACGCTAGCATCATGGAACGCAAGACTGGTGGACAACAATCACATTGACAAAATTATCATCTCATCACATGAACAACAAAGTGATCACAAAATATTTTGCAATTTTATTGTGAAAATTATATGAAGATGCATAAATAAAGCAAGCAAATAAAGGTTCCAAAAAAATATCAAGATGAGTCAAAGAAATCAAGTCTACAAGTGCGAGGCAAATAAATGGAGTGCTCGCACCTCCAATGGGTCTAGCAGATAAAGTCTGAGAGGAATAAAAAACAAATCAAGAAGCCTCGTTAGTCGCTCCTTTCCTCATCTCCTCCCTAAGGTCATCAACAAGTTTCCCGGTTTCTTCATCAAATCGGTACCAATCAAAGTCATCAATCTTTTCTAAGAAGATTTTCATAAAGTTAACAGATCCCCTGTCCTCGGCCTCACTAATGGTAATTGGGAGGGCATCAACAGCATCTTTAGCTTCTCTTTCCAGCTTAGCAACACGATCTGTAAGGTCCTTTATCTGGGAGTCTGTCTTCTCTTTCTCAGTAACATGATCCAACTTGAGCTTCTCTTTGGCTGACTTCTCATCTTGAAGATCTTTATTAAGTTTCTCAGTCGCATCCTCAAGCGTTTTCTTCCAAGTATCTTCTGAGCCCTCGGCATTGGCCCGATTCTCCGCAAGTGTGGATTCGAGGGCCGCTAACAGTTTGCTCATCTCTCAATTTGAAGAAGCTAAGGCCCGAATCTCCTTGTGATGAGTGGTCTGATGATAGAAAAGCTTAGTTATAGCTCTAGTCATGGAAGCATTGGACTCCTCCATGGACTGCTGTGACCAAGCATACATACTAGCTTCTGCAACATGGGCATGTGCCAATTTTCCAAAGGTCCGGCTAACCTGTCCAGAAGGAGGACTGAATGAAGAGCTTGTGTTTTCTTTGGTCCGCTTTAACGGTGGTTCTTCATGAGTAATTATGATCTCAGCAGGCTTCTTTCTACTAAAAGAACGTGGAGAAGATGGTTGTGGAAGATGCTCAGTATAACTTATCTACTTAGGAGGATTCTGGGCAGTTACACCCACAAGGGAGGAGGAGTTTTCCTAATCACGAGAAGGGTTATCAGAAGCACCTGCCACCTTTTTCTTCCTCATGAAAGGGATCGTGGGAGGCTTCCTGGAAGCCATGCCTGTACAATCAATAAAAAATTAAATTAGTACAAGAAAAAATCAATAAAGTAAGCATATAAATACATTATAATTCAATGCAAGTGATACTGGATGTAACAGATTAATATGGGCTATCATGCAATGCATGTGATGTGAAGACTATATAGCCTAACATTCTATTTATCAATGAAACGGGTACCAGTTTGGCTCCTACGAGGGTTGACAACAATCTTTTATGAGGTCTTCACTTCTTGTCTTCGAAACCCATATCGAATTAAATTATTTTTTGTAAGTACGAGCCGAAGGTTTTTCCTCTCGTTAGGAAGTTTAACTATGTTTTCTGCATTCTCCTTATCTCTGCCTTTAAGTATGGGGCGTAATGGTTGATCTGTGATAAAGTGTGGAGATATAAAGTGTATTAGTGCCAAGGCGCAAAGTAATGAATATATGAAAGGATACTAAGTTTGAAGAAACTTACCAAGACTAATGTTAAAATGGGTCTGCATGCGAGGCACGTCATAAATATAGAAGTATGGTTTTTTCCAGTCTCCGAAATTGCTTGGAATTCCAATGGTTAAACTTTTTCCATAGAATTCGGGTGAGAAAGAGAAGTAAACATAACCATAGTCCCTCAATATCATACATGATGTAGAGTGCAATCATAATTTTAAAACCATTCGGATTGATCTGGATGGGAGTAACCCTAAAATATTGGCACACCTCTCGAATGAAGGGGTGGAGAGGCGATGAAACACCAAGTTCAAGGAGTGAGGTGGTCAAAACCATGCGGGGTGGCCTGTCCCCATTCTCCTTATGGTTGAAGTGGTAATATCGCATATTCTTTTGAGGAAGAATAACATGGCCTTCAACTTGATATCGTTCAACAGCCTTTGCTAAAATGTGTGGTTTAAGGTTGGTTGAGAGATCTTTGCAACAAAGTGTGAGCCCTTGAGTCTTCTTCTTTCCCTTGGGATACATAGTCCCTTCAAGCATCGGTTGCCTAGGGGGGACATAAGCTTCACCATCAGAAAGCTCAGCAATGTAATCTTAGTTGCACAGGTCAACTGTTCGGGTGACATCCTCTGACTCCTTGGTGTTAATGGACCTATCCTCATCTATTTCCTCCTTCTCAAAATTCTCTTTTATTATTTCAGTGTGAAAAGGGCTCTTTTTGTTGGGTCTCGGGCATGGATAGAGCCCCTGGGAGAGTAAGAGCTTACATCTGGGAGTGCCTTAGCATGTGCTTCATTAGGTGGTGGTGGGGCGACCTGAGAAGAATGAGCACTATTTTTAGCATGGAGCTGTCTCGAAGCTTTTCCTTTAGTTACGGGTCACGTCACATATAAAAGAACGAGAGGAGCTAGAGCTTGAGAGAGTCATCTTCTTTAATCTCCAAGCGTATGGGTGACTATCTCTAGTAAAGTTTTCGTTTGGGAGGTGAGGATTGCGGTTTATGTCAATAGAGTGGGGGTTGTCATGCATCAACCTCTCTACACCTACCGCAATTTCAAACCTTCTGTGCTGCATACGGAGGTTAAACATGCCATGTGGAATGAATATGATGGTGAGACATTAACATAAAAAAATATGGGGCCTGCATGTAGTAATAAAACAAGAGAAATCAAAAGGTTGCTGAAGTGAGGTGTCAGAAAGCCAAATAGACTCATGGCTTTGTTTTTGTTTTATAAATAAAAGAAGTGGGGCCCGCACTATTTCAGAGGAATGTGAAGCCTCGTTTATAAAATTTACTAATCATAGAGATTAGCGAGGTGTCCTCGCATGTAAAAGGGGATCGAAGTAAATTATTAAAGTGAGAAAAATTAAAATAATTTTATTATTATTTTAAGTTTATTTTTGGACAAGTTCCCAATAAAGTTTGAAGATCAAGAATATTTAGTTCTCCGTTACATCCTCCTGCACTGAATAACTGAGGGTAGTTATTATACCCAAATATTGATATTGGCTCTAAACATACCCATAACAAGAATTATTATTATTATTGGGCTAAAATAATTGGATCTGAATATAAAGTTGAACTCTCGTACCGGTATATTGACTATAGACTATGTACTTTTATGTTGACCAAGACCTCACCAGCTGACACATGGGGATATATCAATAAGAGGAGTCATACCATTATATTACTAAGTGCACACGGCTGCCTCTACATAAACAGTAGGGTAGTCCTGCCCTCATATCAACAAGAGAGGAGTCCTCACCTCATATTTTAAAGAGACTTGAAGAGACAAGTGGGAGTTATTACTGATATCTCAACTGCACAGGAGGTATAACTACAACAATTTATGACTACATGACCCTATTGGGGCACATCATAGAAATCTAGCAGGACTACATTACGCTTGAAAGGGCCTCATCGAGGTCTGCACTACTTACATATTTCTGTGACCACATCACATGATCAGACTCTAAGGGGTCGCATGTGAGGCCTCTAGGTGTTCTCGTGCCTCACCAATGAGATATCTTCGCCTAATGCCATGACAGCCTATTATAGCCTAATTGGGCTTGGGCCATGGAATAATATGGGCTTTCTACGAACTATCCACCGATCAATGAACCTGGGCTTTGATGGACCGGGCCAAACCCTAACCCGTCTAGGTAACTTGTCCTCCAAGAACTACGTGTGGCTTGAACCCCTATAAAAAGGTACGTATGCCTCTTATTTACGGATGATCAATAGTCTGAAATAAGAGAAAAAAACATTTTCTGTCTGGAATTCTTTGAATCAATAAATAAGATCAGCTACAAAATTCATCAAAATCCATTACGTGTTCTTCGCGTCCAAAATAATTATATTTTGCTCCGTGAGTTCAGCAAACCTCCAAAATATTGTTATACCAAATTATCCCTATAACAATAGTTTAAAAATATGCTTGGTATATTACCTGTATTTTCACGACAAAAACTTTCAAATTTGGTGCACTTATAAGAATCCTCGATATTATTGGTAAGCCAACAAAAGGCAGTTCATCCAACTTCAGGCAGGTTATACCGTGTAATATGGGAAGAACTTGACATGCCCGACCCAGTGCCTGCAATATAAAGTTGAACCAACTTGTCAGACCAAAAGTATCTAAGGGAAGAATTCCAAAGGAAGTGAATTGGGAATTCTGTTAAAAGTAATATAGTAGTAAGATGGTCATGAGCAACAACAATGTTCACTCACAGTTGCAGCACCTTTAATAACAGAAAGATACTTGGCATTAGAAAGTCCCCTAATAAACTCAATTAAATGAATAAAACGGCTATCATCACCAATAGTATCTTCATCATAGTGATCCTTCCCAACATCTAGTATTGCTTCAACAAGGGAAGGTAAGCTCGTGACCGAGTAGATGGCCAAACAATCATCTCCAAGATAAATGTATTCCAGCATTAGGGTATAAATCAGTATCTTAATATCAACATTGTCATAATATTCTTGAGTAATACCTAAGGTTAATTTCTTTAAAGCAGCACTACAAGGAAAACAGGGTGTAACAACGGTTTATGCCCGTTTTCAGAGACACTAAAATACCGTTGAGTATTGAGATGCTGTCTCTTGCGGATATCAAACAACGGTACACAATCGTTGTCTGTTTACACTAATACAACAACAGCCTTTTTAAAAGTGTTGTAAGAATGTTGGATGCAACAACATTTTATTCACTAATGACTGTTGTAATTTATGTTATTAGTCAAGTGTTTGTTAGGTGATTATTAATACATAATCTCATGCACCACAACAGTTTCAAACTACAGAAAATGTTGTGTGTCGTCCACTAAGACAACATGACTGTCTTTAAAAAGGGTTGTAAGAGGGTGAATACAACAACATGATAGAATTAGTGACCATTGTATAAAATCTAATTAGTCAAGTGTTTTTGAGGTAGTTATCAATACATAATCTCCCTTACCACAACGGTTTAAAACTACAGACATTGTTGTGTGTCTTCCACCAAGACAATTTTAAGTTCTTTTACAATGGTTGTAAAAGGTTAGATCAAACAACACTCCTATACTGTTGCCTATTTTTAAACATCTAATTAGTCAACAACTTTTAAAACCATGTGTGTTGTTCTGATTACACTACCACAACAGGTCTTTGAGGGGAATGCAATGTGTGAAGAAAAGACATACAACAATTTCTATAATGGTTTGCAAAGTTTCGTTGTAGGACTAATCTGGGACAATGGTTGTAAATGGTCAACTATTGTGTGTATTTATTTGGCCAATGGTTTCATCTTTCTACCTATTGTGTGTAATGCATATTAGTATACGGTTTTGCTGTTAAAAGGGTTGTGTGAAGTTTGTTTTTACAATTGTTTGATGGTATAATAGCAATGAAACTGTTGTGTGATACAATGTATAACAACTAACAAAAGATCACACATCTTTTGATAAACTACTAAATTAAAAGTGCACCATACAAGAATTAAAAACCATGACCAGGATAAATACATCAAATGATAACCAACATCAACGTATTAAATGGCACAACGGTCCAGTTCATACAAAATATTACCCATCAAACTATCCATCCATCATCCTCCAATAAAACCAAAATATTCATCCACCATCCACCAATAAAACTAAAATCATCTAGATCATATTCCCCTGAACTGGTTTCCAAAACAGAACTTAAATAAACAATTTATCCCCCAAAATAGACCACCATATTTACCCACTGTTCAACTATTTTCACAAAAACACTAAATTTAAGCACCTAACAGGTATGATGCTTCAGGAAGAACCTTGCCCAAGAACTCTTCATTTCATTAACATTATCATCGCTGAAGGTGTGGTTTCCCCTACGGAGCCACTGAAAAAGAATCAATTCAAGTGAACGTAAGATTTCACTGATAAAGAACAAAAGAAAAACAAGTGCACCATAAAAACAGTTATCAATATTACCTTCGAGCAAAATTCAAGTTCCTTGTCTTCACATATTTCCTTCATAAAGAACATCACATAAATTCCACAGTCCTTACTTCCATTCTGGACTGGAACTCCCTGAAGAATAGATTTAAATTGTTATATTTACCCTCGTATAAATAATAAAAATGACAACATCGATGCGACGAAAATAAATACCGTGAGATTCTCCCAAACTATTTTTTTCTTTAACATCTTCTTCGCCTTTTCCTTGTAAAGTTTAATGGCACTTCAACAATATAATAAATATAGACATTAGAAATCAGTTGTCAAATTATAAAAGTTAATGCTGAATAAACAAAGTGATTATGCATCACTCATTTGTCAACCACTTCCATCCATTCGGCACTTGCAATTCGCCACTTCAAAGGGTCCAAGTGGTACACTACTTGTGTTTCTGGATTGACAACACTCAAAACCCAATGGTTCCTAGTAAAATCATGAACACACCGTAAACATATAATCCATAAACGTATACAGTGCACATTGATACGTTACAAGTCAAAATAAATAAAAACAGAAAAACTCACGCATAGTTATATGGCAATAGAAAAATTGCCCTTTCTTAGAAGTTTTGAATCTAAAAGAAAGGGCACGTGACCTTTCAGCAGCGGAACCATAATTGACAGCGCCTATCATGCCAGGATCAACAAAAGCTATCATATTAGTCATCTTGTGCCTTTTTAAATTTTCTTGCAATAGACTGCATATAAAATATAGCGCTCGTTAACACATATCTTGTCACATGCAATCATCATTAACAAGGCAACTTAATTTTAAAAATTCGATACTTACTGAATGTAGATGCAAATAACCGAGGCTGATATTTGACCTCCTTTGCACAAAGCATAGATGTCTGATAGAAACAAACATTGTTTTTTCGTTGACCCAAAAGCATCTTGGCACAAATTAAAAGGTGATGTCTGGACATTAGCTAGAGCATCCTTTGCCCAAAGCCATAAACGCTTTAAAGCAACAGGGTAATTTTCACAATCTTCAACCACATTCTCAATACAGTCTTTGACATTCTTCATCTTCTTTATTGCATTTTTATTAACTCCATGAAACTAAACAATTATGAAGCAAATTAGAGGTGCAAATCCACAAAACTCGACTTCTTTTACAAAATTAAAAATTACACAAAATATAACCTTTCTAGGTGATTCCACTATAGCAACCGATGATTTTTTTACTTCAAGTATAAGATCTTTTGGCCAGGCTATGTAGGTTCCAAAAGCTTCTTGCACAGTTCTGATTTCATCATTAACTGGGAAAAGAATTTGAACAGATCCTTGGAATGCACGAGTGATTGATACTCGTGCATTTTCTTTCGCCTGTGTAACTCCATGGAGAACCTACTCTCCATTGGACACGTCTATTTCCATTGTTGCATAAGCAACAACATTGCTCATGGTCCCAACCTCCAGCTGCCACTCCAAACAACTCCTATCAGCCTTGACACCCTCTTGGAACATAATGTCAACCGCATTATCCCCACCTCCAATTGGTACAATAACCTCAACTTTATCATTATTTTCTACCTCATTTTTATCTTCGACAAGGTCTAATTTCTGCTTTGCACATCCAGACCCATCTAACTCCTCAAAATTTCCTTCTCCACCCTTAGAGCAGCTCCCTTGTTGCGAATCAATCAGTGGACTACCCTTAGTCCTTGAAATCTTTCCAACAAAACTTGCTTTTAACTTCTCTACTTCAGCCATCCAGAACGCATCTCTCTGCTTCACAATCTTTTCTGTTTCCTCTACCACAAACTTCTGAACACTCTCTTGTATTCTCTCATCCATAGTCCTTTTCTTCTTCGATCTTGGAAGACTAAAGTAGGTTGATTATTTCACATGAAATCCTTGCCCACGTACTCGTCCTCGATGCTCAGGGTTACCAAGCACCTTTGTCAACACATCATCAACTCCAGAAATTGTAACTTCTCCTTCATGAACCAACTGTTTCATCTTCACCTACAAAATGAACAAAACAGGGTAGACATAGTTAAATAATATATTACTTAGACAGTGCCTAGGATCCTATATTTTATTCAAAGAAAAATTAATAACTTACAATATCCTCAACAATTTGTTTAACTTCATCATTCTGAAAATTTCCATCTTCGTCATGTCGCGCTCGAATCCAAGTATCCGACTGATCTATCACCATGCTAGGATCAAACTCAATCTGCATTACAAAGTATATTGACAAGAGTAACATTACACACAATGTCCTATAAAGAAAAATAAGAAAGTAGTGTGAGTTTCGTGATCACTAACCATTTCATGTTCTAGATTGGCATAACCTTTGCGAGATATACGGTGATTGTATTTATTCAATTATCTTCTTTTTGACTGTGTGTCATGAAGTTCCTACACAAAAAATAGTGAAATGTAAGTAAGAAAAATATCAGAGAATTGCACAAATAACAAGACAAGAAAGTTTATTACAAGAAATTCCACAATTGTCCTCTTTGCAACAAACATCTCCCAATGAGCCCTCTCAATAAATGAGTAATCTGCTGGAGGATGCTTTAGCATCTCAGGTTCATGAGCATAAGGCAGAATATATTTAGTTGTTAAATTGCACTTGAACTCGCGCCACTTCTGAGATGTAGAACTCAACACCAACTTCTGTGCTGATGGGGGAACTTCATACACCATCTACAACAGTAAGAATTTAAAAAAATTGTGAGTAAGTGGTCTTTGTGCATACATTGATTTTGTGTATAATTACTCAATGAAAACAAATTTGTACCTTCACACAATCCCATATCTTGTTTTTTTTCTTGCAGAACTAACTTCCAGGAGGCACAAACAATTGGGGCCTTGGTTCTTGCCAAAACCCCAATATAGGATTGCATCTCTGTAGCTGCATCCCCGTATGGCTCACCTTTGGCATTGAATAACACCTCACTCTTGATCCCCAAAATCTTTTGTCTAACAATTCTATGCATTGACACTGGCCCGTGTCTCAATAGCTGCAGTCCTTCTTTCTTCTTCGGTGGCGGCTTCTCAGTCACTCGCTTTCTCTTCTTAGTCAATTCTTTTTGCAGGTTACTCGAAATAGGTTGCGTTTTAACCGAAACTATGGAAGAATTGCTTCTGCTAGGTTGTAATATCTCCACCGACTGATTCTTTTTTAGAGCCTTGATTAGTAACTTGGCCGCCCCTAAATTAGGAGCAGATTTTGTCCTTTTTGTTTGCTTAGAAGGAGCCATAATAAGTCTGCAATGCAAATTTAAACTACAAATTAATCTAAAAATTATTAAACCTAAGCATCATTAACAAATTAATCATATCATAACGAGATAGCCAATTCATCACAATAAACGGATTCAACAACTCAAATAATTTAGATATGAAATTGAGCATAAGGCAAATGTTTCTAGAACGTGAATAAAAGGTACTTAGTCGATACACTTGAAGAGATTAGTGTTAGGAATATATGTGCATTAGTTTGATGATATGTTTAACAAAACACTTAAGTAGAAATTTAGTGTCAGTAGCCTCAACGGATAAGACCACTTTGGCTATCCGTTGATGGTGTAGCTTTACTTAGAAATAAGTCTAGTATTGTAGCATATTTCAGTCTCTGTATTTAAAATGTAATTCTTAGAAGTTGAGAGAAACTATGAGTCATGTTGACTACTAGATGATATGCAGATAGGAAGGCCAATTGTAAATATTTCATGCCTTGTAATTTTGTATAAATGAAGTGGTATCAACGGATGACTTAAAAACCTTCAACGGATGAGAAGCTAAGCTTCAACGGATGTCTCTAAAGCTTCAACGGATAACATCCTTCAACGAATGAAGTCATCAACGGATGAAAGCTTCAACGGATGTTCTGCTAATTAGCCATTGATAAGTGGTAGTTGTACCTACAGACAGAGGCACATGGGTTGACAGAGAAAACTGAGATGTGGTAGCCGAATTTCAGGATCAACAGAAAAAGCAGCCGTTCTTCTTTAGTACAAAGATGCAATAGTCAACAAAGTACTTGAGTGAACAGGAAAAGAAGCAAGTGAAGAACTTATTTTACTATTGTAATTTTATATTGTTTTTCACTTGTACACTTGGTAATATATAAACCAAGAAGAAGCTAGTAATTAGAAAGAGATTTTCCAGAGCTGTTAAGAAATATCTTGAGAGAAAATTCATCTAGTTTGTACTAGGATGCAGCTGTGATCAACATTGTTGAACACAGATTTTCTAATATACCATCTCTGGTGGAACAACAAATCCACCAGAAAAGTTTTTAAAGTTTGTTGTGTTCTTTACATTTTGTGTTTGAATATATATCTGTCTGCATTAGCTCAAAGCAATTCATACACTTGTTCATCTAGAACACACTGCTTTAATAAACTTCTCAAAACTTGAAAAAGTTTTGAGATTTACATTCAACCCCCCCTTCTGTAAATCTCATTGTTAGTCCTCTAGGAATAACAATTGGTATCAGAGCAAGCTCTTGACACACAAAGAGTTTAAAGATCTTGGAATCTAACAAAGATGAGTAAGAAGGATATTGGAGTAAAGATCCCAGTTCTTGACAAAGACAGTTATCACCACTGGAAGGTGAAAATGCACCTTCATCTACTCTCCCAAGATGAAGGTTATGTAAACTGCATTGAGAATGGTCCTCACATTCCCCACAAAGTAGCCACAGTTACTACGGCCACAATTGCTGTTGGTCAATCCATTCCAAAACCTAGAGCAGAATGGACAATGGAAGACACAGAAGAAGTCCACAAGGATAAGAAGGCTATGAACATTTTGTTTAATGGTCTTGACAAGGATATGTTTGATAATGTGATAAATTGTTCAACTGCCAAAGAGGTTTGGGACACAGTTCAGTTGCTGTGTGAAGGTACAGAACAAGTAAAAGAGAACAAAATGCAGCTTCTCATTCAACAGTATGAGTACTTTCATTTTGAAGAGAATGAATCTTTAAATGACACATTTAATAGATTCCAAAAGCTGTTGAATGGACTGAAGCTGTATGGTAGAGTGTACCAGGTGAAGGATTCAAATCTTAAATTTTTGAGATCCTTACCAAAGGAATGGAAACCCATGACTGTTTCCTTAAGAAACTCTCAGGATTATAAGGACTTTACTCTTGAAAGATTATATGGAATCTTGAAGACTTATGAACTAGAGTTGGAACAGGATGAGGTATTGGAGAGGGGGAGAAAGAAAGGAGGTTCAGTTGCATTGGTAGCTGAAAATGAGAAAGAATGCAGAAAAGAAACTGTGAGATCTACATCAAGCTCCAAAGATGGTGTAAGAAATCCAGAATCAGACAAGGGTAAAGAGCAAGTTGCTGAAAATGAAGACAACTCCAGTCAAGATGACTCTGATGGTATTGATGAGCATCTTGCATTTCTGTCCAGGAGATTTGCAAAGATGAAGTTCAGGAAAAACACTAGAGCCACTAAACCCTATAAGAACATGGTGGACAAATCCAAGTTCAAGTGTTTTAATTGTGGTATAAGTGGACACTTTGCAAGTGAGTGCAGAAAGCCAACCTCTGAAAAGAAGAAATTTGAACAAGTAGATTACAAAAAGAAATATTTTGATCTACTCAAACAGAAGGAAAGGGCTTTCATTACTCAAGAAAAGGACTGGGCAGCTGATGGAGATGAAGAGGATGAAGATGTGGATTATGTCAACCTTGCTCTCATGGCTGATTCTGAAGAAAACAAAGTTAGTTCATCAAGCAATCAGGTAATCACTACTGATTTAACACAGCTTACTAAAGAAGAGTGCAATGATGCTTTCAATGACATGTCTACTGAATTGTATCATTTGCGTGTGTCTCTTAAATCTCTTGCTAAAGAAAATAGTAGGATCAAAGAGAACAATCTGTTTTTAAGTAATAGAAATACTGTGTTAGAAAATAAGTTGATTGACCTAGAGAAAACCAAATTGCATTGTATATCTGTTGAAAATGAACTAGCTGAATCTGTTAAGAAAGTAGAAATACTTTCCAATCAATTAGAGAAAGAGCAAGAGGTGATTAAAGCCTGGAAAACATCTAGGGATGTAAGTGCTCAAATTGCCAAAGTCCAAGGAATTGAATCATTCTGTGAAACTGCCTGGGATAAAAATAAAAAGAAACTGGAATTAATTGATGGACTGTCAACGGATGTGGAATCAACAGATGATGAAAGTTATCCGTTGAAGGAAGAAAAGGAACATCCGTTGAAGGTTCCTCAATTAAAACAGGCAGATGTTTCTAAAAGAGAAAATCTAAAGAAACTCAATAAAAAGTTTGGTTCAACTTCAAAGAACTTTGTCAAAGAAGAAGCAAGCACATCCAAAGATGTCAGAAAGGTGAATGTAGGGCACATGACCTTAGAACAGTTAAACAATAGGCTCAAGATGGTTGAGGATAAAAAGGAATCCAAAAGGAAATCCAACAGAAATGGGAAGGTAGGAGTTAACAAACATAACAATTACACACCTGACAAGTATGCTCCTAGAAAAAGCTGTGTGCATTGTAGTAGTGTTAATCATCTATCTGCTAATTGTAAATCTATTAAGAAATCTCCCATAACTGTACCCTCTTCCATGCCTAACATGTCTGTATCACCTCTACATGCTATGCCTGTTATGTCTCAACAAAATCCTTATGCACATTTTGCAAACATGCCATATTTTAACAATCCTTATCTTGCTGCATTCAGTATGCCTCAAATGCCATACAATATGCCAATGTGGAATAACATGTATGCACAATCCATGCCTAATAATTCTATAAATGTGCTGGATAATGTTGTGACTAACCCTACACCTCAACCAACCACATCTAAGACCAAGGTTGACTCAAACTCACCTAAGTCTAAAGATGCAGGAGGAATGAAGTCTAGGAGAAAGGCTAACAAGAATGGACCCAAGGAAACTTGGGTACCAAAATCAAATTGATTGATTTTGTGGTGTGCAGGAAAATAGAAGAAATCTATGGTACTTGGACAGTGGCTGTTCAAGACACATGACTGGAGATTTCTCCCTGCTCACAGAGTTTAAAGAGAGAGCTGGCCCCAGCATAACCTTTGGAGATGACAGCAAAGGGTTTACTATGGGATATGGCTTGATTTCAACAAGGAATGTCATCATTGAAGAAGTTGCATTAGTTGATGGTCTCAAGCACAACTTACTGAGTATCAGTCAACTATGTGATAGAGGGAATACAGTTTCCTTCAATTCTGAAGCCTGTGTTGTCACTAGTAAGGAAGACAACAAAGTGGTTCTAACTGGAGTTAGAAAAGGAAATGTGTACTTAGCTGACTTCAACTCTACAGATGCAGAATCTATTACTTGTCTCTTCAGCAAAGCAAGTTCAGTTGAGAGTTGGCTATGGCACAAGAAGCTATCCCATTTGAATTTCAAAACAATGAATGATCTAGTCAAAAAGGACTTAGTAAGAGGAATTCCTCTTGTTGAATTCTCAAGGGATGGTCTGTGTGATGCTTGTCAGAAAGGCAAACAAAGGAAAGCATCATTTCAGAAGAAGCTTGAAACAACAATTGATGAACCATTACAGCTGCTACATATGGATTTGTTTGGACCAGTCAATGTATTGTCAATAGCAAGAAAAAGATATTGCTTAGTGATTGTAGATGATTTCTCAAAGTTCTCATGGGTCTGTTTTCTTGGATCAAAGGATGAAGCAAGTGAAATCATTATCAATCACATCAGGCAAGTCAATAATCATCCTGACTTGAAGGTAAGAAACATCAGGAGTGACAATGGAACTGAGTTCAAGAATTTGACATTAAGGCTGTTCTGTGAAGAAAATGGAATCATGCATGAGTTCTCAGCTCCAAGAACACCTCAGCAAAATGGGGTAGTTGAAAGAAAGAACAGATCTTTAATTGAGGCTGCCAGAACAATGCTTGAAGAATCAAAGTTACCAACATATTTTTGGGCTGAAGCTGTTAATTGTGCCTGTTTCACTCAAAATATTTCTTTGATCAATCAAGCTAAAGGCATGACTCCTTATCAGTTGTTCAAGAAAAGAAAACCAACTCTAAACTTTCTTCATGTCTTTGGATGTAAATGTTTTATACTGAGGAATCAATCTGACCATAAAGGGAAGTTTGATGCAAAGGCTGATGAAGGAATATTTGTTGGTTATTCAGCTGGAAAATCTTATAGGGTCTACAATCTAAGAACCAACATTGTTATGGAATCTGTGCATGTTGTGTTTGATGATAAAAAGATTGATGGACTAACAGATGAGGGACATAATGAGAGACTCAAATTTGACAACATTGAGATATATTGTGATGATAGTGAAGAGGAGACTGATGGAGATGACACTTCAAAAGGGATTCAAAACATGCCCCTGGATAATGCACAAAATACTGCATCCATTGATAGAAGCAATGCAGTATCCGTTGAAAGACATAGTGCATCATCCGTTGAAGTACAAAATGAAGCATCCGTTGATCATAGTTCATCAACGGATAATCGATTTACATCATCAGTTGATAGAACTCCAAGTTCCCTGCAAAGGACCAACAACTCAGGGGGAGTTTCAACTAGTCAACACTCTGTCTCACATCATGACAATACTGAGGCCACCTCATCTAGAGCACATCTTCCACCACAAAGGAAATGGACCAAGAATCATCCCTTTGAACTGATCATTGGTGATGCATCATCTAAAGTGCAAACAAGAAGAGCTACTCAAGATGAATGTCTGTACAGTAGTTTTCTATCTCAGGAGGAACCTAAGAAAGTGGAAGAAGCTCTATTGGATCCAGATTGGATATTAGCTATGCAGGAAGAGCTAAACCAATTTGAGAGAAACCAAGTTTGGAAGCTGGTACCCAAACCAAAGAACAAGAGTCCTATTGACACAAAGTGGGTATTCAGAAACAAGATGGATGAAAATGGCATTATCATAAAGAATAAAGCCAGACTGGTTGCTAAAGGCTATTCTCAGCAAGAGGGAATAGATTTTGATGAAACATATGCTCCTGTTGCAAGACTTGAAGCCATCAGAATATTTCTAGCCCATGCAGCCCATGCCAATTTCAAAGTCTATCAAATGGATGTCAAGAGTGCATTTCTAAATGGGAAATTAGAGGAAGAAGTCTATGTAAGTCAACCTCCAGGATTTGAAGATCCAAATTTTCCAGACTATGTGTATTATCTGTTGAAAGCACTCTATGGACTGAAGCAAGCACCTAGAGCCTGGTATGAAACCTTATCAAAATTTCTTTTGGAGAATCACTTCACTAGAGGTACTGTTGATAAAACTCTCTTCTTTAGGGATGTTAATGGCTCTAGTATACTTGTTCAAATTTATGTAGATGACATAATATTTGGCTCTATAGATGATAAACTTTGCAAAAAGTTTGCTAAGCTAATGCAAAGTAAATATGAAATGAGCCTAATGGGAGAACTAACCTATTTTCTTGGTTTACAAGTTAAACAAGTTAGTGATGGAATTTTCATTAGTCAAACTAAATATATTCATGATCTTTTAAAGAAGTTTGACTTAATGGAATGCTCATCTGCAAAAACTCCCATGGCCACTGCCACCAAACTTGAATTAAATAAGACTGAAAGGTCTGTGGACATTACAAGTTATAGAGGCATGGTTGGTTCACTTTTATATTTAACTGCTAGCAGACCAGATATAATGTTTGCTACATGTCTGTGTGCTAGATTTCAAGCTGATCCTAGGGAGTCTCACTTAATTGCTATCAAGAGAATTTTCAGATATCTCAAGGGTACACCAAATTTAGGAATTTGGTATCCTAGAGAATCTGGCTTTGATCTAATTGGTTATTCAGATGCAGACTATGCAGGTTGCAAAATAGACAGGAAAAGTACAACAGGCTCCTGCCAATTCCTGGGAAACAAGCTTGTATCATGGTTTAGCAAAAAGCAAAATTCAGTCTCTACTTCTACAGCTGAGGCTGAATACATTGCTGCTGGAAGTTGCTGTTCTCAAATGTTATGGATGAGGAATCAACTCCTTGATTATGGACTTCATGTTGATAGAATACCTATCTTTTGTGACAACACAAGTGCCATAGCCATAACAGAGAATCCTGTGCAGCACTCAAGGACCAAGCACATTGATATTAAGTACCACTTCATCAGGGAGCATGTCATGAATGGTACAGTGGAACTACATTTTGTTCCAAGTGAACAACAAATTGCTGACATATTTACCAAGCCACTTGATGAATCAACATTCACAAGATTGGTAAGTGAGCTAGGTATGCTTAATTACTCTTAAAATTCATGTCTTCTTTGCAATTTGATGAGAAGCCTGAAATATATTAGTTGCTAGAACAAATTTGACTTTTAACAAAGTTTATTCCATCAACGGATGTTCCCTATCCGTTGAAAGTCAAAATTGCTCTATCAACGGATATTCATTATCCGTTGAAAGACAAGTATATCTCTGGAACTTTTATCCGTCAACGGATAAAGCTGAAGTACCTTTCAACGGATGACAATTTACATTATCCGTTGAAATGTCACATCAGACGTTTGAGGTGTTTCACAGCCGTTGATTCTATTTTCTTAACCGTTGATACCATACATACATCTGTATGTATTGGTTTTAAAGGTAGTTATTAGAATACTTACAGTTTATTCTTAAACGGCTGAAATTCACTAACACCTACTTATTGATTAATCCTTTATTTATTTCTTTTTCTTTGAAAGCATATAAGCCCTTCTGATTGTTCATTATTACTTTACGCTTTCTTAGAATTTCAAGCATTTACCATTTTCTCTCTGCAAAACCTTCAAGTTATTCTCTGCAATTTCTACTCACAACAATGGCACCAGTCGTGAAGATTATGTCTCAATCTGGGTTCATCTACGAGAAGAACAATTTCATAGCTCTGGTAGAAAAGAATGAAGCCCACTCAGATTATCACAAAATGATGGACTTCATCAAAAACTGTAAACTTAGCTATGCAATGCTGGAAGCCCCAACGATTTTCTGTGAAGTAGTTGAGGAGATTTGGACAACTGCTGAGTTCAACTCCATGGATATGACTATCTCCTTCACTCTCAAAGGTAAAAATCACTGTATTAACTGTGATGACTTACAAGCATGTTTTAAATTACCTGAGAACAATGCCATGACACCACACACTGATAGTGATGTATCCAGCATGTTAGATTCCATAGGTTACTCTCTTAACTCTGGTAATTTAGGGGGTATTAGACGAAAAGGCCTTAGGAAAGAATGGAGTTTTCTTGGGGATGCCTTCATAAAGGTTTTCTCTGGGAAAATTAGTAATTTTGATGCCATAACTTCATCTCTTGTTAATATGTTCTATATGCTTGTTTCTGATAGGTACTTTAACTTTAGCAACTATGTGATGCTAGAATTAGGTACTAGATTAGGTAACAAAGCTAATAGACCTAATAACATCTATTATGCTAGATTCTTTATGTTATTGGCTAACCATGTTGCTGAAGGTTTAGTCATAATCAATGAGAATAATAAACTCAAGTGCTGGGCACAAGAGAAAAGAGTTCTTGCAGACTTGAAGAGAATGGATCTTAACAGCAGTGTGCAATTGGTATATTTACCAATCATGAATGCACCCCAGGTAGGTGAGGTAATTGCTTCTACAACTCCTACTTCTTCCATCCCCTCTATCTCTTTATCTTCTAGTGTGGCCATGAAATCTGTGTCAATGCCCCAACAGATTTCTACCAAGGTCACCAAATCTAAACTTTCAAAATCCAAGACAAAGAAAACCACCTCTGTTGTTTCTCAAAAGACAACAGTTGTAACAACAACCATTAACCCTGAGGGAAGTGAACAGGGTGTGAGTGGTGAGGGGAGGGGTGAACATCAAAGAAACCCCCAGGATAAGGAAGGAGAGTTGAGTGCTTCCCAAGCTAGCCAAGCCCCAGTTTCTCAAAAAGCTGTGGTGGTTGAAAAGGTTTCTAGCACATCCCTAGTAGCATCCTCCCAAAAGGATGTTACTATTGAAAAGAGTTCCCAACCAGGAACACAGAACAAAAGAGGGAGGGACACTAAAGCCAAACACTCACCTACAAAAGCTTTTATTAGAAGAAAGAAGGCTAGAACCCAATCTTCTACACAGGGTGCACACACTGCACAGATACATCCATCTGTCTCTGTGCCTTCTCAAACTCAGTTTGATGTGACTCCAATAAATGTGGAGTCACAGCCCCATTCTCTCACAATAATCACACATCAATCACCAAACACTTCATCACCATCTCTGGATGTGGATATGTTATTCCCATCAATTCCTGATTCTCCCTCTTTACAACTCAGGGAGGAGCCCCACTCAAATACAGGTGATCATCATCTTTTAGATGATTTGTTGGATCACCCGCAAATTCTTTCAGATATAATTGAAGGATCTGTATCAACACATATCAAATCAATCTATACAGATTCAACAGTTATATCACTTTCAATTTCATCTTCTTTTCCTTCTTCAACGGATATCACTCATCCGTTGACAAGTGGTTGCTCTTCAACGGATAAGCTTAACAGCAGTTATCCGTTGATAACAACAGTTTCAACTTCAACGGATATTCCACATCCGTTGATAGTCTCTACACAAATAACTGAAATGATTCCAAGTGTAGAAGACATGAATACTGTGCAATCACTTTTAGGATTGAGGGCAGGGAGTGAAAATTTGAGTGAGAGGCTGGGTTGCTCCCAGGCAAAAGGAGAGATTGAGAGCACAAAAATGCATGCTATTTCTTCCAGCATGGCAAAAGTCAGTGAGTGGAGTACCACCTTAGAAGGTGAAGGTGAGGGAGTGAGATGTGTGAGCCAGGGGGAGCCCCTGATGCAAGAACATAGAGAAAAAGAGAGAAAAGCAGGTACAGTTGATACAAGGGTGGAACCAGCCATTGCTCATGAGTCAATGATTGTGGATGATGCTGAAAAGGAAAGACAATTTCAGCAACATTACAAAGCTGTAATTGATAACATTTCCTTGGATGCTAACACTTTTACTCATCCTGTGACAGCCTATCAAATGTTGGCTGCTCAGGGCAATGAGAAGGCAGAAAGGACACTACATCTAGTGCACTCAACAGAATCTCTTCAAAGGGATAAAGCTGCTATTAACAGGATGCCTTCTACAGCTGGTGAGCCATCTGAGGAATTTGGAGTAAATTCTGATGATGATGACTCTATTTCTTCTGATGGAAGCATGAACATAGGGGGAGATGAAGACCCTAGTTCCATTCCTAATCTACCTGAATGGGCCCTGACTAAGGAGCATAGAACAGGTGAATTCAATGTCCACTTGGTCAAACAAATCATCACTATTCAACAGGCCATTCAGAACACTTCAAATGCAAATATCAAGGCTATCCTCCAAGCTCACCTGGACTCACTGCATCTCATGAAGTTGCAGAAAGTAAAGCAAAATATGAGTCTAGATGATCTCAGGAAAGATATTGCTGACTTGAAATCCTTCACTTCAGAAAAATTGGATTCAGTCATGCCCTATGGTACTTTGCAGGACTTGGTTTCGAGATTGAAAAAGGAATCAGTTACTGAACAAAGGCTGGCCAAGTTGGAAGACAGAGTTCAAGGAATTGAAGACTCTGTGGCCACCCTTCTTCTCAACCAACAATCTCAAACCAATCTCCTAATGCAGCTGGCAAAAGCACAAGGCTTGACCCCTCTCCTTGATGATAACAAAAAGGGGGAGAGTAAAAGGGAAGGGGAAGGAGAGCCCTCTACAAAAGTTAACATATCTAAAGTGCTAGTTTCTGCCATCACTACTTCTCCAATCATTCAAATCAAGGGCAAGCCTGATGGAATTGATTTGATTCAGCTAGCAGCAGCTGAAATTCAAGTGAAAGAACAAAGGAGGAGAATTGATGAAAGGTTGCAACTGTTGTTTGGTTCTACACAAGACAAATCAACATCTGTGAAATACAGCACAAAAATTGAACCAATCAACATGGAGCTCATGCCAGTAGGGAGTCATAAGGATGGAGAAGCTTCTTCCAAAGAACTACAAGCTATAATTCTCAAGCCCAATGAAAGATCCAATAAGGACTCAACAAAGAATCCTTTAAAAGAAGTGGACTTTCCTCCTCCAAAAGCTGATGAGAACAAGATTTTAGGCAGGAGTATTGCTTATCTCAAAAAGACCATGGATGAGGCTGTAAGGAGAAATAGAGCTATTATCATTAGAGAGGGAAAGAGCATATGTGTGATGCAAGGACATCCCAAATTCTCAATAGCCAAGAAGGAAGAAGACAAGCAATTAAAGGCTGACAAAAGAGCACAAGCAAAGCTTGAACAACAGCTAAAGTCAAGTCTAGTTGAAAAAGAAGAAGGGATTGAAGTCAGGGGTGAAGACAAGACTACAAACCTAGATGAGGTTTTAGGGAGTATATTTGGTGAGAGTGTGGAAGAAAGAGAGGAATGGCAGAAGGGAAACAGAAGAAAAGCCAAGGCACACAGAAGGAGTGAAGATAACCCTGAAGATACCAAATCTATATCTAAACCACTACCTTCCATACCTGAACCTTTTGTTGCTGATCCCTCTATAAATATCCATGGTGAACCAATCATTCCAAAAGAGGAACCTATTGATTGGGACAACATCACATTGCCTACCTTTTTAACCACTCTACCACTACCAAAGAAACAGAAAAGCAAATCTAAATCTACACCTCCCCTAACCTCTAAGAAATTCACTCAAAAACAAAAACCTAACCCTAAGCCACCCATTTCTAAAGATGACTATGTTCACATCTGTGACATAAAAGAAGCTTCAGACATTAATCTCTATCTGGATGAGCTGGAGGAAGTAAGGGGAATAGCTGCCTACAGACAGCTACCAGAGAGATTGGTGTTCAGATATAAGGGAGCTGGGGAAAGAACATGGCCTCTCTACAGGATTCTAAATGAAGGCTACTCTACCTTGATCAGAGTCTTTTCAGCCATCAAAAAGGATTCTGGCTTTACCAGAACAGCCAAGACTGAAATTCTCAACAAGATTGCCAACATAAGGAAGACTTGGAGGGAACCAAATGCTTTGCCCAGAACCTTACTCATACAAGAAAGGGGAACTAAAATTCACAAATCACCTCATTGGTTGATGGAATTTAGAGATGACAAAGGAGTCAGAAGATTTTTCAGACTTGAAGACCAACTCAAGATTGCCAGCAATGAAACTCTCAAGGAAATGCAATCTAAGTTGGATATCAGTGATGAAGATGAAGCTGAATTCTTCAGAAAACTCCAACTCCAAATTGAGGAAAATGACAAAGGGCTAGGAAAGAAAACCAGGGAACAAAGAAGAAAATGATGATTTGCTCAGGCTAGAGGAGCACCCTTGGAAATACTGTAAATCTTCAATTACCTCCTAGTACATACACTTGTGCAGCACTTTTTATATTTCTACTTAGTTTCAATTCAAATATTTGTTAAGTGTTTTGTTATCATCAAGTTAACCCTGAATTTATGCCTACAGTTCTTATAGACATAAATAGGGGGAGATTGTTAGGAATATATGTGCATTAGTTTGATGATATGTTTAACAAAACACTTAAGTAGAAATTTAGTGTCAGTAGCCTCAACGGATAAGACCACTTTGGCTATCCGTTGATGGTGTAGCTTTACTTAGAAATAAGTCTAGTATTGTAGCATATTTCAGTCTCTGTATTTAAAATGTAATTCTTAGAAGTTGAGAGAAACTATGAGTCATGTTGACTACTAGATGATATGCAGATAGGAAGGCCAATTGTAAATATTTCATGCCTTGTAATTTTGTATAAATGAAGTGGTATCAACGGATGACTTAAAAACCTTCAACGGATGAGAAGCTAAGCTTCAACGGATGTCTCTAAAGCTTCAACGGATAACATCCTTCAACGAATGAAGTCATCAACGGATGAAAGCTTCAACGGATGTTCTGCTAATTAGCCGTTGATAAGTGGTAGTTGTACCTACAGACAGAGGCACATGGGTTGACAGAGAAAACTGAGATGTGGTAGCCGAATTTCAGGATCAACAGAAAAAGCAGCCGTTCTTCTTTAGTACAAAGATGCAATAGTCAACAAAGTACTTGAGTGAACAGGAAAAGAAGCAAGTGAAGAACTTATTTTACTATTGTAATTTTATATTGTTTTTCACTTGTACACTTGGTAATATATAAACCAAGAAGAAGCTAGTAATTAGAAAGAGATTTTCCAGAGCTGTTAAGAAATATCTTGAGAGAAAATTCATCTAGTTTGTACTAGGATGCAGCTGTGATCAACATTGTTGAACACAGATTTTCTAATATACCATCTCTGGTGGAACAACAAATCCACCAGAAAAGTTTTTAAAGTTTGTTGTGTTCTTTACATTTTGTGTTTGAATATATATCTGTCTGCATTAGCTCAAAGCAATTCATACACTTGTTCATCTAGAACACACTGCTTTAATAAACTTCTCAAAACTTGAAAAAGTTTTGAGATTTACATTCAACCCCCCCTTCTGTAAATCTCATTGTTAGTCCTCTAGGAATAACAATTAGTCTATTTCAGGACCGGTAATAGATGAAGCAACCTTCACCAAGAGGGGAAATCTATTAAAAAAATAACACAATCACATCCAAAAATTCAGTAACTACAGAATACTACAACACTAAAAAGAAGACACGTCATAGTTAGAATGACACTAATAAATCTAAGCATGCATCATATTAAATCTAAGCATGTATCATATTAAAAACACCCAAATCAAAACCCATTGCAAAACACCCAAATCAAGTCATCAGCTCATTAAAATTACCATATCAAAACACCCAAATTTTCAACTCATTAAAATGAAATTAAAATCCATATCAAGTCATCAGCTTGCACATCATAATAAAACAACAATCAAATAAAATAATCATAGCATCACTTCGATTATCATAATTAAAACCCGTACCAAAAAAATACACAATAAACCCCTATCAGTTAAGACACTTGCATGCATCATATTAGAAGAGACTAAGATGAACTAATTAGAGTATAGAGACCATATTTTAATTGTGCACTAATTAAAAATTATATAATTGCGAGATAAGAGAGAGAGAGAGGGAGAGAGAGAGGGGGGGAAGGGGAAATTACCTTCAAATGAGAGAGACGAGAGTCCGAGAGACGAAAGATACAGAGATACAGAGTCCTAGAGACGAGAGAGCTTAACGTTTGAGAGTTTGGAGACGAGAGAGTTTGTGAGAGAAAGTGTTTGTGAAAAGAGGAAAAGGGGAAAGGGGCTCGACTTTCAAAGTTATTTACACAAAAAGGGAAAATGGGGGGAGCTGGGGTGGGTTTCTAAAATAATGGGGGGAAACAAAAATTATAATGGGGGGAAACGAAATGAATAATGGGAAAATATAAAGGGGTGGATTTTTATTTAAAATGTTTGATAAAAAATATATAATATTTAAATTAATATAAATATCTATAAATATTTTGATATAAATAATTTATTCAATTGAAGGTTGAAAAATAATACTTTAATTCGATTATATTATTACGGTGATACGAATTAATGATTTGAATCGGTTAATCAAAATAAGTGATATATAATATATTTTGAGAAAAAAGTTAAAAATGTTAAACCCGAAAAATGACATATGCGGGATTAAATCGAATAAATGTGTATTATTATTTAAAAAATCTAATGCATATATCAATCAGTTTGAATAATCAAACAATGACTACCATACAAGTGTTTTGAACTTATATGGTACCTCTTGATTAATAACATTTTCAATAAATAAACTTTTATAAAATTATAGAAAAATATTTAACGAACCAATATTACGATATTAAATAATGCTATCGGAACCGTTAATTTCGAATAAATTAATTTTAAAAAAGTTTGTATATAAAAACGTTGTGAAGAAGTAATACGATATTAACAAATTTTAGGGAACCACAATTTTGGAGTAAACAAATTTTAACAAATTTTGAAATAGATGAAACAAAAAAATGATTTAGGAATTAGAATAAACGTGTAGTATTATTTAAAAAATCAAATACATGTATTAATCAGTTTGAATAATCAAACAATGACTACAAAGTGCTTTCAGCTTATATGGTACCTCTTTAAAAGTAACGTTTTTCCTACTCACAAACATCTAAATACATCAAGTAAATAAAAATCTATAATAAAATAACAATCTAAAGATTCTAAAAGAGTTTAGGGAACCATTAGTTTGAAATAAATGAAACTTGACTTAATTTTAAATAGATGAAATAAGAAAATCGGTTGAGTAAACCGTTGTCGAATAATGCTTGAGACAATGATTTTAGCACCTAAACCGTTATCCAATAAGAACTCAGACAATAGTCTTTAAGTCAAAACTCATTGTCTGAACTCTGACAACGGTATTTGACAATTGCCCATTGTAGGAATAACTAACAAACAACATACTGTAGTTCTATTTGTAATAAACCGTTGTACGAATGAATATACCACAATGGTCTGCTATCACTCCTAATAACCTTTAATTTAATGAACTTTTTTCAACAAACAAACTTTTATAAAATTATAGAAGAATATTTAACAAACCAATATTACGATATTAAATAACGCTACCGGAACTGTTAATTTTGAATAAATTAATTTTAAAAAGTTTGTATATAAAAACGTTGTGAAGAAGTAATACGATATTAACAAATTTTAGGGAACCACAATTTTGGAGTAAACGAATTTTAACAAATTTTGAAATAGATGAAACAAAAAAATTATTTAGGAATTAGAATAAAAGTGTAGTATTATTTAAAAAATCAAATACATGTATCAATCAGTTTGAATAATCAAACAATGACTACAAAGTGCTTTCAGCTTATATGGTACCTCTTTATAAGTAATGTTTTTCCTACTCACAAACATCTAAATACATCAAGTAAATAAAAATCTATAATAAAATGACAATTTAAAGATACTAAAAAAGTTTAGGGAACCATTAGTTTGAAATAAATGAAACTTGACTTAATTTTAAATAGATGAAAAAAGAAAATCGGTTGAGTAAACCGTTGTCGAATAATGCTTGAGACAATGGTTTTAGCACCTAAACCGTTATCCAATAATAACTCAGACAATAGTCTTTAAGCCAAAACCCATTGTCTGAACTCCGACAACGGTATTTGACAATCCCCCGTTGTAGGAGTAACTAACAAACAACATACTGTAGTTCTATTTGTAAAAAACCGTTGTACGAATGAATATACCACAATGGTTTGCTATCACTCCTAATAACCTTTAATTTAGTGAACTTTTGTTCAACAAACAAAATTTTATAAAATTATAGAAAAATATCTAACAAACCAATATTATGATTTTAAATAATTCTAACCGGAACCGTTAATTTTGAATAAATTAATTTTAAAAAAATTTGTATATAAAAACGTTGTGAAGAAGTAATACAATATTAACAAATTTTAGGGAACCACAATTTTGGAGTAAACGAATTTTAACAAGTTTTAGAATAGATGAAAAAAAATGATTTAGGAATTAGAATAAACATGTAGTATTATTTAAAAAATCAAATACATGTATCAATTAGTTTAAATAATCAAACAATGACTACAAAGTGCTTTCAGCTTAAACGTATAGTATTATTTAAAGTAATGAACATCATAGAAGTAACATGTTCGAAATGGATATTCATCTTCATCGTCTTGTTCGTCATCACCGTGATCACCATCATCAATGAGATATGTAGAAACCCACATTAGAGAGGCTTGTTTTTTGAGAGAATTGGTGAGATGAGTTTGGATGAATCGAGGGTTTGAAACAATAGATCGCCATAACTTACAAACCAATTTACAATCCTGAAGAAGTGATAGTACTGGAACTAATAGAAACCTGGACGAAAGAAAGATGATCCTCGACCAGTTTGGAAGAAGTTGTCCATATTCTTTCAACTCGAGTATTGGAAGTTCTTGCCGGTTAGGCATATTCTCAATGTCATGCACATTGAGAAAAATATATGTGAAGCTCTACTTGGTACATTGCTAAATATACCAAAGAAGACAATAGACAAGGAATCTATTCACCTTGACATGGCTGCAATGGGAATAAGATTGAATCTAA